>NC_084485.1:62140854-62451194 GCF_030035675.1 Rhineura floridana
TGTACTAAACGATTTTCTCTTGATTCCTACCCTGCTAGTCTAAGCTCTAGATCACTTGCTCTTGTCTTGAAGATGATGGACAGGTCTACAAGAGGAAAGGTTCATTTATCCCATTGTTATTGTGCCTGCTGTGCAAGCAAGCATATTTGAAAACTAATAACCAGAGCTGAGCATGCCCTTTGATTCGAGGTATTAGGTAAACATGTTGCTGTAATCCACTAGGTTGATTTTCCAGTGAGAATATGATCATTCAACAGGGGTGGATAAGTATCCTACAGCCTCCTTACATCTGATTCTGTCCAAGTTAATTTCCATGGAAGTGAGGAATTCCTGATGGCTAGGGGTGCAAACTGCAGGCAACTTAGAAGAAAAAACAATTATAAATGACTGCATGCACAGTCCATTGCGTGAGTTCTGACAACTGTGCACAAAGTCTTTAAACAGCTCTGGTAAAACTGGGAAGTTATACACACATACACATTCTCTGCAGCAAGCTTGCAGAAGCTTCTTCAGGGCAGATATGATAGTAACAAGGAATTTAAACCTCATTGTCAGTTTCAGTTGCTAGTGAAGATGTTTTGCAAACTTTCAACAGAAGTGGGGGACTTTCTCTGCTCTTCTTTGCAGCCTTTGCACACAACTCTCACCACTTAAGAAAAATGTTGGACATTATCTTGTCCCCACCACAAAGGTTCCAAAGAGCAGTGGTGAAGCTTGAATTGGGAGAACCAGCCTTTTTCAAATATCTTGTTAATTTCAAATGCCTTGGTCTTTACAGTGAAGGGACTTCTCACTGCTACAGAGGATAAAAGCTTGTCAGTTTTACCACTGCTATTTGCAACCTTTACAAGGGGACTAGGTCTGCATTCAGACATGGGGCCTATTGCATTAATTTTATGGATTATAACAGAAGCACTTCTGTCCTGATTTCTAAAATTCCTTTCACACTGCAGTGCCAGGAATAATGGATTTTCAACCAATGTATCACTATTTCATGGTAAATGACTTTCACACTGCTGCAACAAACAACAACTTGTTTCCATCTTCACCTTTTATAAACTTGTGCACTGTAGTTCCTCCATAATTCATTGCATGAGTGTCTCTTATCATGTCTTCATGAAACCCCTCTTCCTTTCACTTCTGACATTTTTGTGGGGTGTATGGGGGGGACGATTGCTACTTTTGTCTATGCTGGAATACCAGTACAGTTTTCATGAAGTAAAAAAAAAAAAGGTGGGAGTGAATTGCATGCTGGGATGCGGCACCCCAGCTGGTCACATGAGTGGCAGTCACATGATCACACAAAACTCCCACAATATACTGGATTATAGGGCTTGCAAATGGAATATTTCAGGAATATCACAAAAACAGCTAAACTTCCACTATTAGATTTCCAGAACCATCTGTTATGTCATGTGAAAGGCCAGAAAACCTGCAAAAATTATGAGGTGATGAATTGTCAAGGAAAATGAATAAACTGCTGTCTGAAAGCACCCTAAACAATGCAGAACTAGTACTGTATTTTCCAAGACCAATAGCTGGATGCACAAACCATTGTTCAAGAAAGCAGAGAAGAAAAAGAATTGTATCAAGAGAGAGGGTAGAAAGATGTGCAATTATACAGAAGGTATTTCATGGATAGCAGAGATACCAGCAGAGGTATTCCATAGATATTGGACATATGTTGGATGGAATAGTGGGGTGGAAATAAATTAACAAGTTCTGTACATCTGTAGTGCTGTTCAACAAGTAACAAGCCACTGTGTAGCTTGTTTCAATGGAAATAGTCTGTAAAGTCTTATGGATGCACAGCTGCTCTCTGATGAAGTTTTGGAGAACAAGAAAATATCTGGTGCCGAACCCTGAATTTGTGTGCTGGCTTCTTTCCTGGCATGATGCCAAGAGTTATTTTAAAAAATAAGAAAATGTGTTGCTGCTTATGCATTTAGAGGTATAATGTCCCTCTGTTGGGAGAATAATGCTTTGCTTTACTAAAAGCACCGAATGGCTGAGTTGATTCTATCCCACCAGTAAAGGTCAACTTTAAAAGTTGCACTTCTGCAAGCATGAGTCATGGGAACAAATATTTAAGGGACTGGGTACAATCTGAGCCTAACTAATTTAATACTGCTGTATCTGGGTTTCAAATGACATTTTGCTAGCTCCAGTGCTTTCTAACCATATCCTCTTGTTAGATATACCCTTGCCTAAATCTCAATGTGATTGCCTTTATTAGAATAAAGAATCCTATTGTTAGAGTACAGCATGTAGATATTCTGCTGGGAAATGCTTTGTTCTGGCTACAGCTGAAGGTAATGAAGGGAAATCTGAATTTACTACTTGGTGCTCATCTGGGACAAGCAGCAAATGCATCTGGGTGACTAGGTCTTTCCTTCCATCCCAACATGTTAGAAAGAATTTATTGAATGAAAGCATATTATCATTTTACAGGTGGTAGGTGAACTAATGCTGGTTTTAGCTTCGCAGATTATGTTTCAGCTAAGCTTCCATTAAGATGTAGATTTCACACGATTCCTTCTAACCACCGCCACAATCACCACACTGATTCCCACATGTTTTGCATTCCTTACGTGGGGTCGTGTCCCCTGTTGTGTCACAGCAGGGCAAATGGAATGACTAGGGTAAATTGCATGGCTCATGGGTGAAAAATCAATCTTGTCTTTCAAGCCAAGATGTAGTGTGTCTTATTATAGATAATAAATCAGTGAACTGCCCTTTATCCAGCTTGTCAATGGAGGACAGTGTTTGTGTGATTGTGAATAAATGAAGGCCAGAGTATTGTCAGCCATAGAGAAGTATATGTATAATTTTGCCATCAAGTCGTTTATACCTGCTACTATAAGAAAAATGAGATTGCTAGGATAACTTGGAGGCACATTGCAATTCCATGTGATCATGCACTGGTTGGGGTCACAGAAACACCCCAGGGAAAAAAAGGCTATATATGTAGCTTTGCTGATGACTCCTTTTGGTTATCACAGAACTGATACCATTATTATTATTATTACTCTTTATAATAATACCATAGTAGGATGCTAGTTGTTCATGTGGAAGTGGGAATGAACAAGTATTATGTACTGGATAAGCCTAGACTATCTGCCTCAGTTATTCCATATGAGGACCGTCTTGCCTCAGGATTCTAAAGTTCTTAAGCTTTCAGTTTTTCAAACCTTTGGACTGGAAAAAAAAGATTGGCAGTTTAAAGACTAGCAAATTTATTGTGATATAAGCTTTTGCAGATGAAAATCTATGAAAACTGGAGTCCTGTTTTATTTATTTATTTATTTAATTCAATTTTTATACCGCCCATAGCAAAGCTCTCAGGGCGGTGTACAACAAATAAAATATATCTTTACATTTCAATATTAAAAAACCATGTAATTCTCAAATCAACAATTAAACAAACAAATAAAACATATAACTAACAAATACAACATTAAATGCAAATACTGAAATACTAAAATGTTTTACACGTGGCAGGTGAACTAATGCTGGTTTTAGCTTTGCAGATTATGTTTCAGTTAACCTTCCATTAAGATGTAGATTTTTCCATTCATCTCAATAATTCCTTCTAAACACCATCACACTGTAAAACTGTATGCTTTAAAGATAAGAACCAGAACTTTGAATTCTGCTCAGAAGCAGACCAGATGCCAGTGGATATCTTTAAAAAGCTAAGTAATAGTTTCCCAGTGATTGATCCCAGCTTGCAGCTGCAGTCAGGACTGGACTGTAGTTTCTGAGCAGTCTTCAGAGGCACCTCCGTGTACAATGCATTGCAGGAGTTTAACCAGAAGGCTTCCAGAAAGCACACAGTGAGACCATCTGCATTCAGGAAAGATCACGGCTGGTACACCAGGGCCTCTAGTGACAAAACTATGATATCTCAAGTTTGGAAGGGGTGGAGAATGTCAAGTGCTGCTGAATTGCAATGTTAAGTTTTTTTTTAAAAAAAGTTGGCATTTTCCCAGAAAAGTGGCCTAAGAATATTTATTTTATTTTATTTTATTTTTAAAATCACTGGATCCAAGAGAATCTGCAAACTGTGGACCTGTTCCTTTATGGAAATTGCAGCTCCACTCAGAACATGTTGAAAACCAGTTCCTTGAATAGATAACCCATCTGCCCACAGAAATCCATCTTGTGAGGACTGAGTTTCAATTTTGGCCTTTATCTAGCTCATTATGACTCCAGACATTGATTCACAACTGATTCAGCCTTGGTGACTGAGATGTAAAGGGTATCATCAATGCATAATTTTAGACTGTAAGCTCCTTGGGGCTGGAATCTGTGAACTCATGATTAGTTTGCAAACATGTAGAATGCTAGTGTATGGTAGTGGTTAGAGGTTTGGGACCAGGGAGACCAGGGTTCAGATCCCTATTCAGCCATGAAACTCGCTGAGGACCTTGGACCAGTCATTGCCTCTTAGCCTAACCTACCTCACAGGGTTGTTGGGAGAATAAAATGGGAAAGGAGAGAACCATATATGACACCTTGAGCTTCTTGGTGGAAAGTTGGGATATAAATGTAAGAAATAAATAAATAATAAAGTGCACGCATATTGATAGCCCTGTATAAGTAAGAGTTATATTTAAACTTAATTCTTCACAGCATTTGATATGGATTATCTCAATAATCCTCTCAATAGCATATTGCCACCCTTTTAACAGTACACAGTCCTTCTAACAGCAAACTCTTGTATACTAATCCCACATATGGTATACTGCCTCCTTCTACCGCTAGTCATTGGAAGGAGAAAATCCTTTTTTTTCCCCTCAAAATTTTGCTACAACCAAAATGTTGCAATTGATACTAAATTATGCAAAGCTGACTAATCTGCATGTTTCATTTTTAATAAATCTGAATTTATTTTCCATTCACAGTGTTCAGAATCCAGTGAAATCATAGTCAGCCGTATTTCGTTAAACTCCATTCAGTCTGGCTCTCTTCCGAACATTAATAAATATTTTGTTTAACTGAGAAGTTACCTCATTTCTTGGTCATTGTGCCATGAAATATGCATTTGTGAGCCATGAAATAAACATTGATATGATACATGGAATGTAGCCAGTTTGCCAAGAGAATTTATCAGAACAATTGTGTTGTTTTGGGTTATGTCGGTAAAATTATGCATCTCTCCCTTAACAAACCCTAGCAATTTGGATCAGACAATGGATTGTTTATTGCCTACTGTAACCCTTTGTTTTCCTCACACTCTTTGTTTTGCTTTATGTTGCTAAACAGTTGTCCTCTTACCCATCTGTGATCATATTCCTAGCAAGCTTGAGGGGCATGTCCATCTACACATTATTTATTTATTTTTATTTCACCCTTTCTCCAAGGAGCTCAAGGAGGCATGCAAGGTCCCCCCCCCCAGCCCTACTGTGAGATAGAGTAGGCTGAGAAATAGTGACTACAGGTAAGGGATGTTAGGATTGCAGCTTTAGACAATGGACATAAGGGTTTACGTGCAGAAGTGAGGCTCTGTTCCTTACTGGATAGAGAAACAGTTGTGCCCTTGATTTTGACTACCTTTCATTGCTGTTTGCTTCAGGTAATTCTTCCATACTTGCAGCCTTTAAAATGTGATTGTATTGAGACATTTGTATTCCAACTCCAAGACTCTATACAGTTAGCTTTATGTACCTGTTGAATATTTCAATGCACTATGCATAATGCTATCTATATTCATAAGTCAGGCAGGCAATGGACAATAGCTTTATGCTCTACTCAAATAATAGTAGTAAGTGATCAGATTTTCCTCTCTCCCCTGACTGGTTAACTTTAAATGTTGTGACTTTCACTTGAATGTGCTGAATTGTTATGCAGCTTAGCTGGTTATGATTTATTCTGTTGGTGATGGTTTTGTTAGCCCTAGGGGAGATGGGGCAGGGCAGGGGAGGTCTGAGAACCAGCCAGAAACCCAGGCAGCTAGTGTAGAGCAGGGATGTCTAGCTTTGTAACTTGGGGTACTGGATCTAGCATTATCACTTGAGGCCCAGGTGGCCTCGGTGGTTAGGAGGGCCTGTTTCCAGCTACATCTAGTTCACCAGCTATGGCCCCTTTTGGACAGAGATGACTTGGCCGCAGTACTCTTCAGGCAGGCTTTTGGGGTGGGCTAGGTTTTATTATTATTGTTGAGATTTTTAATGTTTTAATATATTTGTATGTTTTTATTTTGTACGTCGCCCAGAGTGGCTGGACAGCCAGCCAGATGGGCGACTAATAAATTTAATAAATAAATAAATACTCTATGCTCTGGTAGCTTCCAGTTTGGATTATTGCAACACACTCTGTGTGGGGCTATCCTTGAAGATGGTATGGAAACTTCAACTGGTCCAAAATGCAGCAGCCAGATTACTGACTGTTGCTTTTAGAATAATAATAATAAAATTTTATTTAGCAGACGCCCATCTGTCCGACTGAACGGACACTCTGGGCGACGTACAATATAAAATACAATATAAAATACAATATAAAATACAATCTGCTCATATACATAATCATCACATTATTAATATCATAACATCTCATCTGAAGACCATCTTACATTAATACAGTGTAAAACCTAACCCACCCCAGAGATCCCAGAACTCATAAAACAGTTGCATCGGTTGCCAGTTTGTTTCCAAGTCCAGTTTAAGGTGCTCACACTAGTGTTTAAAGCCCTAAATGACAGCCCCAAAAATCTCTCTCCCTACAGAGCCTCTCGGGTGTTAAGATCAGCAGAGGAGTCTTTCTTGGTAGTTCTGCCACCCTCAGAAGTTCAGCAATGGTGGCCCAGAAAAGGGCATTCTCTGTGGTAGCCCCTAAGTTGTGGAATCCCCCTCCAAAGAGGTGCACCTGGCACCTTCGCTGTACAGTTTTTGGTGAATGCTAAAGATGCACGTCTTTACCCTGGCCTTTTGCACTTGAGATGTACGTTTTCAGGACCCAACCTATTCCTGTGAATGTAATGTGTTTTACATTTTTAATATTGAATTTTAAACTACTGTAACCTGCTCTGGGACCTGCTGGTGAAGGATGGATAATAAATACAACAACATCCAACACCCAACAATAATAACAGATCCAAAGTCTCATGAGTGTGGAGATATGCTGGAGGGTCCTTCTTCCATTGCTTCTCAACTGAGGAGCCCTCAGGTTCAAGGTCTGGGCAGGGGTGAACTGTGACAGGCCAGCATCCTTCTCCTCAGTGACCACTTGCTCCACCAGACAAAATGTTCTGTGAGAGATAATGGAGAGCTGACAAGAGTGCCAGGCTCCATATAGGAGGGCTGCCCCTTTAAAGGCTTCCATTCCTCAGCAGTGCAACAGAGGTAGAGAGAAATAGTCAAGAATACCAAGTACTCTGCTCAAAAAGTTGTCTGCTTACGGGAAGCTGTCCAAGGTTCTGAAAGACCTCTCTCCATCCTTGTTTCCTAGTTCTCAGTCTTTTAGTGGATACACAGCCCCTTTGAGTGCATACATGTCAAGTCTCCTGCTCTTGTTATTTATTCCAGACTGCTTTCTCCAAATACAACTTTAGGCTCAGCCTCACCAAGCCTGGACAGAATAGTGCAACCATAGCTGGGAGTATGGGAGTGAATTGGCCTCTTTGCCACACCAAAATAATTCTGCACACCACCTGACAGTATAAAAATATAATCTCAGCACTTTAGTCCCATTGATTTCTATAGCAGAGATTTAAGCATGTGCTTAACTCTATGCTATAGAAATGAATGGGACTCAAGTTCTTAACTCTCCCACTGAAATCAGTTGGACTGGAAAGTGCCTAACTTTGCCTGTAATATGCATTAAAACATTTTAAAATTGGAATTACTCTTGAGTATTGTCAACTTTCTTATGGTAGGGGCAAATCTAATAGTTACCATGATGAATGTGCCATAAACTGCTATGTGCATCCAATACATTTTGCAGAATTTACTTGGAAAAAATACATTCCCCATGGCTTGGAACATTCTGCCTGTGTTGGCCTGTAATAATTCCATTTTGTACCAATCACATTTTTTCAGTTGTGGGGGTGCATAGAGAACCAGAGATCTCCAGCATGTGTTCCAAAATCACAAAACAGATTTAATAAATGAATTGTGATTCTTTTTCAATTGGTTTTCTGGTTTCTGAGCTTCTTGAGGTTAGACATGATGAAGGGCACATTTTCAAGAATTTCCTCATGATAATGGAAGCAGAAAAACTGTTTGTTTGTTTTTAACTCTCTGTGACTCACAAAATTATGGGCTTAATTCACATTTCATTGAATTTAATAGCAATGCTGTCATAGATTTTAATGGAGCTCGATTGCACCCATTAAAAACTTGGAACCGAAACATTTAAAAATAGATTAAATATTACAAGACTTATTTAAGAATGTTGAGTTGGCAATGGAATCCAAGCGTAAAGATGAATCACAGTACTTTAGCGGTAACCCACAATAGTGATACCCAAAATAGAAGGGGAAAAATGTTTTAAAAAATTGATTAATTTAGCAACTATTAATGGATTAATTTAGATAGCAAGAAATTTCCCAGGTCTTTTAAGACTTTTGCAGATCAAAAGTAGCACTATCCTGAATCTTGAATTGTAGCGTTGCATCTTGCATCCATACAATAGATGGCAGGGTAGCCTTATTGCAAAAGCATTTGCTACTTTGAAAACCAAATAAATAGGATTGTTGTGCACTCCTGCACTGGGGCACACAAATGCACAGCATCGCAGGGTGGGTGGGGGGAGAGGGACTGGTTCACACAGCTTCACAGGATTGTTGCTTGGTGGTGTTTCCCAAGGCCTTTCTACAAGCTTTAATACCCTATGAGTACTCTAAAAATTGATATGATGCACCTTTGAGTTCACTTTTTTGGAAATAATCCCCCACTTACTTTTGAACCAGCATTTTTGGCATTGTTTTATTCAGTAGTATCCAATGTGGTGGGCAGAGCCACAGAACCACCCTCCCTACACCAGCATTGCTAGAGCTTCCCTGGATGGGAATGAGGCCGGGCAGGGTGGCAGTAAGGTCGGGGCTGCATGGACACACCAGTGGGAGTGCTGGATTGACTGCACTGGTGTATCTGCAGAGCCCCAACCTTGCTGCCACCCTGCTTAGTCCCATCCAGGTAAGCTATAGCGACACTGGTGTCAGGAGGATGGCGCAGCTCTGCCCCACCATACTGGCCACTAGTAGTCTTACTGCCCAATCAGAATATTTATTTTAAAATTAGAAATTAAAATTCTCAAAACTGTGAGATCACACAACCAAAGTATGCACTGTACTCCAACTGCAGTCAAGTTCTGGCTACATTGGGAGGTGGGCTGAACTGAGGTAGGAGAATTTTAAATTTAGCAACAATTAATGGATTAATTTAAATAACAAACTTATAAAGATATTTGTATGGAAAGACCCTCAAAAGCAATACCTCTAATGAAAATTTAGGAAAGCAAGATAAGATCATATTTTGTGCCTTGTTCTTACATACTTTTAGTTCATGTGCACTTTTACCAAAACTGATCCTGCCTAGGTGCAAATTGCATGGGAAACAGCAGGTGTCAAGGGGTTTACAATTGTGTAAGTTTTGATATCAAGAATATTTGGAGAGTGTGTATTAAACTAGGTAGATTCTACTAGTTCTTCAGAATTCTTCCTGCTTGTTTTTTTCTCTTGCATAGTCACAAATGGAAGCCATAAATATAAACTCACTTGAAAAGCCATTCCAAAGCAGAATGTACTTTCTCACATTCCCTATTGGTTCCCCTCTAAACTTGTACCATGTTACACCTGCTCATGTATCCCACACAATTCCCCTGAATCAAGGACATTGTGTGATAGAACAAAGCTAGTGTTTCCACATCTTTTAGCTAGCAGCTCATTTCACCAATGTGCAGGCATCCCGTCACAATGAAAATTGATTAGCACTAATGTAATTAAACAAATGGTTGCCAAGGTGTTCGTCATAATGTTTAAATTATCCTCCTTCCCCCTCTTTCATCTCCACATAGCCACTTATTCACTTTGTTTTTGCTGAAGAGAAATTTCCTTCTCTTCCATGTCTTATTCTTGGAACAGAGTTTTATTTTTGCTGTTTGAACAGCCAATGAAAGTTCAAAATACAGAAGTGCAATGCATGTTAAGGATTTTCCTAGTCCTTAAGAAAGTTATTGCCAGATTGAATGAGTCCCATCAACTGTATAACCTGGGCCAATTCTCACTTTTTTCTTTTTGTAATTTGTTACAAATGCCTACATACAAAATACACTTGTGACCTATCAGTTGTGATGGATGTGTTAGTGTAGAATTAGATGCATGTCTCTTTTAAAAACCTCAGAAGTGGACACTGAGAAAAGATGCAATTAAAAAATATAAATAAATACAGAATCTATCCTTCACCCTAATACCATGTCTCTGATTATAAGCAATACTAACCATTGCCTATATACATTTCATAAGCAAACCTTAAAACACAAGTGTTCTACACAGGTAAAGGATATGATTATCTCTTATCTCCCTATTCCCCCAGCATAGTTTATCAAGACTACCTTTTGAAACATTCATGGAGTCTTGACTCGTTTAAATTAAATAATTATGCTAATTTGAAAAAAAATAGCATAGCTAGAGTATTTCTTTATTTGGAATATCATTCCTAGGTTTGGGGGAGAGGTTTGCAATATCAAAATGGAAACATAAAATCTGAAACATAATGCAAATCTTGAAAATCGCTTCTTCTGCCAGACTCTCCCAAGGCACACCTACATTGTGGTTTTGAAGTGGGGCAAATGTACGTTCATTAAGCTTCTAGATGAGTTACAGCTATAACTGCCTGTCCTGGCTCATCCACAGTGTAGGTGACAACAAATGCAGGACTACTACAGGATGTACAATCTGCACAAGAGGAGTAAAATAAAATAAATAAATAAATAAATAAATATTTTGAACCTGTAAAAAAGATGCCTGCTATATGAAGGTGCCTGTTTTCATCCTGGATTTCAGAGTAAGTATCTCAGTATTGAACCAAGAACACAAAATGCTGCTGAAAGGAGACGTTCTAAATAAAAAAACATTCTCCCAGTCAAATCACCTTCAAAAATTTCTAGAGCAGTGGTGGAAAACCTGTGGTCCTGAAGATGTTGTTGGGACTACAATTCCCATCCTCCATGAACACTGGCCAATGTTGGCTGGGGCTAATGGGAGTTGGGAGTCTAACATCATCTGAAATGTCAAAGGTTCCCCACTCCCATTCTAGAGAAAGAGAGTTCCATGATAGGGCAATCTAAAGTTTTGCTTGCACGTCTGGTGTGAAGTCAGATGCAGCTATTATGCTCAAAACAGAAGTGCAAAGAAATGATGGAGGAATAGAGCAGAGAAAGTTGTGTCTTCTCTAAGTGGGTTTCTACTATAAATGCTTAAGGTTTGGTTGGTCAGTACTAGTGTCTACTCTTTTTGTTGTTTTCTGGCCTGCATCAACAAAGCAATCAGGGATTGAAGGGGAAAAGTCTGGTGTCCAATTCAGATCCTTCTTTTTTCTTTTTAAATTAGTGGGTAGTGAAGAACTCTCAGAGAAAACTTAGTGAAGGTGAGTAAATTCTACAAGACTGCTGAATTCCCATCAGGACTAGAAAAAGTAGAGGATTCTCTCCTCCTTTTGCATCATTATTAGTAGTGAACATGCACACCTGTATGATATTTGGAGACCAACCATGTGTGTGTGTGTGTTGCATTAGGTAAACTGAGAACTCTCCAATTCCTCTTCTGTGTTTGGGTTGGAGCATAGACTTGGATGATGGTTATGTTCATAGGTTTCCTGTTAAATCTCATTGATATCAGTCACTCAGACCTTACATTATAGCTCCTAATTGCTTTTGCTACATCACTTCTCATTATTATGAGGGGAGAGAGACTCAGGCTGCTTTCACACATGGGGGTAATAGCGCTAGTTTAACGGATTAAAAAGGTAGCACTTCGTTCCGGATTTCAAAAATCCCTTTCACACTGCAGTACCTGTTATACCAGCATTTTTCACAACAGTCTTTCACACACAGAGCGGAGTTTTTCTCCCCCCCCCTTCATTTGGCCTCACGCGACACCGGATGAGCAGGTCTTCACCTACCTTTGGTTTGAGGCCTGTTCTTTTGGTGCGTGGGGGGGGTTGAAAGAGGCGCGATCGCGATCAGCTGAGAGGCGCGGCAGCACAGCAGCAGAGGCTCTGGTAAGGGTGAGAACGCACTGCATGCTGGGATGGCTGTTTGTAAGGGTGGGAACGCACTGCATGCTGGGATGCCTGTGACGCGAGCAGCGGCAGCTAGTGCAAAACTCCTGCAATCTTCCGTGTCCCCGGCCTTGCTATCGGATTATTTCAGGTATCATTTATTGCGGAATTTAACGCTATACTTGCACTACATTCCACCAGAATCCCGGAGCTACCCGTTATGTCGTGTGAAAGCTCAGATTTTATGCACAAATTAACAGGAAATAAATTGTCAGAATAACGGAATAAAGTGCAGTGTGAACGCACCCTCAGTTTGTCATCAGGGGAGGCTATTTCCACCTGCCTTGCCCCACCCTCTAGCCCTGGAAGCCTTCAAATGCAGCTTTTTTCAGAAGACTTTCTGGCCCTTTGGGTTGAGCTATGGGGGTTCAGGAGATGGAAGAGGTTTTTGTATCAGTTTGGGGGTTAGTTTTTAAATATTTTTGCTTTGGCTTTGTTGTTGAGCTTTATGCTCATTTATGCTTTGATGTATATATATATTTTTCTTAATGTAGTGATTATACTTTTTATTATGTGTTGTGCTATTGCATTTGGACTATTTGTGTGAACTGTTTTGAACACATGTATATTTATGGAAAATATGGTATATAAATAATAATAATAATAATAACAACAACAACAACAATAATAATAAAGCAACCCTGTTTCTTCTTAATTTCTTATTTCCTGCATAAAATATTTTGTAGTTCCCTGATTGAAAATGTCCCATAACCATCCATTTTAATTCACTCATGCCAAGTATTGTAATGTTGATGCGTTCCATTTCTTGCTTGACAATTTCTAACTTTCCCTGTTTCATGCTTCTCACATTCCATGTTCCTATTGTGTGCATCATACAACTCCGGACTCTCCTTTCCCATCTGTGTGCATCAGCCTCTGGGCTTCCTTTCAGCTTTGACCCAGTGGCATCATTAGTCACAGCACTACTTGTACTTGTCTGCTGCTCTTCCCCAGTAGCTTGTTGAGTGCCATCTGACCTGGGTGTCTCATCTTCCAGCACTATCTTGTGTTGCATTTTGGATACTGTGTTCATAGAGTTTTCATGGTAAGAGTTATTCAGAGGTGGTTTACCATTGCCTTCCTCTGAGTCTGGATGCATCTTAGTCTAGTGTCTCAGCTTTGACCATTCCGCCTTGGGTGCCCCTGCTAGGAGTCTAGCCTCTTGGTCTAGACTCCTGACGGCAGTGCTTTCAGCTTCTTCAACACTCTCAAAACCCCTCACTACATTAAGGTGTGCATCCTAGAGGAGGATCTAAAAGGGAGGATCTAGAGGAGGACCCTGGGGGGGGGACTGGAATGCAAAAGTAGGGAACAGAGAAAACTAGGAAATGTGGGGAAATGGGACTTAGGAGAATTCTGTGAAGCCAATAATTTGTTTCTTGCAAACACATTTTTTGAGTAAACAAAAAGACAACTATACATGTGGACATCACCAAATGGTCAATATAGGAATCAAATTGATTATATAATTGGTAGCAGAAGATGGAGAAGTTCCATACTTTCTGCGAAAACAAGACCAGGAGCAGACTGTGGTACAGATCATGAACTGGTCATATCGAAAATCAGAGTAAAGCTAAAGAACAACAAAGCAATCATAATGCCAAAATACAATTTAAATAACATCCCAGAAGAATATAAAGATCAAATAAGGAATAGATTTGAGGCTTTAAACTTAGTTGACAGAGAACCAGAAGAACTATGGATTGACGTCAGAGACATTATCAGGGAAGAATGCAAACAGACAATACCTCTAGTTAAAAAGAGAGAAAGACCTCAATGGATAACTGACAAAACTCTTAAAATGGTTAAACAGAGAAGGAAAGCAAAAGGAGACAGAAACACAGTCGGAACCCTAAATGCAATAATACAGCAACTGGTACACAGGGACAAAGAGAACTATTACAATAGTTATTGTGAAGAAATAGAAGAGGACAACCAAAAGGGAAGAACAAGAGCCCTATTCCAAAAACTGAGAGAAATAAAAGAGAAATTTAAACCAAGAGTAGGGATGTTGAATAATCAACAGGGAAATACTCTGAGATAAAATGAAAGGAAGATGGAAGCAATACACTGAAGAACTCTATAAAAGAGATGCAAGGATGACAGATTCATTCAGGGAAGAACTGTATGATGAAGAACCATAAATTCTAGAATGTGAGGTGAAAGCTGCTCTTAAAATACTTGGAAGAAATAATCACCAGGAACAGATAGCATACTGATAGAGTTGCTACAAGCTACTGAGACTGAATCTGTCCAAATTTTGACAAAAAATTCTCAATAAATATGGAAAACGAAACAATGGCTCACAGACTGGAAACTGTCAATATGCATCCCAATTCCAAAGAAAGGAGATCCCAGGGAATGCAGTAATTATCAAACTATTGCCTTATTACCCCATAGAAGTAAAGTAATGCTCAAGATTCTACAACAAAGGCTCTTACCATATATGGAGTGAGAAATGCCAGATGTCCAAGCTGGATTTAGAAAGGGAAGAGATACAAGAGATCATATCGCAAACATCCATTGCATAATGGAACGGACCAAGGAATTTCAGAAGAAAATCACCCTGGTCTTTATAGATTACAACAAAGCCTTTGATTGTGTAGATCATGAAAAACTATGGAAAGCTTTAAAAGAAATGGGGTTGCCACAGCATCTGATTGTCCTGGACAAGAGGCTACCATAAGGACAGAATATGGAGAAACCAATTGGTTCCCAATTGGAAAGGGTGTGAGACAGGGGTGTATTTTATCACCCATTTTGTTTAATCTATATGCAGAATATGCCATACGGAAAGTGGGATTGGACCAAGATGGAGGAGGTGTGAAAATTGGAAGGAGAAATATCAATAATTTAAGATATGCAGATGATACCATACTACTAGCAGAAACCAGTAATGATTTGAAACGCACAAAAGCAGGACTACAGCTGAACATCAAGAAGACTAAAGTAATGACAACAGAAAATTTATGTAACTTTAAAGTTGACAATGAGGACATTGAACTTGTCCAGGATTGTCAATACCTTGGCACAGTCATTAACCAAAATGGAAACAATGGTCAAGAAATTAGAAGAAGGCTAATTCCGGGGGGGGGCAGCTATGAGAGAACTAGAAGAGGTCCTCAAATGCAAAGATGTATCACTGAACACTAAAGTCAGGATCATTCAGACCATGGTATTTCCGATTTCTATGTATGGATGTAAAAGTTGGACAGTGAAAAAAGTGGGTAAGAGAAAAATCAACTCATTTGAAATGTGGTGTTGGAGAAGAGTTCTGCGGATACCGTGGACTGTGAAAAAGACAAATGACTGGATGTTAGAACAAATTAAACCAGAACTATCATTAGAAGCTAAAATGATGAAACGGAGGTTATAATACTTTTGAAAAGTAATTAGAAGTCATGATTCACTAGAAGAGACAATTATGCTGGGAAAAACAGAAGGGAGTAGAAAAAGAAGAAGGCCAAACAAGAGATGGATTGATTCCATAAAGGAAGCCACAGATCTGAACACGGTGATTTATAACAGATGCCATTGGAGGTCGTTGATTCATAGGGTTGCCATAAGTCGAAATCGACTTTGAAGGCACGTAACAACAAACTGAGAGCTGCTCAAGGATGTTCTTTGAAAGACGTTATTCAGGGTAGCCAATGTGTGCCCATCAAATGTTGCTGGCCATGCTGGCTGAGGCTGATGGGACTGTATCCAACAACATTTGGAGGGCACCATGTTGCCTATCCCTGACCTTACCTATCAATCCAGAGAGTCAGGCCTGTGCAGGGTGTTTTTTTTAAAAAATTCTCTTAAACCCGCCATCATGTTCTAAATGTTGGAGGAGTGCAGGATTGTGAATTTGTAAAGACCCTGATAATATGTAGCACATGGGGTTGGTTTTTTCCCCCAGATTGTCAACACAGGGGTCTCATGTGTATGTGTCCATGCACACATGCACATGCATACACACATATACACATACATTGTAGGGCCAGAGGTGTTAGGTGTTGAAGCTGAGAACAACCCCATGCAAATATAGGAGAGAAACAGATATAAGTAGGTCTCAGTTTCAAGGCTATTCTGAAAAAGGATATGGCTTTCTAAATTCCTGTTTGGTTTTCTGATCAAGTATACTATGGATTATTGTTGTCATTACTGAATTCTGCCAGCTAGTGCTGCCCCAGCAGCATGGAAGACAGCGTAAACGGCCATAGTCAAAATTATTACATGTATTGAGTTTGCAAATTTGTCACATAAGCTTCTGCTAGATATTTATGGCCATATTAAATGGGGACAAGCTGGATGCAGCCAATCTGTATATTACGGCAAGTCTATTGCATCTCTCATGATACATAGTCCCTTCCCTCCTTTTTGATTATAGTCATTTTCATTTCTGGGAATAGATGCCAAAAAGGCAGATGCCATCTTGCTCAGGCTTCAGATAGGTAATAAACAAAGGGTGATAAAACATGGTTTGTGATACAAACTATCCTAGGTGCAGGAAGAAGCAGTCTAAGGTATATAGTTGTACTATAGAAATTCTTGCTGCTATGTTATAGAATCAAGGAAATAACGTTAATATAGGATTGACTATGAAAAAGAAATGCGAGAGATCCTTTTATCCCTCTGATGACTGTTTGAACTTGGTACATCCTGGCTAGCCCCAATCCTTGGAATGTCTTTCTTGCAGCTTTTAAAATATTTGCCCCCATAGCCACTCCTCTATATTGATTCCAATTTTAGCACCAGCAGAGCTGCCTGCCAACCATTAAGGTTGGTACTTTGGCTTCTCTACATATGAGCTCTACCCTTCTGGAATACATTGTAGCCCTCAGTGGTGTTATGATGCGTTACAATTTGTCTACAGTTTCTCCTTGTTCCACACTGATACAGTAATTTCTCCCTGCTAGGGCAATGTACCAGATTCTTGAATTGTTGGATAATTTCAAAATTATGCTCCATAGTTCTATTATACACTGAAACTGGAAGTGTATGTATTCAAAAGACATGTAATGTTCTTCACTCCCTTTTAAGCATGCACCATATGTAAATTATTTATTAATATCATTTATTAACTTGTCTACTGCTGAATTGCCAAGGCTTCTAAGTGGTCTCAGTATAAAATCAGTTACATATAATTAAAGTATGTGTTGGATAATTTCAGAATTATGCTCCATAGTTTTATTATACACTGAAACTAGAAGTGTATGCATTCAAAAGACATGTAGTGTTCTTTACTCCCTTTCAACCATGCACCATATGTAAATTATTATTTATTAATATCATTTATGAGAGCCAGTGTGGTGTAGTGGTTAGAGTGTTAGACTATGATCTGGGAGACCAGGGTTCGAATCCCCACACAGCCATGAAGCTCACTGGGTGACCTTGGGCCAGTCACTGCCTCTCAGCCTCAGAGGAAGGCAATGGTAAACCACCTCTGGATACCGCTTACCATGAAAACCCTACTCATAGGGTCACCATCAGTCGGGATTGACTTGAAGGCAGTCCATTTTCCCCCATTATCATTTATTAACTTATATACTGCTGAACTGCCAAAGCTTCTACACATGATTAAAATATACAATAAAATAATTTCATCAAGACATCAAAATAAACATTCACGATTAAAATGTATAATAAAACAAGCCCAGCAAAACAGCACAACAATTACAAGAGTTAAAACAGCAATTAAAACAATTTTAAGACAGGAAATCTGGGGAATGCTTGCCAATTAGGTGTGTCTTTAAGAGCAGCAGAATGCCAATACCAATACAGCCTCTTATATTTCAGCAGGGAGAGCATTCCACATCACTGGTGCCATCAAGGAAAAAGCCCACCTACATGTTACCACAAGCTGATAAGAATCGGGTAGAACTCTCACTTTCTCTAGTTTGGTTGTATTTTCATTTTCTGTGGTCCTACAATGAAAACTGTTCAGAGTTCAGTTGCAACTATATGATGTCTTGCTAGGTGTTGTATTCATATTTGTTTATATCAGGAGTGGAGTACCCATGGCCCTTCAGATGTTGTTGGATTCCACCTCCTATTAGCCACAGCCAGCATGGTCAATAGTTCAGGGATGATGGGAATGATAGTCCAGCAACCTCTGGAGGACCATAGGTTCTACATCCCATCAATAAAAATAACCACCCTGGTTGTCACCCTGGGCTTCTACTGGGAGAAAGGGTGGGATATAAATCTAATAAAGCTAATAAATAAATAATAAATAAAACCAGTTAAAATCACTTACATCATGTTTACATTCCAGGCTATGAGCCAAAGGCCTGTTTTTTCTTGTCAGCAGAAAGTCATCAGAGATGAGGCTAGCTGGGCCTCCCTTGGCAAGGAATTTCAGCACCTAGAAGACACAGAAAAGGCGCTTACATAAATGCTTCAGATGTTGTCAGGACAGAAAGATGGTCTTATGACCCTTGCAGGCTCATATAGGAGAATGTGGCATTTCACATAACCTGACCCCAAGTTGTGTAGAGCTTTGTAAACCATGATGACCAGCAGCTTGAATTGTGCCCAGAAATGAACTAGTAGCCAGTAAAGCTATTGCAAACTATGGCTAAGATGGAATTTGGACTGAGATCTAAAATCTTTCCCTATTCAGAAGCAACACCCTTCTTTTTTCTCAGAAATTGAATGGAGGGAAAATATAGAGGTAAATGATCCTGCTAGATCCTTTTAGAACTTACCCCTTTCTATCTATGGGAGCCAAACTACATGTTACATTATATGCATGGTTTAGACCAGCATTTGTTTGTTTGTTAGTTTAAACAGTAGCCACTGGACTGGGATGGGGGAGGGGAATAAAGATCAGAACTGTAGAACAGGTGGACTTTTTTTTAACCATTGATCAGTGTAGTACCAACACAAAAGTGCTGCTTTCCAGAGCTTCTGTTTGTGTGGTGAGGAAAGCTGCTGTCTTAGCTGGTAAAATGAAGATGCTGATAATCCATTCTACCTGCCTTTTCCCCACTCTAGATAATAACCTGCTTTGTTCAGAGCCCATATTTAACTGTAACACCTCTCACAAATGGGGGCCTGACCCCATTTAAGGCCTCTAGATAGTGGTGCTCTTTAAATAAATAATATCAGATGCAAAGTGTTTATATAATAAATGAACAAGGCTCTTTCTTATGAAAGCCAGCAGGGCTAAAGTGAGACTTAAAAGCTCACTTAGCATTTAGCTGGTTAATCTTGGTAGTTAGTGAGCAAAGGGTTATTGAAGCCAACTAGTTTCATTTGATAAACATAGTTGGTTTAATGGAAAAACAGTCTGAATGAATAATTTGGCTAGATGAAGATTTAAGATTCTTCCAACATGCAGATCAGCAAATACCAAAATGCTGAGAAATAGCAGCTTGGAATAACAGCACAACAGCAAGTTCCAAATAATTAGCATATGAGTTGAATGTATCCTATGCTGTCATCACAGTGCCTGCTTTTTATCCCTGTTGTTATTCTAGTTCTTTCTTTCTTTTTAACTTATTTGTGTTTGCTAAAAAATATGCATGTGGATAATGCGGCTTGCATTTAAAATATATGTAGACATCACACTGCTTGAGAGAGATGCTAAAATTTATTGTATATTGGACTTTATCAGCCTGCTGCCTGCAGGCTTTAATACATGCCATCCTGAGTATTCTGTAAGCCATATGCATCAAACAGCACCACATTTTTTACTGGTTATAGGTAATAATTGTTCATCTTAGCTTGGCCTTGGTTCGCCCAAATTCATCAGCTTATGAAAAGCAGCCATGCTCATTAAGCAGCCACTCATTTGGCCATCATTGTTAACTTAGGAGTTGATTTGCATCCAAGATTGGCTAGTATAGCAAAAAGGTAAGACAAATTCCTCTTTCAAAGAAAAGTTTCAAATCTCCTCCTTCAGATGCTTGGCAGTGTTTGTCAGTAAAGATGTTCAGTGGTGGCTGGTTTTGGTGGGACTAACTGGGACATAACCCTTTCTCTGTCTGCTGTTGCCTTGCTCAAAGTCCCCATTCCCCAGTAGCTTTTCCTTTGAAAACTTCTAGAAGGAAAAGCTTAGAAGTAGACAATGTGGAACAGGGAAATACCAAGTGGGAACAGGCCAGGAGTAGCCAATGTGGTGCTCTCCAGATGTTGTTGGACACCAATTTCCATTAGCTCTAGCCAGCATGACCAATAATTGAGAGTGATGAGAGTTGTAGCCCAACAATATATGGAAGGTACCATGTTGGATGCCTACGGCCATACTACCCTGAACATGCCCAATCTCGTCTGATCTCGGAAGCTAAGCAGGGTCAGGCCTAGTTAGTATTTAGATGGGAGACTGCCTGAGAATACCAGGTACTGTAGGTTTAGAGGAAGGCAATGGTAAACCACCTCTGAATACTTCTTACCATGAAAACCCTATGAATATACCCAAAAGATTCAAAGGGTCACCGTAAGTTATAATCGACTTGAAAGCATATATAACAACAACAACTATGCTGGCTGTCCTAGGATAAGATGAAGCACATCCACCACACCCATTTATCCACTTCAAACTGTGCCCATTCAAAAAGTGACATTTTCTAGTGTAAAACATCCATTAGGTTACCATGACACATACTTCTATGTAACATGAAGTTTGGTTCCTAGCTAGCAGCTTCAAACTGCGTTATAAGATGCTTACTTTTGGTCCCTATTGTGCATCCTGCAACTTTTAAAAAAATGCTAAACCTGATACTTTTTGTAGAAAGAGCTAACCTGTGTGCATAACCTCCATACACAGTGAGTAATCTTTTGGGGACCATTCTGGCTTTTGTTCACTGACATTTTATTTTATTGGCACATTATGGGAGGCAAGTTTTGGTAAAGCAAATAGATTATAGCAGAAATGTCACAACCTTTTATCCAGTTCAGTAAGTGAGTACATTCCAATTCACATGCATCTTTTCCATCTTGTGTTGATTCATGATCTGAAGGCAAAGCATTACACAGCATAACAGGATCTGAGGCTGCATTGATTACACTACCCTGTTGACAGCCAAGACTACAGAATGGAACCACACCACTCAGAACACCAGTGAATTAATTCAAGTGGGAACTACAAAATTACAAATGTGTTCCATTTGGCGCTCTCATACTCACCTGGCCCCATCTGAATGTGCTATCTAATAGTGAACTTAGAACCAATTAGTATGTTGTGGCATGTCGTTGATACAACCAGTGGCGGTTTTTGGCTCATAGCTGGTGAGCTGTGTGACACTTTTACTCCAACAAGAATGTACACGTTTAATATACCATCACAAACTATGTCAATGTGGGTTATAAAAACATGGAAATGCCAACTTTGGTTCAATTAATTTGTGTTGCACAGTGTACTCTGTACAGAGAGAGAGAGAGAACTGCCACATGTTGAAGAAACAAGTGCCTACCGTGTATTGGTCATGTAAAGTGGGCCTGAGCTTCAGAATCCTACTATCTTAACAAGTGAAAATTAACATGTCACAGCATGACAAAATTGTCATTATAACAGTCTAAGAACTGTCAGTTCTTCATTTTAACCAATCCATGAATTGAACAACCAATATAAAGTACTTCTTTACACAGTGCATAATAAAACTGTAGAATTACTGCCCACAAGAGGTAACGATGGCCAGGCCCAGTGCCAGCACACGCCAGGTTGGGCCCTGGCTGAGGGCCCCTGTGGTCCACAAGGGCCTCTGAGGGGTCCCTCCTTAGGCTGGGAGGGTGGAGCCTGTTCTGCAATCTGCAGCAGCATTGGGTGATGCAACCTAGGCACCCCCAGATATAGGTGATGTGGGCTTAAATAAGCCTGCCTGCCACCTCTACCAGTCATGTTAGCACATCAGTGTGTGTGCCCTACATGATGTGTGCACACCTGCCATCACCCAAGGTGTTGAGGTAAAGGGTGCTGCAGGCCTGGGCAGCCTAGTGCCCAGGGCCTAGTCACAACTGGCACCTGCCCTGGTGAGGACCACCACCATGGATGACTTTAAAAGAGGATGAGACAAATTCACGGGCAAAAAGGCTATCCATGGCTACTAGAACAATGGCTATGTCTGAGGCAGTGTGCCTATGAATACCAATTGCTGGAATCATAGATAGGGAGAGCACTATTGTGCTCAGGTTCTGCTTGCAGGCTTCCCATGGGCATCTGGTTGGCCGTTGTGAGTGACAGACTAGATGTGTCCTTGGCCTGATCCATCAGGGCGCTTCTTATGAAGTTCTAATGAATTGCATATACTAGTGATGAGTGTGCTTTATTTTGCTGGCACCAGAATGGTTGTCTTTAAGGGCAGCAGGATGTACCAGTCTGTGTGGGATTTTCCCCCCAAGAGGTAGTTTTGAGACTTATCTAGCTCTAAAGAGGAGAAAGTGCTCCATCCTGTTACATTTTGTCTTGCAGAAAGAAGAATGCCTATCCTGATCTACTACTGTAGTAAAGGTTCCCATTCCTTTCCAGCTTGCTGACAGCTTTACAGCACTTGCGGGCATGGCTATGGGGACAGGGAAGCCTTACATCAGTGCTGAGCTCCTGATCAGCAGGTTTTTCCTTTGTTTAACAGCCTGCTGGCTAGAATTCAGGGCCCCTGGGGAGAGCAATTCCCCATCATTGTCAACACTGCTGTCCTAATTAAGCTCATAAGAAATAAAGTGAGCACAAGGAGATTTACACTCTTCAAACTCTGTTCCTGTTATGTCTGAACAGGAGAGGACAGATGGAGTCTGTTTCAACATAAGAAAAGACCAAAAGAGAGAAGGGAGGGGAGAAATTCCTTTCCCCTCCTACAGCTGATGCCAAAGTGTGCTGGGCCTGCCCAGCTCATGGAAGCCTGAAGACTTTCTGCACCTTATTAATTCTTGGAAAGCTGACATCCTAATCTTCCAACTGAACATCCCAAGGGAGGTGCATGCCATTGCCAGATGTAACTTCAGAGGAAGCAACTGCTTGTGTATCTAAGAGAAATTTTGACATGACGTGTTCATATGTAGCATTATAGCTTGGGATATTCCTGGTGAAGCATGAATACCCACAGATATGCACATGTTTACCGCGACATTACAAACTCCTATCCTATAATCTCATGCCATAACAGTTTTCTCCTCATCTGTTAGCATTGTTCGACAGGTAAAGAATGGAAAGCAATCTCCTATCCAAATATGAGGGGCTTGGGATCATGCCTGAGTTCTAAGTATGCCACATTTGCCGAAACCAGAGGATATAAGAATCTGTTTGCATTTTGAAGTAGGTCTTAACCAGAAAAAGTATAGGTTTGGGATACACATCCTATTCTCACTGTTTTCTGGACTTCCACGGATTTATCAAAATACTATCATTCAGTCAGGCAGCCAAACTGGTGCAGTTAAACAGCTTTTTAATAATAATAATAATAAATTTCTATCCCGCCCTTCCTCCCAGTAAGAGCCCAGGGCGGCAAACAGAAACACTAAAAAACATCTTAAAAACAAAAGATTTTAAAATATATTAAAACAAAACATATTTAAAACATCTTTTAAAAAAACTTTTAAAACGCAAAGCAGTCTCAACACAGACACAGACTGGGATAAGGTCTCTGTGTAAAAGGCTTGTTGAAAGAGAAAGGTCTTCAGTAGGTGCCGAAAAGATAAAAAAGATGGTACCTGTCTAATATTTAAGGAGAGGGAATTCCAAAGCATAGGTATCACAACACTAAAGGTCTGCTTCCTATGTTGTGTGGAACAGACCTCCTGATAAGATGATATCTGCAGGAGGCCCTCACCTGCAGAGCGTAGTAATCAACCTGATAAATAAGAGATAAGATGATACTTCAGGTATCCTGGTCCCAAGCTGTACATCAAAACCAGAACCTTGAACTTGGCCTAATAGCTAATGGGCAGCCAGTGCAATTCTTTCAGCAGTGGGGTGACATGTTGGTGATACCCTGCCCCAGTAAGCAGTCTTGCCGCCGCATTTTGCACCAGCTGCAGCTTCCGGACCAACCTCAAGGGCAGCCCCATATAGAACGCATTACAGAGAGCCAGTGTGGTATAATGGTTAAGGTGTTGGACTACGACCTGGGAGACCAGGGTTCGAATCCTCACACAGCCATGAAGCTCACTGGGTGACCTTGGGCCAGTCACTGCCTGTCAGCCTCAGAGGGAGGCAATGGTAAACCCTCTCTGAATACCAATTACCATGAAAACCCTATTCATAGGGTAGCCATAAGTCAGAATCGACTTGAAGGCAGTCCATTCTCCACAGTAATCTAGCCTGGAGGTTACCAGTGCATGGACAACAGTGGGCAGGCTATCCTGGTCCAGAGACAGCATCAGCTGTCTTACCAGCCAAGGCTGGTAAAAGGCACTCCTAGCCACTGAGGTCACCTGGGCCTCTAGCGACAAAGATGGATCCAGGAGCACCCCCAGACTACAGACCTGCTCTTTCAGAGGGAGTATGACCCCAGGCATCAGCTGGGTCTCAACCAAGAAACCTCTAGTCTGCATGCTGGTGCCCTTATGGTGATTCACTTGGGGCTGTAGAGCAGAGAGGAAAAGGATAGTATTATCCTCTCCAAACTCCAGAGGGGATTCATTGATTTCCCCTCATCTGGCATGGGATATATGTGCTTTCAGGTCAAGCCTGAACCTGACAACAACCGTCTTGATTGGCTATTTCCCTGCATTTATCTCCAGTCTGCCTCCTTGCCTCCTTATCCCTTTGGACAGATAAGTTAGTTTTGTCACCTCAGCCAGTGAATTATTCTGTTTGGGACTTCTGGCCTACAGTCCTTGGACTTCCTTGGCTCCTTGTCCTACAGGATTTGCTTTGGCTGCTGTGGAGTTTACATCAATAATTGAGGGCATATTTATTGGTTCCAGTGCTACAACTGCACCAGCTGGTGATCTTTTATATGCATATTGAGGGTGAGGTCAGAAAGGCCCATTATGATAATCTGGACCAGCTAGTTTCTCATTGTGCATGTTGCTTTTGTTTGATGCTCTATTACAAATGATATGCAAGCCAGGATTTCATGTCAAATATGTACTTAGCTTCTTTGAGATCCATGTGGAGTTGTCCTATGAATCCTTCTGATCCCTCATAGACTAGAAGCAGCAAGTGTCAATATATGACTGTAGGAAGTTTTCACATACTCAACAAAGAGAAGCTAAGTACAGCAAATTGTACACAATTCAGTTCTCCTGTCCCCTTTAAAAAAATCTTTAAAATGCCCCTGCTTTTTATAAACCAGTTCAGTTACTTTTTATTTTACCTTAACAAATTTAAAAGCATGAAGTATGAATGATACACACCAGGAAACATCTCTGGTTTCAGTAGAAAACAAAAAATGCATTTTCTGTTTCAGCAAGTGAGAAATAGTCTTCTGGATGGGTAGTTGCTTAGGTTTTCTTTTCTTCACTTTCTTTGTTTTAAATCAGAACTGATAAAAGATCCCCATTAATCCAAAGGGTAGGTTAAAAATAGAGAGCAGCTTTGATTTGGGCAGCTGATAAGGGCAGAGAGGGGAACTGAAGGCAGGAGAGACCCAGATAAAATTGCATCTGTTAAAATCTCCTGACTGGATTAGGACTTGCTTAGCTTTCCAAGGGGGTCTGGATTTGTGATGTGTGATGGGAATATAATTACCATGAAAGAGGATAAAGGTTTTTTTCCTTTGCAGGATTTTTGTCACTGTCCCAGTAATAAAGGGTTTTTAACAGGGTTTTTTTCTGCCATCAGATCTTTCTTTCATCTCTCTACTAACCCCACCTCTCCCCCCCCCTTCAAATCAAGCCTGCCTATTCTTTGTAACAGGAAGTTTAGATCAGCTTTAGGAGGCATTCAGAAGAGAATTAAGCTGGTAGCTGCTGCTGCTGGGGACTGAAGTATGATAATGGATCAGAAGTTGTCTGTCCATGTCCCTGGGGTACTGTTGCTGGTAGCAGGGTTACTTTTCACAGATGAGAGTTATCAAAGATTTGGACAATGTTAATGCCAATAAGCATTTAAAAATCCAGCCACATTTGTTCCAAATTTTCTCAAATTCACTTAGGCTGCAATCCAATACATGTATACTCAGAAGTAAGCTCCATTTAGTTCAATGGGACTTACTCCCAGGTAAGTGTTTATTGGATTGAAGCCTTAGTTGGCTAGGAGCTAGTCTCCAATTCCCCAGACTTTTGTCTTTGTGTCCATTTTTTTAGCTGTGGTTTTGTGTGTCCATTTTTAAAAATACACTTTAGCATGCTGTCATCTTGTGTGGATCAACAGTGAAGCTCAGGCATCTTGGCAGACTGACAACATAGACTAGATTGTATCTGGAAATCTTTGAAACCTGTGGGTTTTCCATCCATGCCAAGTACACTGGAGTTCCCCAGCACACCAGCAACTGTGAGCCGGAAGCTTTTTTGGATGTAGGGTTAGGTAGGAAGGGGTCCTGTCTCAGACTAAGGAGTTGAGCCAGATGATTCATATTTCCCTTGCAATCCTAAAAATGGATGATTCTAAGAGCTGGCTCCATAAGTTTGTTATTATTCCTGGGTTTTTTTTCTTGACTTGTTTTTTTTTCTTGTGCACACTCATGATTGGAAAAAAATATGGGTATCAACCAGAGGTCTGTGTTCCATGGTGATGGCTGGGTATTTTGGTGGTGGAATGATGGCAGAAATCAAATTTTGTCTGTGTAGTTCAGTTTTACGGCATTATATGCAGTTGTATACCTGTGCCAGTGCAGGGAGGCAATTGGTGCCCTGAGAGAGAGTAGAGGTCACATGGACTTCCAAGTAACCATGCTCAAGACAATAGTGCTGGTGGAGGTGTGAATGAAGGGTGAGCTCCAGAAATTCCTGTAGAAAGATCAACAATAAGCTTTAGGTAATAGTGATGTGTTGCTTGCATCTTCATGTGTTCCAATGTCAGGGGTAAAAGATTATGCTTTCCATTTACTCAGCTAGGGAAAGACCCGCCAAGTTTTCTTATTAATGTGAGAGTAAGAAACAGCAAGCAGAGTATACCCTTCAATCACTATTTCACCTTACAGACAGGTAGGCCATTGACAATCTATATGCTGACATGGCATTCTAAACTCTCCTCCCTGGAAAACCAAGAGCTTAGAAGATTTGAATTCTCAGCTTGGCATTAGACAGCAGCATTTGCTAAGCCTGGGGCTGGGTTCACCCACCCTTATGCTGAATATTTCACAGTTCAGAGCCCCTTACAGGCATCTCCCCCATTTAACATGATTAATCATGACATCACAAAAGAGCAGGGCCACTCTGGTTTTCCACAACCCCACTGTTGTGTTCTTCCACCCACAACATCCTCATGTTGCAGGAATGTATGCAATGGGGAAGCCTGTCAAATGCATGTAGTTTTCCCTGTGATCCGGACCCCTGAGCACACAAGCTTCTAGATCATGAAGATAGCCTGTATCCATTGCAGGCATTTCTCCCCAACATGTGGATGGCAGGGGCTGGGTGGAATTCAATGGCAGGGGCAGAGCCAGCCAGCACAGCTCTGATCTCCTCCTTACACTGTTGTTAGCTACATAAGAAGAATCCTACTAGAATAGTAGTTCGTAATCTGCATGAGGTTCTGCTAGTCTGTGGACCACCAAGAATATTGGCCCAAGTCTTTCAGGTTCCTTTTTGAACTCCTGACTCTATCTTGGAGTACATAAGCAAGTGTCTTCTAGAATAGTCATTCCTCACAATGTTGTCCTGTAACATATCATACGGAAATGAGGAATTGGACCAAGATGAAGGAGATGTGAAAATTGGAGGGAGAAATATCAAGAATTGAAGATATGCACACGATATCATACTACTAGCAGAAACCAGTAATGATTTGAAATGAATGCTGATAAAAGTTAAAGAGGAAAGCATAAAAGCAGGACTACAGCTGAACGTCAAGAAGACTAAAGTAATGACAACAGAAGATTTATGTAACTTTAAAGCTGACAACAAGGACATTGAACTTGTCAAGGATTATCAATACCTTGGCATAGTCATTAACCAAAATGGAAACAATAGTCAAGAAATCAGAAGAAGGCTAGGACTGTGGAGGGCAGCTATGAGAGAACTAGAAGAGGTCCTCAAATGCAAACATGTATCACTGAACACTAAAGTCAGGATCATTCAGACCATGGTATTCCCAATCACTATGTACGGAGGGTGAAAGTTGGACAGTGAAAAAAGCGGATAAGAGAAAAATCAACTCATTTGAAATGTGGTGTTGGAGGAGAGCTTTGTGCATACCATGGACTGCGAAAAAGACCAATAATTGGGTGTTAGATCAAATTAAACCAGAACTATCACTAGAAGCTAAAATGATGAAACTGAGGTTATCATACTTTGGACACTAAATGAGAAGACATGCTTCACTAGAAAAGACAACAATGCTGGGAAAAACAGAAGGGAGTAGAAGTAAAAAAAGAGGAAGACCAAACAAGAGATGCCTTGATTCCATAAAAGAAGCCACAAGATCTTGTAAGATCTTGAACTTACAAGATCTGAACAGGGTAGTTTATAACAAATGCTATTGGAGGTCACTGATTCATAGGGTGAAGGCAGTTGACTTGAAGGCACATAACACACACAAGTAAATCATAAGACCATAAGAAGAGAACTGCTGGACCAGATCAAAGACCCATCTAGTCCAGCATCCTGTTCTCACAGTGGCTAATCAGATGCCTATAGGAAGCCCACAAGGAGGACGTGAGCAGAACAGCATTCTCTCCATTTAGGATTATCAGCAACTGGTATACAAAGGCATTCTACCTCCAATATTGGAGGTAAAACATAGTCAACATGTTTAGTAGCCATAAGGGGGAACATATGAAGGGGATTCCAGCTACAATGGAATGTGGTTGCCATGTAGAAGGAAAAATTACATTTTGAAACCAAAGCCTCCCAAATGGTAAAAAAGTGGCCTTTTGTAGCATTTAGCTTAACTGGCCTGTACTCTTCGGAAATAACTTGTTCACACTGCTTGCTTTCTGCTCCAGTATAAAAACATGGTTTCTCATTTACAGTAATAATCCAAAGCATGTCTACTAAGTCCAACTGGGTGCAATGAAACTTACTCCAAGGTATGTTTGTGTAGGACTGCAGTCTAAGAATAACACAAGCATACCAAGCTGGGATATGCCATCTTGGTTAGATTGCGTTATTGAAAGTTACGTCTAGATAATACAAGCAATACTTGATCCCTTTTACAAAACCAGATTGTATAGCTAAATTAAATCCAATGTGCATGTGGGTCTTTTTGTAAGGAAGCAACATAACTGTTTTGTAGCATTGTGCTTCACAACAGAACCACACAGCAAAGGCACCATTTGGAGGATGCCTATAAATCACTTTCCTTATGACACATTGCTCACTCACTCAGAGAATGTATGGCAAAATCTAGGAAACTTGACCAAGTTCACACAAGAGGTTTGTGACAGAGAGAAGAGGACATGGTTCCAGCGGCGTCACTAGCGGGAGTGCGGTTGGGTGCGGACCTCTGATGCGCGCCCTCCCAGGGGCATGGATGAGATGGCTGGGCTTGCACGCATGTGCGCTTGAGGCCAGCCACCCCATCCATGCCCCTGGGAGGGCGTGCGCCAGAGGGGCACCCAGCCGGAGAAGGCCTGGGAACACCGGCGGCACGCCTCCCTCGCCCTGCTGACGCTGCTCCCAGTCTCGCCTGCCCACCTTCCTCCGAGGAGTTGGAGCAGCCTTGCCGTGCAACGGCGCGGGGCGGGGTGGCTCTGGGTGTCACCCCCCTCATGGTGACACCTGGGTGTGGGCCGCACTCTCCGCACCCCGGTAGTGACACCCCTGCATGGGTCAGCTAAATCCCTAGATGTGCATCTTCCCCTCTGGCTAAGTTGCCCAATGAGATGGGGTGGGACGTTGTGTTTTCTAAATTGTGTTGCAGGAATAAAGTTACAACGCAGCTAATAGGTTGATTTACAGAGACACAAGCAGTGGGCTATTTATAAATCCCAGCAAGCAGGTGTAACTATAAAAACCCCTTTGTCTCACATAGCAGCTGTGATTGTTAAGAAATTGTGACCAGGGCTGCCGTGATAAGAAAAGTATTACAAAGAAAATTGAATTACTTGAGACCTATCTAATTAATTTAACAGCGTCCCATCCAGATGCGCTGATTCTCCTTGCAGGTGATTTTAATGCAAGAGTAGGATCATCAGATGAATCTATATACAATAAAAATCAAAGGACGGCTTGCCCTTTAGATCCTCTGCCTAATATCCCCCCTAGACAATCTCAAGATAAAGGTATGAACTATGCAGGGCTCCTATTAATCCAGCTATCAACCAAGTTTAACCTAATACTCTTAAATGGGCGAACCGAAGGTGATTTGGAAGGCGAGTTCACCTTCTTATCACCTAGAGGAGTGTCCATGATTGATCTAGTATTTGTCTCCTTAGAATTGTTCCATCGGGTGGGAAATTGTAAAGTACAAAATCGTTTAGATAGCGACCATTCTGCAATAACTATTGTACGTTCCTACGATGATTGTTCCTTATATATAAGGCAACAAATACCCACACCCAAAGAAATGATAATACGACCTGGCAGGATCAAATGGGTCCCAAAATTGGAAAAAGAAATAGCAGATAGACTAAATTCACCTGAAATTCAAACATCAAGGAGCAAATCCTACAATCTCCCCACACTGATGTTCTTTTTTGCAATTTTCAACAATTAACTGTTATGCTCCAAACGACCCTTGTAATTAATCCCAAACAAAAATCAAATAATCAAGTTTATAAATCGAAAATTTGGTTTGACCAGGAATGTGTCATAAAGAAAAAGCAACTCATTGCTACTCACCAGATATATAAAGTAAGGAGATCTCCAGATTCCTTACAAAAATATTGTTTAGTGAGAAAACAATATAAACAAACAATAAGAAAGAAAAAGAGCTTAGAACAAAGAGACATTTGGCAACATTTATTGCAGGCCTCTAAACTGAAAAACTCCTCTATGTTCTGGTATCTTATAGCACATCATTGGCCAAAGCCTTATGTTAAACCTGACTGTTTTATTTCTACAGCTGTTTGGGAAAACTTTTTCGGGAAACTATATCAAACTGGACATGACTTAAACACCATGTCTATTTGTCTGACAGATGAACTCCCAAATTGGCCTCCAGTTTCTATGGAAGAAATACTTGAGCTTATAGCAGCGTTAAAACCAAATAAAGCTCCCGGTCCGGATAATTTGCCTGCCGAAATATATAAGTTCAATGCAACATGGTGGGCTCCTATACTTGCAGCCCTTTTCACTCATATTGACGCTTCGATGCAGATCCCTAATGATTGGAAATCAGCTATTATTATCCCTATCCATAAAAAAGGCTCCTACTCTGATCCAGCCAATTACAGGCCTATTAGCTTGCTTAATATAGTTAGCAAGCTATACGCTGTTCATCTGCATAAGAAGCTTATCATGTGGATAGATCAAAATGATATTTTAGTACAAGAGCAAGCTGGTTTCCGTAATGGGCGTTCAACAACAGATCAAGCTCTTGTATTGCACCACCTGATAACAAAATATACCGCCAGAAAAGGCAGCGCCCTTTATGTTGCGTTCATAGACTTAAAGATGGTGTTTGATTCCGTATCCAGAATAAGACTTTGGGAGAAATTAAATAAATTAGGTATTGACAAACGTCTTTTAGCACTAATAAAGGGCCTTTACGATAACACTTCATCTCAAGTAAGATGCTCCAATAAGGGCCACCTTTCAAATCCTATTTACACCTATAAAGGGGTAAAGCAAGGTTGCCCTTTAGTGCCCCTCTTATTTAACATTTACATCAATGACGTTGTAGCTAGTTTAACTCCTATCTTGTCTCACCCCCCAAGGTTAGCAGGAACTCCGCGTTTTTTACTCCTATACGCTGATGACATAGTTTTAATGTCAAGGACGCTCATTGGCTTAAAGCGGCTGTTAGCCGCATTAACATCTTTCTGTGCATCGGAATCTTTAATTATAAATCATTCAAAATCGAAAGTCATAGTCTTTTCTAAAAAGAAAAAAAAAATTGGCGCATCAATGGCCACCTAGTTGACCAGGTAAATAGCTTTAAGTATCTGGGTATAACTTTTCAAGCTTCAGGATCCTTTCAACAACAGATTAACGCAGCTGCTTTAAATGCAAAAAGATCAATGAAGGCATTAATAACCTTCTTCTATCAGCGTGGCGGTCAATCTCTTCCATCAGTTGTTAAGATATTCCTGGTGAAAATTATTCCCCAATTGTTATATGGATCTCAAATCTTCTTCCTTGAGAAACATTCAGCCCTAGAATCTATCCAAAACACTTTTATGAGAGCTGTTCTGGCTGTCTCCACCTGTATACCGAGTTTTATTCTGAGGTTGGAAACAGGTTTACAATCAATTGAATCGCGCATTTGGGTTCTCAGAATAAATGCATGGTTGAAACTGATTTTTGAGCCAAAAGGTCTTGCCCCTTTTATTTTAGTTGATGATTTTAAATCAATGTGGGAAAAGCTGATTTTAGATAAAATAACTATGTTGGGCTTTTCCGTACCGTCAATTCTAAAAGTGGGCTATGACACAGCCCGTGTGGCTATTTGCCAACGCATTAAAGACATAGATTTTCAACACCATTTGCTGCTGATAAGAAAACATAGGTATAACCCTAGATGTTTCCTTCCCATGCCCTATTTAGCCGATCTGACTCTTCCAAAATACCGAAGAGCCTTCACTTTGGTGAGAATGAATACTCTCCCCTCTGCTGTTTTGGAGGGCAAGTTTAACAAAGTCCCGTACGGAGAAAGAAATTGCCCCTGTGGCAATGAAGAAACGGAAACTAATGTCCATGTTTTATTGAGATGCCCTTTTTATCATGATTTAAGGCAACAGCTAATTTCCCCTATTTTAGTTTCCTTCCCTGGCAGACCAGAATCCTTTTATGTCGATTACCTATTGGGTGATTACTCCCCCCAGGTTACGTATAAAGTCGGCAAATATATTGTGGCTTCTATTTCTTGTAGGAAAGCATTGATCAAATCCTTGTAAAAACTGATTGGATGTATGTTGCCAACATATTTTACTTGTTTGTATTTATGTGTATCTGGTCTATGACTGAAATAAATTATATTGATATTGATTGACCAGGGCTGCTACAAAGCTGAGGTTTCATGAGTTCTGTGTGTGTTATTTATCCAGGCACATTAAAGAGCAGCTGACACTCTCTGGAAAATGTTGATTAATATTCTTCTTTTCCGAAACTTTTCTGCCTTCACAGCACAAATTCATTTTGAGTTACGTTTGCATTCCTTTTGCATTTACGGGAGAGAGGCATAGAAATGGTCACCTCACCTGGTCTCTTGCAGCAGTCACGTTACCTCAGAAAACAAGGGTTAGGTAGCAAGGGTTTGTTAAAGAGATTTTCCCCAAAGATGCAGTGTCTAAGTAGATTTTAGCTTGTAGGGTTACAATTGTGGGTTACTAATTAAAAATGGAAACTACTGTCATTTTGGCTGCACCTAGAAATCTTACGCTATGAAAAGGATAGCAGGCAATACCTTCTGTAATACAAGGTGCATTTTTATTACCATATTCATTTCCAGACACCTCAGAATCAGTGAGATGTTCCTAAATTGGAGAGGATTCAAGCAAGCAATAAAATGTTGAAAGGGTTGGAATGAGCTACTGAAGATGAAATATGGCTTGCTTAGCCAAGTGATGAGTAAGCAGGACTTGACAAACATCTGCTGTGAATGTGTTTGAAATGTGCTACATCCAGACTTTCTCAGCTCACTGCAAGAATTGCTTGGAAAAGTTTGTGTCCTGTTATTTAGTTGGTCCTGCTAGTTGAAACCAATGAAAGAGAGTGAAAAATCACCATCTTTGATAATGCCTCAATATCTTGCCAGAGATCTCTGAAGTTTGTTTTCAGTTTGAACTGACCCCTGATGTGTATGCAGGCTGAAATGCTTTAGGTTTTTTATAAACTAAATCACTTACAGCATCTTGTGATTTTTCACTCTTTTTCATTTTGCTTGGATGCAATTTTTTTTGTATTTGATCCTACTACATGGTCATCAAGACACTTCAGACTTTAAATCTCTCTCTCTCTCTCTCTCTCTCACTCACACACACACACACACACACACACACACACACAGAGAGAGAGAGAGAGAGAGAGAGAGAGAGAGAGAACCAATCATTTATAATCAAGAAATGTAAAGAATCAAGGGGATTACCATTACAATGCAACCTGTGAATGGAATGGTTCTCCACAGAATACAGTAACAGCAGGTAGGGATTTATAAGATCCAGTTTGTACTGTTCCTAGGTCTAAATGAATAGGCCAAATGGGAAGGGGTCTTGTGTAAAGTCTGAGCTAGGAACTCACCAGTTAAAATCTCACCATGCAATGCAATACATACCTCATGTATACTCAGACGTAAGGCAATTGTCTTCAATGGGATTTGCTCCTAGGTAAGTGTGTAAAGAATTGTAGACAATTAAAAACTTTAATGTCTACATAGCTTTTGGCAAGCTACTATTTGCTCAGCCTTGATACTTCCTCCCACTCAATAATATTGACCTATCTTTTAGGCTTGTTGCAAGTATTCCTGAGATAATTATATGCAGTGTTAAAAAAAAAGCATTATCATCATCATCAACAACAACTACTAATTTGCTGTGCAACTTGGAGTCAGTTCTTTTCTTAATTTCTTCAAGCCTGTGAGTATGTGTGGCAGTAGACTGGAAGATGATCACAGGTCTTTGCCTCATGAGATATTATGAACAGAATGGCTAAAGAAAGTGCTGAGTAGGCACAAAGGCTGGGATCTCAGCCCCACATTACACCTGTTTATAACAGCACAGCACAGAAGCAGGCCTTCTCTGCGATGGAGCCAAGCTTATGGAACGACTGAGGTGTGTCATGCACCAACATTATTTTCATTCCACTAACATGAGAAGATGCACTTCTTTGTCTAGGTCTTTGGGGAGCAGTGAAGTGCATTGGGGCTAAGAGTGCCTCTGCTTTGCTTCTGCTCCAGTGTGAACTTTTATTGATGATAATAGCTCATAAATATATACATATTTCTGAGCCCAAGAGCCATATTCCCTGAAAGTCAACTATACAGGTGAGTAAAACCAGAGACAAAAGTGAGTGGGGCAATGCATGTGACTCTTAACTACATTTTAGCAAAACCCAAAGACTCTCAATTCCCACCTGATCCACCTGCCAACATCTCTCCATCCACCACATCAAGGTAAACAAGAGGCATTAGCAGAATTCAAGGCACATTCTAGCCAGGCGAATACATTCAACTAAGTGAGGGGTGTGGCTTAAGAAGAGAGAGTATGGCCTGGGGAGAGTCATGAGGGCCAGAGAGAGGCCTGGAAGGTCACCTTCTGCTCTGGGGTCTGAGGCTCCCCACCGGCTAAATAGAAAAGATGGCTGTTCCTTTTTCACAAGTAGAGTAATGTGTGACCAAGATCTAAATTCCCATGTCTTGCTGTCCCTCTAGCCTATGATGCTGAGAAAGTTCTTATGAGTTGGGTTAGAGAGCTACCCCAGCTGTTGCTTCTTCCTTGACTGGTTTTAGTGACTGCTGTTTTTAAAAAAATATTTGCTGCTTAGATGAACTGGGCTTTGCCGGGAGTTTTAGCAGGGGCGAGGCCAGCCGAGCTGTTAGTCTATTAAGCAGTGATAGATAAACAGCATGCTGTGTTTCTGCTCATTCCCTTGTGCTTTGGGTCAGAACTGACTGGGGCTTTGATGGCGCCAGACACAGAGAGGGAAGGAGGGGAGCACCCGTATGGCCCATGCAAAGCAGAGAATTCTAATGTTCATCCTGCCTGTGGAGAAACCTCATAAATCTGACAGTTTGTAACTGTCATAAACATGAGCTACAGAAGCGAGCTGTGGAGGACAGAGGAAGATAGCTCAGCCTTGACTATGAACTAGTTGCTTTATGCTTGTTCAGATTATCCTTCTTGATGATTCTGGGATGTTATATAGCTGCTCGGTAGTGGGCAGGTTTAAAACTCCCTAGATTTCTCTATCTTAAATACTAAAATAATGCTTAACTAGTGATTTATCACAAATTTCTGCTCTTACTAATGGTTGTTGTACTTATTTTGCATACACTTTAGTTTTAATTGAAATATATATTTCAACAATGAACACACACAACTACCAACCTCTGTTGAAGGGGACACTAGACCACAAAGTCTATGGTACAATAAATATGTTGGTGTTTAAGGTGCCACAAGCATCTTTGTTGTTACAGACTAACACAGCTTCCCCTCTGGAAGTTGATTCTCCTGTAGGTACTTGTGACTTTCATGTAACTATCCTCTTACTTAGTTTGATGTTTCAGCACAAACATGGATGTCAGGAAGCAGGACATGAGAAAAGGGGGACCATATAGCAGGGAATCTTAAACACCAATGTTGTTTCCTACCCCTACTTATGCAGATTGTGTGGGCTATGCACAGCCTCCCAGTTCTCTGCATCTGCTGTGCAGATGCATGGAAGATCAATGCAGACTCTGCATAGTGTGCTAAAAGAGCCTGCCCCATGCTGTCAAACTTAACAGATTGAGATCTGAAATGACGGGGGTAATCCGTTGTGGCAAAAAGATTCTTTCAAAAATATGGTGTCTCACCTTCAAAATTCAGGGTTGTCACTTAAAATAATAAACCTCCAGCAACTTGAGCTCTGCTGGATTTTGAATTTACATCATTATGTGTGTTGAACAGGTTTTCTTTGGTGGCAATGCAATTTAATGGGAGTTTTATCATTTGAATAGCAATCATAGTGAACAAGGGAAGGCTCCTTAATGAAAACCACAAGCCCTATCCATACCCCCCCAATCTAGTTAAATCATGCCCCTTTAGCCTTTTTAAATACTAACTAGAGGGGATCATTGCAAAGTGTATGGGGTCCTCTGCCCACCCATTCCGACCCTATGTAATTCAAGCCCTGGTGAAGAGTCTCTGCCTCTCTCTTTCCAAATGGGATTTATACGGTTCCCACAGGCACTTGAAATAAGGGTGAAATTCTTCCCCAGTGACTCTACTCCATTTCTCCCTGGTGACCTCAGGATTTCAGAAATGACCTTTCCATAGCAGGAGCAATGGGGTGGGGCAGGGTCAAGCTGAGGAGCTATTTGAAAACACCAGTGGTCTGGAACAAAGGACAACAATCCTGAGGGTGGGCTGAGTTTGCATCCAAAGATACATAAATGCTGTGGAATCAGTGGGCATCACTGGTTTTTTTTTTTTAATATGCTGGTATATTTTATTTTATTTTTATTTTATTTATTGAATTTATTAGTCTCCCATATGGCTGGCTGTTTTGTTTCCTGAAATGTAAAACATGCAGCTGAGCTCTTGTTTCAAATCATCACTTTCTCAGTTTCACTTTCTCAGTGTTTTCATATAATTCCTAGCTTTCTTTGGCAAATAAAAAGACAGAGAGGCTTAGGAGATGGAGAGATGTCAAGAAAAGAGAATCTCCCAGTTTGCAATGTGGACAGCAAAATAGTTGGGGATCTGTGGTCTGGGAAGATGTTATTTTTGTGGCCTTCAGTTCTTGTCTTTACATATTTCTCAGTACTACCCGATTCTGAAGAGTACATTGTCCAGGCAGGTAGAACCAATTTGTTTTGTCAGGAGATGGGGTGGTTAAAATATCTAAACCTCAACAATACAACCTCAACCAGTTTTCGCGAACTAATTTTTCTCTTCCTGTTTGCAACATTGCTCTATTCTTCCTAATCCTTGCCTTGATGCTTTCAATCAGTGAGTTATTCCTAGCAAATCCAGACACACGCACACTCTGCAGCAATTTCTGAAGCAAGTTTTGTAATATCACTTATTTCAATAGCTTTATGAAAGTTGAAACAGGTTGGGACATGAAAAGAGCCATGAAATAATCTGAATATATTATTAGCTTGTCATTTTGGCAATAGATGACCATCTAAGTGTTAACATCATTCTTATGCGTGGCCAGGAAGAGAGGGTAGCATGCACTGTCTGTTATAAGCACAATTTACAGCACAATCCTAACTGTGACTACCCAAAAGTAAGACCTACTGAATTTAATAAAGCTTATTCCCAGGTAAGTAGGGATAGGGTTGCAGTCGCAGCCAGTATACAAAGGTTCCCAGTAGCCTTGGTAAGGGTCTATGTATTTTCCATTTGTTTGTGGCAATGTGTGTGTGTGAGGGTCTGTGTGTGTGTGTGTGTGTGTGTGTGAGAGAGAGAGAGAGAGAGAGAGAGTGAGAGAGAGAGAGAGAGAGAGGCATATATATATATATATGGTTCTTTCATAGATTACAAGGAGCTGGCAGGAATATTTATGAAGACTTTGTGGGTAATCCTTTACATGGCACAGAAAAATGTACTCTGCATCAGATCCAGATCAGAGACTCTCCTCCTGTTAGCACCGTCCCACCCACCTTTCTGCCCGCCACGCTAAGAGGAGAACAGTTTCACAGATGTCAGAGCGCTCATTGTTTATCTAGATATGTCACCAGAACCTCGGGTCAGAGAGGGGCCACAAATCTATCACTTTCCCTCCATAGGTCTGGATGAGTTCCCCTGCTGACAGCTCACAGGCAGAGCTATTCTCCCCCTTCTTTCATCTTAGCGCTCTCTCGCTCTCGCTCTCGCTCTCCAGTCTTAATGGCTTTAACACGTGCAAGAGCCGCTTCTAAGAATGCTAGTGCCTTCCACCCAGCAGAGAGAAATGTCCCATCATGTGTTCCCTGACCTGTATCAGCCATTGCTTTTGCTTTTTGGAGTATGTTTGGTGTTGCTAAGGTTAAAATGTTGCTGCTGTTGGCAAGCAGTACTTTCAAAATGTGCTATTAGCTAATTAGCACAGGGCACAATTCAGCCAGAGTTCTCTTGCAAAAGTCCTGTTGATATGAAAGGGAACTACATGAAAGGCTTGGCTGATTGTGCCCTTGGCTCAGCTCTGTGGCTTGGCCACCTGTAATGGTGTCAAAACCTTGGTTTGTGGTGAAACTCCCTGAGCAAGGGATATATTATTTTCCTTTTTTATATGGTTTTATTTGATTTTATATTTGTATGATATTTTTTCTAGCCAGAGAGCTGAGCACAAAACTGTTTGCAACAATAACAAAGCATCAAAATCACTTCTGCCCATATCAACCTCCTCGACCCTTATGATTGGCAAGGGAAGCCCTGTTGGTGTTGCCACCTGGCTAGTGCTGAGCTGCAACAGGGCCTTCTCGGTGGCGGTCTCCCACTTATGAAATGCCCTCCCTGGTAAGGTGCATCTGTCCCCTCTTGTTTAACACTTAGGCAGAATGTTAAAACCTTCCTGTTCACTCAGGCATTTGTTGGCTGAAGCATATTGCTCCTGGCAGCTTTGAAATTTGAGGATGTTTGCTTATTTTAAAAAAATGTTTTTTAAACCTTTGTGTAGTTTTTACTGTTTTGCTCTTTTCCAACCTGGGCTTCTTTTGGGAGGAAGAGTGGGGTAAAAATGTATTAAATAAATGAAAAATTAAAAAACTATATTTCCATCAATCATCAGTATAATCATATTTTTTAAAAAACAACACAGTAGCATATCAGTAAAGCACAACCAAACAATTAAATGAACAGTTAATGCAGTTCAATACAAATTCATCATAATTCAAAAACAATTTATCAGAAATGGCTCATTTTTGATTAGCCATTTCTGGCTGATGCCTGATAATGGTGAAAACCTGGCACTGGCAACTCTCTAGAGGCTTCTTGCTCTTTCTGTATGCCTATCCCCTGTATGAAGTCAAATGCTTTCAAGCTCACCCTGTTGCTGTGGTTAATGAAGTGCTGCCAAAGTGTCTGCTCCTTGTCCTGCCCTTTCTCTTTCTTCTGTTATCACTTCATTTGTTACATCTTGACTCTTTCTTCCCTGAAGGCTATGCCAGCTCGTAACAGCATAAGGCAAGGCAAAGTATCCATCCACCTGTGTCCTTTTCTTGAAAGTGGTGGTGGTGTTTTCTTTTTAAATTGTAGAAGAATGTACTGTGCTTCTGGTTCTTGAGAGATCAAGGCCTTTTAAATTTGCATTTGGCACTTGTGCCCTACTCCAGATTTGTACTTGCTCAGGTAAGTAGGTTATGTGCCTGCACTGAACTGCAATAGAAACTCCTGTGTGGTGTCCTGAAAAGAGCTTGGCAGATATGTTGTCCATTGGGCTAGGCCAGCCTTTTCCAACCAGTGTCCCTCCAGATGTTGTTGGACCACAATTCCCATCTCTCCTGACCATTGGCAATGCTAGCTGAGACTGATGAGAGTTGTGGTCCAACAACATCTGGAGGCACACTGGTTGGGAAAGGCTGGGCTAGGCACTTGCTTTTCAGGTTATGCACAGCTGCATGAAACAGATAGCTGTTAACACAGAAGTAAATGATTAATTCATGGACAGTAGTTATGACAAAGATGAACACTTCTGATGCTGCTGTTTTCTGTTCATACTGAACCCAATGAAATGGTACCAGTGCATCCAGCTTAACAAGTGTAGCAAATTACAGTTCCCATCATCCCTGGTCATTGGCCGTGCTTGCTGGGGCTGATGGGAATTGTAGTTCAGCAACATCTGGAGAGCTAAAGGTTCCCCAGCTCTGCAGTATAAGAATATACTGAATGACAGCAGAAAAAAATCATGATGGCAGCAACTTTTGACATCTCCCTCTTATATTTATTCACACACCAGCACCCAAATGTTGTTCTGCTTACATATGTTTAAAGATAATATGAGAGTTACCGTATTGCCTGAGGCATTGGGGGAAAACAGTGTTTTTGTGCCTTTAACAGCTGTATGACAAGCAGAAATTCAACAGGTTAAGTGTTTCCTAGTATGGAGGAACAATTATGGGAAAGCTTCTGCATGACTACTGTCTTAATTTTGTGTATTGCCATGCCCACAAGGCAGCTGTTTTGTGTCTAGTGCCCCCAGCACTCTCTGGTCTAAAAAGGCTGGTGACCCTTGCACTAACCAGTCACAGACCTGCTTAGCTTCAATAAGGTGATTGCATTATGTTTCCTTAGATTCAAACCATGCCCTGGTCTTTTTATTTTTTCTTTGTCTGTACTTTTGAATAGTTCTGAAGTTAACACAGGCTGCATACACACCACACATTTAAAGCTCATTATTTCTCCCAAGGAATCCTGGGAGCTGTAGTTTGTTAAGCGTGCTGGGAATTGTAGCTCTGTGAGATTCCCAGGATTCTTTGGTGGAAGTCATGTACTTTAAATGTATGGTGTGTATGCAGCCTCAGTTGCCACTTGGGATATAGTATAAGTGAGCAGAAGGTAGGTCAGACTCTCCTGTTAGATCACTGAATGATTTGCAGTAGATTAGCAAGAGTTTGACTCCCACTTGTTTAACAATGCCAACAACAAACCATTCTACTCATCCAAATAAGTAGATTGTTAGAATCCCTGATCTGTCATAATTCAGATAATTATTTGTACTTGTATATGCAGGTCATCCCAGTGTGTATAGGTCATGGGGATGCAGTAGGCAATTTGTTCTGCCCTTAGAGCCAATTGTATATGTGGAGCCATGTGTAAAATGGGGCTCCATACAACCCCAACTACTAGTGGCTGCAATTAATGGACCTGCTATACTATTAAAAAAACAAAACAGACCCTCCACCTCTGAAGGCTGTGTCCACACCTGCAATAAAGGAATAGTTCGCTTGTTTTAGGTTGATTGTGACAGCAAAGCAAGAGGATAAAGCAGAGAAGAGCATGACACAACAAAACTGCATATAACAAGAGAATCAAAAGTCTGTGCAAATGCAGTTCAAAAGAAGCTTACTTGTATAGCTTGTTGCCTTCTGTGATATGACAATCTGACCAATGCAGCAGGCTGCTATAGTATTTGGGGTGGGGGTGGGGGGAGTTGTGTTACAACCACAGGGTAATCTCTTGCTCACGCAGTCATGGGCAACAATTCCTATAGCCTAGAGCAGAATTTTGGTCTGGATGAATGTTGTAGTGCAGTAAAAGGTATAGTAAGCACTGTTTACTCAATTCACAAATCTGTCTCCAAGCTATACACAGTACAGATATCACAGACATTAAATAAATATGGATAACGCGGGAGGTAGTAGTACAGCTGTGCCCCATAGGTTAGCTAAAGTTGCACAACACCTGTAGACAAAGGACTGGGACATAGATCTCCCACCTCTGGCCACATCCTGCTTCCCAAGGACAATTCCTTTTTAAAAGTATGAAGATCAGATCTGCTTTGAGCTACTGTTCACTCTGTTGACATACTTGGACACAGCAAGCAATAGGCTCCTTTCTGCAAACACCCATCCCTCAGTCACCTCAGGTGCAATCAGCTCATCTTAATTCTGGGAACTTTGCCCAGGGAGAAAGCAGCAGTACCCAAAACACTCTGGGCCTCTGCAGATTTGAGTTGGCATCAAGCTGTCTATGTATGTCTTTACTGTTGCACAAACAAGTGCCTATTTGCCATCCTGCTGCCAAAAGGAGGCCTCTCTCTGACAGGTGATTGAGGCAATGCTCCTGGGATGCCCACGGTTGTGGGGAGCATTCAGTTTCCTCCCTGACAGGTAGGCTCTTCCTTTAATAGAATCTTGCAGTATTCATTATACTGGCAAAGCAGGGTTTAGTATCACACAAAGCTTTGCCTCCTCCTCTCCTCCCTGTGTACACAAAAGCCCTGTGTGAATAAGAATGCAGTAAATGTCTCCCTCTCCCAGATTTATTCTTTCATTAGTAATTTAAATAAATTCCACTGTATAGGAGAGACTTCTATAAAACTGCTGCATTTTTCTCTCTCTGCAGAATAAATACTGGGGCTGCATCCCTGATAACACATAGCATAGAACACATCTCCTTGGGATTTTCTTCCTGCGCAAAGTAACATGAAGAATAAGAGATGCATTTTTGGAAGCTGTGTAGGCTGTTCAGATTCATTACAGAACAAGATCTGCATGTCTTCCTGGCTGCTTAAAAGGGGGGAAATTTTGCACTTGTCGTGGTTCAGAGGTAGGAAAAGCTGCACCTGTTAAAATGCTCTAATCTATGCCACTTTTTGGGTGCAGGAGCTATGTGCATTATAGAATTTGATAGTCCTATACTTTTGCCAACCTCTACATACTGTTACAACCAACATGTTTCCTTTGTTAGGCAAATTGCTAGCTGATAGCAATTATTCCAGAATGGGTGGCAGATGGGAGATGATGACCAGGAGATACTTGGAAATCTCTGTGCCTGGTAGTGACTATCCAGGAAAGAGAGCTTTGTGTCATGCCTCAAGGAAAAGTTCAAGTCAGTATGCAGTTGTGAAAAAGGCAAATTTCATGTTGGAGAAAATTAGGAAACACATATGGAGAGCTGTGTAGAGTTCAAGTCATGTGTATTATTATTATTATTATTATTATTATTATTATTATTATTATTATTCCAAATAGCACAACCAAAATGACCAAAGGGTTGGAACATGTTTCCTATGAGGGAAGGCTAAAGTGTGTGCTGCTTTTTAGTTTAGAAAAACAGATGTGATGATACATGGGTATTTTTTTTACAAAAGGTAAGTAGTGTAGCAAAAGTGGACCTCCTCCACCTTCTCTGGTCATCCAGTGAAATTGACTGGCAGTAGATTCACGACAGATAAAACAAGTAGCTCTTAAAGAGCTGCATAATAGCTAATAGCTACAGTTCACTGTAGCAAGCTATGGAGATGACCACTAAAATAAATGATTCAAAAGAGGAGTGGACAAATTAATGAAGGATAGATCTTTCAACATACATTAATCATGATAGTTAAATGGAACCACCAAGACAATATAATAATTAAAACAACACCAAGCCAAACCTTGTGTAAGGGAGAGGGTGCAAGCATGCAGGCTCCTACAGAGGAGCTTTCAGGTGCTTGCTTTGTTCCCCTCCGGTAATTTTTGGTGCTACACCGTGCCATGCTAAAACCCATGTTTGGCTTAGAATGTTGTCTGAACTAGAGCTCATGGTTAAGCTCTCTCCTCACTAACCACAAGGTATAGCCAAGAATAAGGTGTGACTTAGCGTGTGAAGCAGACCACTATATCTTAGTGCCAGATACTTGGGGAAAATGTGAGAAGGGTTGTTGCCTTTATGCCCTGCCTCTGGGTTTTTTGGAAGCATCTGGCTGTCAGATGCTGCAGGAATGTTTCGTCTAATCCAGTGGTATTCTTCTTGTGTTCTTATCCAGACTAGAACCGATGCTCTTACATGTTGAAACTGTGACTCTTATGGCACCCAGGTGTACTTAAAACCAACCACATTCTCCACAAACAATTAATAACTTGAGATGAATCAGATGGCCTTATTTAACTCTGCTGATCACAAGCCCTCATTTCAGATGCCACTTGTTTTATTAGCCAGGATAGGCAGGCTTGCAATTTGCAAGTAACCTTTTCTGCCCACCGCTGTAGGAGACCTTAGCTGAAACCAAAATGTTCATTACTGTATATGATAATTTGCCCTACTGTAGATCATTTTGGTGTATTGTCTGCTTTAGGCCACCCCTGTCAAGCTTCTGTGTTGCAATGGAACCATCAACAGCTAAACTGCATGAGCAGCCACTGAACCACACAGAGCAGGAACCAATGGAAACTAAAATTAGTCAAAGCTGCTTTAGGCACTGTATCACTTGGGGTTTTGTGGATTTATTTATTTATTTTTACTTTCACCTTGCATCATCTCTATTTATAATTTTAGGTGATTGATTTCCCCCCTCCTTTTTTATGTGACAGTAACTAGCATAATTAGCACTTGCAGCTCATGTTGCATCCTGAGCCAAGAGACAGCTTATCACCACCAGCCATCACCACCCAGCATCTAACAACCCCAACATATATATTTTAATCATTGCTACTGTTTCTGTTTTCTCCCTATCTGTGCCAGTTACTGAAGTGAACTGAATTTATATGTAATACTAGAGACTCAGAGTTCTGCAGGTATACAAGATGACATGTTGAAACTGATTGTAGAGCTGATATGCAGTGGCTCCATGTGGAAAACAGACAGATATTTATTTTCTAAATATGTATTAAAATGTGATTGTAGGTAGCAAGAAAATATGCTTTTTTGAAATTAAGATTTCTAAAATTCTTCACTGCAGTTGGTAATCCACCATAGCATGCTTATGCCCCTTGTTCTCTACTGCTGTCCGTTTAGTATAAAACAAGTGTGCTTATTGTTGTACGTTAATAGGTATATCTTATTCTAGGGGTTTCCAAACTATAGACCATAAGCTTCATTCAGATGGTGCATGATGTGTCTGTGGTTTTGTGGCTGAAGACAGGAGACGGTGCATCCATTGCATAAAATATATTGATTTTAATTGTATATTTATCACAGCTTTTATTTCTTATAGTGCATTTATTGTATTGCCATTTGAGTTCTATGGAAATCACTGAGTGGCCCAACAAGACCCTCAGCAATTTTCAAGGGATCAGTAAGAAAAACAGTTTGAGAACCGCTGTCTTAGCCATCTCTGGTATTGCTCCTCAGTCCTCAACATGGCTATGTGAGGGCATGCCACCAGCTTCTTTGGTATGCCATCCTTCCTTCAAGATGGTCATGATGTTAAACATGTTTTCCCCTCATACTTCAACAGTAACACCCCTTACCAATTGCAGAGGTCAGTTCTGATTTAGCTGCAGAATACTTCTAGCTCAACTGAGACTCAGTTTACCATTTAAGCTCAGTTAGAGCCCCCCGTCTTAGATTTGAGAGATTTTACTCACTGTAAAGTATGCCATTTCAAGTCTTTATACCTGGTTTGTCATGGAAGGAAAAGGATAGTGTAGTGTCCCTTATCTGCAATGAATGTGCTTTTACCTTTATTATTTATTATTTATTTATTGTATTTGTATACCGCCCCATAGCCAAAGCTCTCTGGGCGGTTTACAGCAACTAAAAACATAAAAAACAAATATACAAATTTAAAACACATATTTTAAAAACAATTTAAAACACAATTTAAAAAATTCAGAACAATTTAAAACCAGACCTTGGAAAAGTTACTTTTTTGAACTATAACTTCCATCAGCCCAATCCAGTGGCCATGCTGGCTGGAGCTGATGGGAGTTGTAGTTTAAAAAAATAACTTTTCCAAGCTCTGTTTAAAACTCATGCTTAAATGCCTGGGAGAAGAGGAAAGTCTTGACCTGGCGCCGAAAAGATAACAGTGATATACCTCTTCTGTGTTATAATGTGTAGCCACTTTCTAAGCTTAGGTTCTGTAGTGATACTTGAACTATACACATGTTATGGAGCCTTTGTGTGTAAAACCATGTGTGTGTCAGGGGACCCTGCTTTTGGTGGAACCAGAGCTTGGAAAAGTTACTTTTTTGAACTACAACTCCCATCAGCCCCAGCCAGCATGGCCACTGGATTGGGAACCGTGGAACGCTTGATCATGCAAACAGAATCTACACCAAGTGTAGATTCTGGATCCAGGCCACGGACTGTATCCTTATCTCCCCCATTTTGCATAGGCAACGTTTGACAGGTGGGCAGGCCACAATAGCATCAGGGGACCCATTTTTTCATAGTGCAGTGCACAGCTCTTGTGAGCCCTGACACTCAGCAGGGCTTGCAAAGCACCATGGGCAACACTATGCAAGCCCCAACAATCAGCTGATCACTTGTTAGATGTGAGTTTATGCTATCAGCCCACTGGTGCTATCAACTAGAGCACAGTCTTTGTTCTTTGCTTATGCCTTATGCATGGGTGGCAGTGCTGCAATGTGCAGGCCATTCCAAACCACCCACCATTTAGACTTTCCTAGAATGCCCTGTCATAGTATCACTTTGATCACTGCAGGAAATTTTAAATGCTGGATGGTTCCCAGTCAATCGTCATGCAACATAGAACTAAACTGTAGGCAGGTGGGTCAAATAAGAGAAAGCATCAACTCACGGGCCTCAGCAGCTGTCCAGGGTGTGAACAAACTGGCTTGAACAAGCCTATGATCCCCATACCTATCTTATGAATTGTAAAGCTGCATTGATCCAGGAATAGGTCAAGATGAGCTCTAATTAGGTCCAATATATTTTAAACTGAAGGCTTTTTTTCTTTTGAGCTACACAGAGAAGAATTTTAAGTCTAGCTTGAGAGCTCTATATCCCATAACTGAGAGACTTATAACTAAACTAAACTTCACAGGAGCTGTATGATTCTTGTTCACAGGAGCTGTAAAATCAGCCCCCTGGATCCATTGTGGAAACTTTTTTCTTAGAACCGCACAGGTTAAAAGTTTAAAAGCTTAAGGTTTCATTCATAATTCACGTATCAATAAGGCTTTGATTCCTCCCAGGGAAAAAAGAAGCCTTTATCTGGAGTGCCTGCTGATAAGGTTACTACCAAGCTGCAGTTCAGGACCTGTTTAGGTTTTCTTTGTAGGGCTGTCTTTTAAGAAGCAGTGCCAAATTGTGCATGGCTCCTGGGGGCTGGTGAAAGGCTAGAGAAACTACTCTGTTTTGGGTCACTGGTTTGACCCTTGCCCAGGTCAGTAGTTGTCAAAAGTCATTACTGTCAGCTTGCTAGTCAAGTCCCTAGCATGGGCAGATGTCCACGGGATGGATTCCATTTTAGCTGACCAGGCAACTACTCAACTGTTGCTCTCTAGAACTTCAGCTCAAGAGCTGCATTCAGGGGATGGGGCCTGTAACAGATTCACATTTTCTTTTGTAATTATTTATTTATTTATTTATTTGTTTGTTTCATTTATAGACCGCCCATAGCGAGTGGCTCTCTGGGCGGTGTACAAAAAGGTTAAAATACAGAATATCACAATAAAATCAACCAACCAACAGTAAACATAAGCAGCAAAAAAAAAATAAAAGATTTAAAGTTATAACATTAAACGCTTAAAATGCCTGGGAGCATAGCCAGGTCTTAACCTGGCGCCGAAAAGATAATGCAGCTGGGATATCGCAGCACTGGGGTATATTTATGAATGCCATCAGATAATCTTACTGCACCTACCTGCATGCTTAATGTTTTTTAATTACTTATGCAGTGGAATAAGGAGCCATGACTGAAGAAAAGAAATAAAAATGACAGGAATGCCATAATACTGTGACTAAACAACAATAGTAATAAGAACCAAAGGTAAAAAGCAATCCAATTCCCCCTTTCTCCCCATGCTGATACTATTTTGTGAACTTTTGTAGCTTTGTTTTATGGTTGGTTGTCCCACGTTTCAATCAAATGATTCCCAAAGCTACTTTCCAGAAACCAGCAATAATTCCAAAACCAAACAACAGCAACACATACACACCCAGCAGCCTTAGACCTCTGGCAGATGAATGAGGCCAGAACAAGACTTGAGGCCTGCAGTCGCTGGAGCAGACTGCACTGTGTGGCGGGGGAGGGGAGCAAACTCCTTGCAGCTGTGCCTTCTCTCATGGATGAATGGGACCAGGCTGGTGTTCCCCTTGCCATGATGTTCTTTCTGGGAGGCAGAGGGTGAAACCTACTAGTGGCCTTTGGTCACCTAAATGTAAATGTACTGCCTTCAAGTCGATTCCGACTTATGGCTACCCTATGAATAGGGTTTTCATGAGGCTGAGAGGCAGTGACTGGCCCAAGGTCACCCAGTGAGCTTCATGGCTGTGTGGGGATTTGAACCCTGGTCTCCCAGGTCGTAGTCCAACACCTTAACCACTACACCACGCTGGCTCTCTTTTGGACACCTAGTTGGTAGCATAGTTCAAATTTCCCTCCCTACCTCCCAAAGCAGTAAGGAATACCAGACAGCCTTACTGGTATGCCTAGAATAGTGGGATGCGCTTGCACAGGATATCCTCTGCCTTAGAGCTCCAGATTAGTTCAAATAACTTGACAAAGCTGGAGAATTACAGCAAAATGAGGGGTAAAAAGAAAGTTGAAAGGCAAAGTCCAACCCTGAAGGCTGTTCTTATGTTAATGAAGCTGAACCCAGGGGAGTTATTCATCCTGGCTGTGGGAACTTGGTCCATCAGCTAAGATTTCTTTTCTGGCTGTCTCAGCTGAATTTCTTTGTTTTCCACAGGCAATGTCACTCTCTGTGGCTTCACCCAGTTATTTTTCTCTCATAGTCTACAATGCTCTTCTTTATTGAATTCTCACATTTTCTTCATTTCTACAACAGACTTTACATTTTTCTAGTTGCTATTTCTTTTTCTTTTTAAATGTATCTCACCTTTCCACGCATGTTACCAAGGCAGCTCACAAGATGAAATTTTGAAACATGATATAACAATAAAACTTCAGTGGCTACAAGTCATGATGGCTGCATGCTACCACTAGGCTATATGCCACCTTAGGGGCAGCATGCCTCTGAACACCTGTTGCTGGGAGCAACAGCAGGAGAGGGCTGTTATGTGCATGTCCTGCTTGTGGGTTTCTAGAGGCATCTGATTGACCACTGTGGGCAAACAGAATGATGGATTAGATAGGCCTTTGGACTGATCCTGCTGGGCTCTTCTTGTATTCTTAAACCAATCACAATTAAACATAAAAATCAGCAACTGGAAAAAGCCAATCAAGTAAAAGCCCTGAGAATACGATTGCTGTCACCTGATACTTAAAACAGAAAGGAAGATACTAGGCAGACCTTTTGGGGAAGAGTGTTCCAGAGATAGGACCTTACCACAAAGAATCTACACCCCTACACACACACACGTGTTCCCTAAGGGCCAGTTATCTAATGAAGAGCTATGTGAACAGGCAAATCTTGAAGCTTTTGTTCCTTTTATGTCTCACACCAGAAAGTAAGAAAGTTTCTTCTGTGATGGTATTTTTGGCCAACAGTTCACAGCACTGATGTTATACATGGAGCTTGTAAAGGCAGCCATCAACTTGGTGAGACATGCCTGCTGCCTCTACTTTCATTTTTGGCATTTGTAGTTTGTCCGTTGCAGGCATAGCATGATACTTGTTGTATGAACCTTTTATTTTATTCTGACTCAATGGCCTGACTCAGTAGAAGTCAGCTTCCTATGTCCCCCTTTTAAAACAAAAAACAAAACAAAAAAACACCATAGGCTATGCTTCTATTAGCAGTTGTAACATTGCCTAATAGTCAGTACATGGAAACAAGATTATTGTATTTATTTATTTTTAAAAAATCTTATCCACTCTTCATTGCAAATGCAGTTCCAGAGCAGGCTTCAAAGTAAAACAAAATACTACAAACAAGGTAGATAATTACAGCCAACCAACTAAAATGAACAACAACACCGCCCAGCACCTGTGTGAATAACCAGGTCTTTGGCTGGCATCAAAAGGTTAAAAGTAGTCACCAGACATAGCTGAGAGGGGAAGGAAGTTCCAAATCTGGGACGCCACCCCTGAGTAGGTTTCCCCCCACACTACCATATGGCAGGCATTAGCTAAAGATTGCACAGCTAAGACAGCCACCTAGTCAAAATTAGCAGATGGGTAGGCCTATATAGGTGAAGGCACTCTTTCAGACATCCCAGCCTCAAGTTGTTTACGGTTTTGTAAGACAATACAAATACCGTGAAGTAGGCTCAGTAGCAAATAGGCCAGCAGTCCAATCCTTTCAGAATTGTTGTTGTTATGCTTGCGGAAGGCTAACAAAGAAAGCCATTACATTCTGCACTAGTAGGAGCTTCCAAGCCAGCTTCAGCTGCAGCCTCATAAAGCACATTTACAATTGTCCAAGTCTTGAGTGTGTGTGTGGATTACTGTGGCAAGGCTTTTCCTGTCCAGAAATGGCTGTGGCTGGCAAAGCTACTTCTTGCCATGAAACCTTCCCAATTCCTGGGCATCTTGTGCTTGTCAGAATTCATCTTCAACCTGTTGGGCCTCATCTAGCCCACTACTGTATCCATGTACTAGTCCAAAACCTCCATAGTCTCATGTGACTCAGCTGGTACAGAGAAACAGAGCTGTTTGGAACTTCTTAAGCACATGATTTCAGTGCATGGGCTTGTTGCGTCTTATGAATGAGTGTTTTCTGGCAGTTTCTAGTTAGTGGCCCCAGATGAAATGATGAAGATTACAACAGAAGTGGCTTGGACTAGCAGATGCTGCTGTTAGTTGACCCCCTTGGCTTTACTTCATGAAAGTGAGCCTTCATACCCATTCCTTCCATTTTTAAAGGGTCAGACTGATGCTGAAGGGATTAATCTAATCCCCCCCTTACTCCAGCCTTCACATGCAGCTGGTCCATGCTTTTCAGCTGTTAGTTTTTTTATTGGCATAAACATTTTTTTGCCAAGTGTTCTGAAGCTTGCAGTATAATGCAACCTCTAGCTTGGTATGATAGTTCTATAAGTCTTGCTGAATACAGCCTTCAGAGAGATGGGTATAAACATATTCAGACATTGTGTGATGAGGATTTCTGGGGAAACTTGGCTACTTCTGGGAAGGATTGCTTCGCTTGTGCCTGCCTCTGAGACAAGCTCTCGTCTCAGAGGAAGCTTTTTCAGTTTTAAAACCAGTCAAAAGGGGTTTTTTGACTGGTAAAAACTTTCTCCCAGGCAAGGGAGAAACGAAGAGATCATCCACAAGCTTCGTTGTGTTTGTTGGGGGACTTGAATTCATTAGGATTGCCTATGAACGAAGGACCAGCCAGCAACATTGGACGGAGCCAAGGAATTTCAAGCAAGCTCAAACTGATTAAGCGAGACGTTTTTCTTTTCTTCAAAGAAAAACAGATTCTAACAGGCAAGCATCCTTCTTTCTATCCTTATCATTTGGCTTAAATTGTTGCAGTAAAGAGATTTGTTAAAAGAATCAGCAGTAAAGAATCCCTGGGTGAGTTATAACTTTTCTCTTTTATACACGGAATTAAGGCGAAAGGAAATCGAAATAGCTTATCTTTGTTTTTATTGCAAAAAGCTGGCCTGGAATTGAGAATTATAAAGATACAAACGGATGAGAGATATCTAATCTGAGGAGAAAAAATTTGATTTATATGAACTTTTGAGTATTATATGTCTGGGACTATTTTTTCTGGTCTACTTTATTTTGACGAATCTGCTTGTTCTTTATGCCACTAACTATTTGGATGCTGTGAACTAAATTTGTTTTGCATTCTTGGACACATAAGAGATAAGGCAGTTTGTGCTGTCTACATTATGATGTCATCAGGTTTGGAATATTAACTCCTTTGTTGCTGGAAAAAGAAATAAATTGCTCTTTGCTTGGGAATAGTGCTATATTGGAAATCGAAGGGGTTTTTTTCTTCTTCTTGGTTTTAAAAATGACAATTAAGAAAGTGGCTGAGACCCTGGAAGTAAATATGTTTCAGAAAATAATGGATGAGATTGAGATAACAAAACAAGAACTTAGACATGGCAAACAAGAGATGAAAATTGAATTTGGCAAAATGAAGCAGGAGCTGAAAGAAATAGGGGATTTTATGAGAGAGGAGGTTGATGAGATCAAACATATAACTAGACAAGCAATAGAAGAAGAAAGAAAAATTAAAGGGAAGATGCAAGTCCTGGAGATTGGAACAGATATATCAAATGTGGAACTGGAAAAAGATTTGGAGTTTATGGACCTTAGAGATAAAGATTACTGTTTGGAATTCAGCGTTGTCCCTGAAGAAATTGATGAAGATATCAGAGATAAAGCTATCAATGTTTCAAAAAAATTTCTGGACTGGAATGATGTGATGGAGCTTGAAATAGAGAAAATTTATAGAATTAATTACAGATATGTGACAATGGAAAAACTCTCAAGAGATGTGCTAGTGCATTTCGTAGAAAAGAGGAACAGAGATATGACTTTACAACAACATTTCAGTAACACATTCAGAATTGATGGCAAGGAAATATTTGTGAGGAAGGAAATTCCCATCAGACTCTTATTATATGACTATGACTATGACAGCAAGATTATTATGGATGCAAGGATGGAAGATGGAAGATTGAATTAACACTGATAATGGAAAAATGGCTATTGAAATTACTGGACCTAGCAGACTTGATGAGATGGATTAATCGACATGTTTATTTGGAGAAAAATCGATGGATATATTTCTCAAGGACTGGAAACCTCTCTTTGACTTTTTGCGGAAAGAATAAAGTGATGTTAATGAGATTTGATGACTAATTAAGATAACTACTGGAGGAAAGTGATTTTGTAATATATTAAGAGACAGGTTTGTTATATATTATAGACCTATAACTGATCTGCGACAAATCGGAAGTCAACATTTTATTTTATTGTATTAGTTATTAATTTGTTTTTGTTTTGTTTTTTGAAACTTTGAATAAAAAAAAATTAATGAGAGTCATGGTCAATATCTTCTCTGGGGTAATTGGAAGCAAGATCCAGATGGCACTGAGCTTATGCTTCCTCAAGAGACACTGACTCCGTAAGAGGAACATGGACCTAGAAATAGATAAACAGAAGGTGTGCGTTTTCTGGGGTTTGGCTTCTCCAGATCTTGGATTAAATGCTTCAGGCAGCTCTGGGACACCAGACAGCCAGAAAACTGTGCTGTTCATTTCACTAATTCTTCTGTGGTCAAGTCTATTCATGCTAATAATCCATACAGAGGTTGGCAGGATACAATTTAATTTCATTTGCATAAGAAATAACCACTAGGCACATACTGCAAAAGTAGCTTCATACAAAAGGCTCAGGCTGGGATTCTTATGTTTGCTGTAGTTATATATAAGGCTGCTACACAAACTTCTGTCTGGAGATATATAGGTTTAGTGAATCAAACTTGAGGTTGGGAGAGAAAGTAATCAATAATGTTCCATTAAAAGTCAGCAATCAAACATTGGAAAAGTCAAACCACCATCTGACGTTAAGACATCACATGCCAGCTTTTCTCAACAACAACAGGCACTTTCTTCACACGACACAATGACTTCATTCATGAAGGCTGGCATGTTAATTCATTTCACATAATTTGTCTACTGTACTGTAGTTGCAATTACTGCATGAGGAACTGGGAAATGTGGTTATGTAAATCAGCCTCATTGCCTTCAATTAAACCCCAATAAAAGCCTCTGTGATCTATGCCCTGTTAACCTCCAAGCTAGACTACTACAATGCATTCATCATTGGGGTCTATTCTGAAAACTGTCTGGAAACTACAGTTGGTTTAGAACGTGGTGGCTGGGACTGCAGTCAATACCATTTATCTGGGTGTAAGCCCCACTAAATTCTGAGTAGACATGGTTAGGATTTGTGCTCTGGATTATTGGAGAAGGCATTATGGTCTTATTACACTGGTGCTATGTCAGTTGCTGTCTCCCAGTCCATTTCCAGGCCCAGTCACCTTTCTCTGCATGTGCCTGCTGAAATGTCTGGCCACCAGAGAGAGAGTCTTTTCAATGATGGCACCCCAGTTATGGAATGCTCTTTTCAGTGGGGTCCACCATGCACCTACCTTGTCATTTCAGCATTCAGACCTTTTAAAATTTCCTAGGCCTTTTAGTCTTAATTTTAACCCTGCTGATTATTTTTATCTGGCATTTGGTCATCTGTGTGTGTGTGGGAGGGGGAGGGATTCTCCAAATAGTATGCTAGTAAAAACAGCTACCATAGATTTTCTTGTTACCACTGGAAATCCATCTTCCCTAATCCGAGATTAGTTCAAGTATATAATACGGGCACATCCACAACCTTCCATTCTGTCATACGTGTTTTTGTCTCAAGTAGAGGTGGAGAAGAAACTCATTCAGTCTGCATTTTAAAGTGAACCAACCTCATTTGCAGTCCCAGATTTATCTGTGGATTGGATTACATCCTTCTCCAGATTTTGTGATGCAGTTTCTGTCCCCAAAAAGGTACACAAAAACATGCATTTTACAGAAAAAAATATATACATGTGAATTTTAGATATGCACTTAAAAGCATACAAAATGTGTATTTTAGTGGAATAAAATGTGTTTAAAGTGCATACAATTTAAATGTGAAATTTTCATGCTAAACTCTACAAAAACGTGGACAAAATGGACCTGTGAACGACTGATTGTTCATGTAACACAAAACAAAAAGGGATCCATCTGTGCATCCTTAGTCCTAATCATAAATAAGTATTGCCCTCCTCCATTCAAGGGCTCAGTATAGAGCCCGACTCTACTTGCATTCCATCCTAACGTGGCCTGGATTGCTCTTGCGTTTCAAACTGACTGTTTTTATGAGGACCCTTTTTTATCCTGAGTTTTGACCATTTACACCTTTTAAGTAAGAAGGATGCCTTCTTGGACTTTGTATGCATGTGTTGTGCAAGTAGTCTAACCTGTGTGGTCATGTCAGGAATAAGTCAGTGAAACCTGAGAACCATATTTTATATACCTGGGATGATGTTATGGCTTCCCAAAGTACAATCATGCTGCATTCTGGCTGATTTGGAGCAAATATAGGTCAATAGCTGACAGCAGCAGATCCGTGTGTAAAGCTTTTCATCATTTAGCTCTAAAAGGGGTCAGTCCCTGAGTCACCTTGATTTGGGATTAGCAGCAGGCATATGAACTATATAGGCTATATTCAGACATAGGGCTTATTGCGTTAGTTTAATGGATTAAAATGGTAGCGCTTCTGTCCAATTTCTAAAATTTATTTCACGCTGCAGTACCTGTTGCATTAAGGAACCATGGCTTTTTAGCTGATTTACCGGCATTTTGCGCAACTGTCTTTCACATGGCTGCAATAAACAGTACCTTGTTTTTGTACCTCACCCTTTATATACATGCGCACTGTAGTTCCCCCATAATTCACTGCTTGAGTTAGTATCTGGACACAGGTGTGTGTGTGTGAAAAAGAGGACGGAAATGCGGCTACCCATGCCTACACTGGAATACTGGTACAATTTTCATCAGGCAAAAAAAATTGGCATGTACCTAAAGGGTGGGAATGTATTGCATGCTGGGATGCCTGTCATGTGAGCAGCTGCAGCTAGCACAAAGCTCCCATGATCATCCAGGTTTCCAGGTTTGCAAATGGCTTGTTTCTGATATTATTTATCACAAAAATTAGCACTAAACTTCCACTATATTCCACTAGATTTCTGGAACTAGCTTTTTTGTCGTGTGAAAGGTCAAATACAATGTGCAAATTACCAGGTAAGAAATTGTTAGAATGATGGAATAAAGTGCAGTGTGAAAGCAGCCATAGTTGGAAGGAAGCAAATTGTCATTTCTTCCAGCACACTGCCGTGAAACAGGACCTTCTAGTCACTGGTCCATCACAGATCCAAGTTAGACTGCAGCATACCACAAACCAAGAATACCACAGACATGTAGTTTCAAATGATGGAAGCAAGGGAGCCACATAGTGCATAGGCAGCCAGCCAGTATGACCTAAGGGGAAATTCCTTCCTTCACTAAATACAGAGATCAGTCAAGCCTGGTATGAACAGCAGCCAAACAAATCATTCCAAATAACAATTTATAGGAACATTAGAATGTGTCCCAAGTTGTGACAATTGCTTGTACATCCAGATCTCCATTAAAGAGCTACAAAGCATCAGGGTGAGGTGTAATTCGCCATGATCTATAGAGATGTCAGTGAAAACTCATACTTCCATGGGTCAGATATAACTTTTAGGGATTCAAAGAAGAGGCCAGCTTTAGGAGTCAAATCAGAGCCACATAAGAATTTGACCCCAAATCCCCTTTCTCCTTTGAATTCCACATTAAACTGGTGTAGCTAGTAGCAACAAGCAGCCATGGGGAGAGGAAAGAAGGTTGATCTCTCTCCCACTCCACTTTCCAGTGCCTGGCATGCTACATAACACCATGCTATGACACAAGCCCCTGGCATCCCTTGGAAAAGGTAATTTTCTCAACACTACTGGTGCCGTGAGACCCTGGTATACTGCCTACTCCTTCCTTCTTTCCTTCTCTGTCTCTCCCTTTCACTGCTGGAGTGACATGCAGGTCCTATCAACTATATATAGTGGCTTGCTGAGTGCTTGACAACCCCATTGTTTCCATAGACTTGGGAAAGCAGGAAAAATAAGGCTCATTGAGGCTGCTGTATATGAAGAAGTGGAAGGGGACTGCCTTCAAGTCGATCCCGACTTATGCTGACCCTATGAATAGGGTTTTCATGGTAAGCAGTATTCAGAGGTGGTTTACCATTGCCTTCCTCTGAGGCTGAGAGGCAGTGACTGGCCCAAGGTCACCCAGTGAGCTTCATGGCTGTGTGGGGAAACTTAATATCAATTTGGCATGAAACGACTATCCTCCAGACCCTGACAGTGTGCTCTATCTAGAATAACCACTTTTATCCTCTTAAATTCAGTAGAATAGCCTTTCCCAACCTGATGCCCTCTAGATATTTTGGACTTCAATTGGGGCCGATGGAACTTATGGAAAGTCAGATATTTTTCAGGGCATAAGGGTTACCTTTAAGTAGGTGGTGGGCACTAATAAGTTTTTACCTGGATATTTTGCTTTGTTTCTGCTTTTGTTGTTGGAACATAGGAAAACAGGAATTTTCTTTATATGGAGTCAGACCATTGGTCCATCTAGTTCATTATTGCCTTAGATTGACTGGTAGAAGTTTTTCCAGGGTTTCAAATGAGGTCTTTCCCAGGCCTTCTTGGAGATGCTGGAGATGGAACCTGGGACCTTCTGCATGCAAAGTAGATGCTCTGCCACTGCGCTAATGCCCTTCCCCTGAATGTTTAAATGGTTTAGTGTTCGTAATTGTTGTCTTATTGCGTGTTGGCTTAGAAGTTTGTAAGTCACCTTGTGTTCTTCTTTTATAGAAAGGTGACCAACAAATGTATAAAGAAATTCATTTTGGTCTTTCAGTGTGTCTGCTATGAAACTAAGAGTCTCCTTGTTCAGGGAATGCTGTGTGTCATGGGTGGCTGATGTTTTATCACCCATCTTGAACTTGTTTCAGATTAAAATAAACACTATAACACATTAGCTGCTCTCTGCCGGTCTTCTAAGCTAATCTGCCCACCCCACTGCTGTATCTCTCAGGTTGGTAATAATTGCTCCAAGACACTTCAACCCTCATTAAGGTTCCTTTCCTGAATTTGGCCAAGAAGCAAGAAAGAGCATTGTTGAAATAAGAAGTGCAGGGGAGGGAGGGGAGAAGGAGAAGGAAAATAGAATCAGGTGAGAGGAGAGAGGGAGAGAGAGTAAGAACCTCCATGTTATTAGGAGGGGAAAAATCATTTGACTATCCTGGCAAACTGATGGTGTTGTCTGTGAAAACAATTTACCTGTCGCACACATCAGAATGGGGGAAGCTAGAAAAAGAATGCCAGCTGTGTGGACAAGAGTGAGGAGGGGAGAGGTTAGTGGGGAGGTGGAAGAGGAAAAGGTGAATTGCTGATGATTGCTGCACTGCGTTCCTGACTGGCTTTGGCATGTCTGGGAGGGCAGCTTCCTTTGGGTGTCTAGCAGTTTTTCCTGATTCACTTTCATTTTAATGCTGAAGTTAGGTGATGGGTAGACCACAACAGGCAGGAAAGAGAGAGGACAGACATTTCAAGTACAAAGATTCAAGCTATTCCTGCAGAGTGGAACACATCTCCACTCTGTTCTCTGCAGCCCAATTTTCAGAAAATCTCATCTTGCTTGAGAAAACAGAATATGAATTCTTTAGGAAAACTTCAAGCCTCACACAGCCATTTCCAACTGTTGCCCTCCAGATGTTTTGAGCTACAACTCCCGTCACTCCTGACCATTGGCCAAGGTAGCTGCTGGAGCTGAATGGAGTTGTAGTCCAAAACACCTAGAGTGCACCAGGTTGGGAAAGGTCAGGTCAAGGTCACACACAAGGAGTCTGTGATACTTGATGCGTGGGATAAATCTAGGTGCTTGTGCCCAAATTATTGGGATCTTACCCTCTCTGTAGACAGTTTCTCTTAGGCCTCTCTCCCTTCTTTGCTTTCTGTTTTCCTCCCCCTCAGACTGCAGTCTATCCCTATCACCTCTTTGCAGACTGCTGATATACTGCAAATCTATCTAATAATCTATCTTGATGTACCCTCCAGCACTTCCATGGCTGGTTGACTGGCTGGAAACTGCCAGCATATTGAGGGCTGGAAATGGAGTGCCTTCCAGTCGATCCCGACTTATGGCGACCCTATGAATAGAGTTTTCATGGTAAGCGATATTCAGAGGTGGCTTACCATTGCCTTCATCTGAGGCTGAGAGGCAGTGACTGGCCCAAGGTCACCCAGTGAGCTTTATGGCTGTGTGGGGATTCGAACCCTCATCTCCCAGGTCCTAGTCCAACACCTTAACCACTACACCACACTGGCTCGCATTTTGAGGGTTAATGCACCCAAAATAGCATGCTGAAACTCTTTAGGATTAAAAATTAAAACTGCCACAAATAAAGCCCCATAAAGAAAAAAGAATATTCAGGCATGAAAGAAACCTCCATAAGTCAGTAGTGTGCCTCCTCTGAGTAATGGAGCCTTACCCCTTTCTAAAAGGCATGTCCTTCTCCCCATTCACAGGTGAGGACTTGTGAGCAACCCCATAACTGCTGGTTGCCTTCATAGAATCATAGAGTCAGAAGGGGCCTTGTAGGCCATCGAGTCCAACCCCCTGCTCACAGCAGGAAATCCACAGCTAGAGCATCTCCAGCAGATAGCTGTCCAGCCTCTGCTTGAAGACATCCAGCGAAGGGGATCCCACCACCTCCCTAGGCAGTCGGTTCCATTGCCGAACTGCCCTTACTGTCAAGAAGTTCCTTCTAATGTCCAATCTGAATCTACGCTCCTGCAACTTAAAACCATTAGACCTAGTCCTACCCTCTGGGGCAGCAGTGAACAAATCTGTACCCTCCTCTATGTGACAGCCCTTCAGGTACTTAAAGAGTGTAATCATGTCACCCCTCAGCCTTCTCTTCACCAGACTGAACATGCCAAGTTCCTTCAACCTTTCCTCCTAAGACTTGTTCTCCATATCGGCTATCATCCTCGTCGCCCTCTTCTGAACCCGCTCTAACTTGTCTATATTTTTCTTAAAATGAGGCGCCCAGAACTGAATGCAGTATTCCAGATGAGGCCTGACTAATGCAGAATATAGTGGGACTATTACTTCCCTCGACCTGGAAACTATAGCTCTGTTTATGCAGCCCAAAACCGCGTTTGCCTTTTTTGCCGCAGCATCACACTGCTGGGTCATGTTCAACTTGCGATCCACTACAATTCCAAGGTCCTTCTCACACGCACTACTGCTAAGCCGCGTATTTCCCATCCTGTACCCGTGCATTTTGTTTTTGTGGCCTAAATGCAGAATCCTGCATTTGTCTTTATTGAATGTCATTTTATTAATTTCAGCCCAATTTTCTAGTCTATCCAGGTCCCTTTGGATTTTATTCCTGTCTTCCATTGAGTTAGCTATCCCTCCATCGGCCCCAGGACAGAACCCTGTGGCACTCCACTCGAAACCTCCTTCCAGTCCGAAGCAGAGCCACCGACGACCACTCTTTGAGTACGGTTTTCCAACCAGTTGTGAATCCACTTGACATGCAGTCCGCATGTGACGAGTTTGCTAATCAAAAGGTCGTGGGGGACTTTGTCAAACACTTTGCTGAAATCTAGATAGATGACATCTACAGCATTTCCACCATCTACTAGGCTAGTGACCCAATCAAAAAAAGAGATGAGATTAGTTTGACAGGATTTTTTTCTTGACAAACCTATGCTGGCTCCTACTAATCACAGCATTGTCATCTAGATAGTTGCCAATGGACTCTTTTATTATCCGTTCTAATATCTTTCCCGGTATTGAAGTCAGACTGACCGGCCTGTAATTCCCCGGATCTTCTTTTTTACCCTTTTTAAAGAGCGGGACGACGTTTGCCCATCTCCAATCCTCCGGCACCTCTCCTGTTCTCCAGGATTTCTCAAAGATGATGGCAAGAGCTTCCGAGAGTACATCCGCAAGTTCCTTCAATACTCTGGGATGCAGTTCATCAGGCCCTGGAGATTTGAACTCATTTAGGTTAACTAGGTATTTCCTGACTATCTCCTTATCAATCTCGAACTGCAATCCCGACCCCTTACTGAGATTGCTACCGATGCAAGGTTGCACACTGTTCCCTTTTTGGGAGAAAACGGAGGCAAAATAGGCATTGAGCAGTTCCTCCCATCCACCTTATACAAGCAACAGGTGTCTCATGATAATTAATGCCATAGCTTTTGGATTTATCTAACTAAGGAGCAAACTGTGCAAGGAATGTAAGTGATGTGACTTACTACTCCTTTGGCCCCAGAGAGGAGTTCTTGACTCCAACTCAATCAAATAACGAAGAAGAGAGGCAGTAAAAATCCATGAACACGTCTAGGCTTGATTAACTCCTGTGGCTAAAAATACCTTACTGCCCGAAATACCTCCTACCCAATGTTCAAAGCAAAACCAAATCAGGTGTCCCTGTAGCATTAGAAAGGGCAGGTGGTGAGTGGTGTGTTAGGAGAATGACTTGCATCATTATGTTATTATTGCTTCTAAGTGTTTTATTTCTTTGTGTATACTGTTTGTTCATATGTACTGAATTTACACCCTAAGACTGGAGCTGCAATTCAGAGACACAGAGCTGGGTAGAATTTGACCTCTTAGAAATTGCCAATGTCCCCATATTTTAGAACATATAAACCTAAGAAGAGCCCCGCTGAATCAGGCCAAAGGCCTGTCTAATCTAGCATCCTGTTCTCACATTGTCCTGAATATTCCAACAGTGGCCAACCAGATGTTTATGGGAAGTCCACAAGCAGGGCACGATCACAACAGCACTCTCCCCACTTGCTATTCCCAGCAACTGGTATTCAGAGGAATACTACCCATGTCAGTGGAGGTAGAACATAGCCATTGTGGCTAGTAGCCCTTGATAGCCTTATTTTCCATGAATTGTATAATCTTATTTTAAAGCCATCCAATTTGGTGGCCATCACTCCCTCTTGTGGGAGTAAATTCTATAATTCCATAACTTTCTTCTGTCTCTCCTGAATTTTCCAACATTCAGCTTTATTTGTTGTCCTGAATTCTAGTATTATGAGAGGAGATAAACTTCCCCCATGCACTTTCTCCACACCATGTATAATTTGCCGTTAACTGGATCGACATGTTCATTGAGCTATTCATTATGACCCCATGGTCTGGTTCCTGGTTAGTCACCACCAGTTCAGACTGTGTAAGCATATATGTCAAATTAAGATTTTTTGCCCCAGTGTGCATAACTTTACACTTACTTACATTGAATTGCATTTGCCATTTTACTCCCCATTCACCCGGTTTTACTGTCCATTCACCTGTGAAAGTTATTTCAGGCACAGGGATCTGTGAATACAAATATAAAGAATTAATTCAACTTCTCTGCAATCTCACTTTCCTCTTTTAGCACACATTTGACTCCCTTGTCATCCAAAGGTCCAACCATCTCCATACCCAGTCTCCTGCTACTAATGTATTTAAAGATTTTGTTAGTGGTGGTCTTTATGCTTTTAACAATGTGCTCCTCAAATTCTTTTTTTAGCATCCCTTATTGTGTGCTTAGATTTCTTTTATCAACATTTGTGTTCCTTTTTGTTTTCCTCATTTGAATAACACTTCTATTTTCTAAAGGAAGTTCTTGCCTCTAATGACTTCTTTGACTTTGCTCATTCTCTTTGCCCTGGTAGTGCCTTTCTTGATCTGCTGAGCCTCTAGCTGAGCTTCTAAGATGGTAGTTTTAACTCCTAAGAATTTTTGAGAGATTTTAACCTATTGACTGCATTTCTACTTCCTTTTTACCAATGCCCTCAATTTTTGGAAGTTTATTTATTATTTATTTATTTATTGTATTTGTATACCGCCCCATAGCCGAAGCTCTCTGGGCGGTTTACAGCAACTTTCCTCTTTACAGAAGTTTCCTCTTTTGAATCAAATGTGACAGTGTTGGATTTTCTTAGCAATTGGCTATTTACATATATATTTAAAAGGATAGCACTACGGTGACAATTCCCGCTTAGTTCAACAGCACTTATATCTCGCACCAGGTCCTTGATAAGTTCTTTTAACTGCCACTGAACCCAAGGTGCTTTATAAAATGTATGTAGGCAGGGTGATTGGGCGTACTGCAGGAGAGGGTTCCTGTACCTTTAATACCTGTGGAATCCAGATCCCTTATGTGCCAGATGTGTGCCACCTCAGCAGCAATGTGGTACTATGGTGACGTCCAACTAGGTGATTATCATTGCCAGTGCAATGCAAATAGTGACAAATATACCCCAGTGGAATCAACTGCCAGCACCTAAATAAACCACCATAAGTCACACCACTGCTTTTGAGCCATTTTTGGGACCCACCCATGGGATGTCTATGAGTTAGCAGAGACTAGCATTTGAGAGAAATATGACTGCATCAGAACTCTTGATATGAAATTGCAGATTTGGCAACTAAGCAGATGCCATTTCGAGAGAATGCTAAGTCTGAGTTCCATCTCCGTGGAGATATTTGTGTATGTTGTCACTGGAGCCTTCTTGTCTGGAGCTGCTTGTGAATTTTCCAAACGAATTACCCTGTGCAATTCACACACATACCATTATCTGACCAGCTTGCGCTCTGAACTGTCCTTGTCCAACCTTTGGGCGCTACAGTCCTTTTTGCTATTTCTGCTTCTAAGGGATATGTGAGTTGAGGCAAGATGTCTGAGCAAATTGATCTTGTCAGAAATCATGACTGCTGGTCCCCCAGAGTTACACATGTCTGAAGACAGAAACCAAACAGGTTGCATTCTGGAATCTATTTCTATCCTTGCATTGTGCACATATTTATTTAAAAAAATGTTCTTGGAATCATCTTTCTGCATAGTGATTCCATTATTTAGACTCAAGGGTTCTAACAATCTGGCCAGCTGTATTTACTATAGATCTGCACCCCTAGTTTCACCTGTCAGTTGTGTGGATGGGTGGGAAATAGCATGGATTGTAGTCCCTAGTGTGTGTTGACTGTGGGGATTGAATGCATCGCTCCTCAAGTCAGACACTACAGACTTAAACTGGCTTCACAGTCATTCATTCTTTCTAGAGAATCCTGGATTTTGTTCTGTTGTTGTTGTTAAATTTATATCCCACCCTTCCATCCCATTGTGATGCATAGAAGGGGCTAGAAACTTCTTAGCAGAAAATTCCCAGCACCTCACCATGGGAAACTATAGCAGCTGAAGTTATATAAAGCCAATGTAACTTTGTAGTGTGGATAGGCCTAGAGGACAATCTCTTTGACAATGACAACACAATGCTTTTCAAGAAAGCTGTGATATAACCATTCCCTTTAAAATTTGATCATCTTCTCTGAACTACTAGTACAGTGAGGGGGATAGTTCAACTTGGACGGAGGAAGAGCTGGGTTGAAATTCCGCCTTTGTCATGGCCTTAGGCAAGTTACTGCCTCTCCCTCTCAGACTAGCATTAGTAAAATAAGAAAAGGAGTTGGTGGTCTGCATGGGGACCTGCTAGACTGTAGATCAGTAATAACATTGCTCCAAGTCTTTCGGGTTCTGTTTTGAACTCCTAACTCGATCTTGGAGTACATACGCAGATGGCTTCTAGCATAGTTTTGCCTCACAGTATTGTCCTATGAGTAAACCATAACATAAGAAGAGCTCTGCTGGATCAGACCAAAGACCCATCTAGTCCAGCATCCTGTTCTCACACTGGCCAACCAGATACCTATAGGAAGCCTGCAAACTGGGCATGAGTGGACGAGCACTCTCTCCACTTGTGCTTCCTATCAAGTATTCAGAGGCATACCACTTCTGATGCTGGAGGTAGTACAGGGCCATCATGACTAGTAACCATTAATAGCTGTATCCTCCATGAATTTGTCTAAATCCCTTTTGAAGCCATCCAAGTTGGCATCCATCACTACCCCTTGTGGGAGCAAAGTCCATAATTTAACTATTTGCTGTGTGAAGAAGTACTTCCTTTTGTCTGTCCTGAATCTTCCAATATTCAGCCTCATTGAAGGCCTTGGGTTCTAGTATTTTGAAAGAAACAGAAAAACATGTCCCTATCCTCTTTCTTCACACAATGCATACATTTATACACCTCTGGCATGCCCCCCCCAACATTTTTCTGAACTAAAAAGCCTCAAAAGTTGTAATTTTTCTTCAAAGGGACATTTTCCCTTATCATTTTGCTTGCCCTTTTCTGTACCTCTTACAGCTCAAGGTGCAGCAGCCAGAACTGTACACAGTATTCCAAGTGCAGTCACTCCATAGATTAGTATAAAAGACATAACGATATTGTCAGTTTATTTTAAGTTCCTTTCCTAATGATCCCTAACATGAAATTCAGGTTTTTTACAGTTACCAGAGATTGGGTTAATGTTTTCATTGAGCCACCCACCACAACTCCAAGATCTCTTTCCAACAAGAATTGTACAGCACTTTAGATATTAAACATTCACCATGAATAGAAGAACAAACAAATAAAGTTGGATGGCATGTATATATATTGTAAGGATATTGGCAAGACTAGCCCCTTTGCCAATGAATGCTTTGTCCCTTCCTTCATGGGTACATAGAGGCCTTGTATGCTGAATGTTAGTTCAACTAAGCTCACAACAGCAGTTGTCTAGTGTAGGCAGAGAATAGAGGAGACCCCACTCAAGAATTCTTGAGTCTTGGGAGGTACCAGAAATTTTCTATTTGGGAGTCAGACTTCTCAACAGCAGAACAGTCTTTGTAACATATGTTGTTTATTCATATACTGCACACTACAACTAATAAAATGCATTCTGGGTGGCCTTAGCCATTATTATAGAAACAGAAAAATAGGAATACATATCAGCATGAAAGAAGTTGCTGGATATCCATTTAACATCAAAGTATAAGACTCTGAAGACACATCGTAATTAAAACTAGTTACAATAGATGGAGGACTCAGTTAAACTCTAAGTCATATCACAAAGCCAAAATTACAAAGTACATGGAAATACATGTCATGATACATCACCCATCAGATGTCACGGATGGAATAGATGGATGGTTTTCTCCTGTTTTCTTCAACCCCCCCCCCACTCCAGCAGAGCTGAGGGGTCTTGAGCGTTCTAAAACCTGGCCTTTTATACACTTGTTTCCAATGGCCTTATCAATTATGCTGTCCACTAGGGGCATTTGCTGCCCACTGGAAACAGCATTTGCTGCCTCCCTGAAGTGCTCCATATCTTCCTCTCACTTCCTATTGACAGTTAACATAACACATTGGCTGTCTGCCCAGACATGTTATCTTGTACCGTACTCTGCTTTATAAGAAAACAATGCTTTGTCTAGAAGGGAGGGTTAAAGAAACATTTTTTAAAAAGAGAACTTATTCCTTCGATGCACTACTAGGCTACAAGCTAAGCCATTATAAGCTTATGTAAATTATTTCAACACATTAAATGCATTAATTAAGCCATTACCTGGGCTGTCCCATTACAGTAGTTGGCATGTATATAAAGGAGAAGATTTATGGTGGGAGTTGAATGGCAATAAGATCTTTTAAAAGCTCAGTGATAATTAAATGTATGTTGGTGATACTTTACCCAGCATTGGGGAGATATTTGTATTAACATCTGTAGTGGGGCAGTTCACCATAAGAAAGAGTCATAGACAGCACAAAAGACCACAAAAATGTATGCCATAATAAGCCTGTTAATCTTGAAGCTGCAACAAGACTCTTTGTTGTTTTTGCTGCAAGAGACTAACATGGCAACACCTCTGGAAATTCATACATGAAAAGTAATAGTAGCAATATTAAAGATTAGCTGAAATCATTATAAAGCATTTTGTTTTAAAATTTGATGCCATGGCCTATTGTGGTTCAAGATAATTCTTATTCATATACATAGCAGCGTAGGGAAGTGCTTTATACTGAGTCAGACCATTGGTCCATCTAGCACAGTATTATCTTTACTGACTAGAAGTGGTTTGCTTGAATTTCAGACAGGGAACATTCCCAGCCCTACCTGGAGATGCCTGGGATTGAATCTGGGACCTTATACATGCAAAACAGATGCTCTGCTCTTCCCCCAAAGTGGATCAGCAGTCCTTTGTTGAAATTTATTTGTCTCTGCTGCATCTGTTGCAGTAAGTTCCACAGTTCAATGCCCAAGGCCATAACCACAGAACTTTGCGTCATGTCTTGCCATTCTCATGTGACTAGGAATATGTACATGCTGCTGTTTTGCCATTCCAGCTGTTTTCCAGCTGTGCTGCAGCCTGATGCAGATGGATATTCAACTGGAGTGCTCCATTTTCAAGCAAGTTCTTTCCCCCCCCTGGTTTTTGTTAAGGAGCACCAGTAAGAAGAATTACAGCTCACAAACATTCCATCTAATTTTAAACTCTGTAAAACATTTTTTTAAATAAATCAATGAGTTATTTTTTGAACAGTTAGCATGTTAATTTAACCAGAATGGATGACTTTGCCTTCTCTGACTTAACAGCTTTTGTATTATGCTTGATTATTTTCCTTTTAAATTGATGGTCCAGCCCTGACTGCCCCATCACCCACATTTGCACAGCTATTCTTTCTTCTTATGAAGACAGACACAGACTGCCAGCACAGCTGTGCTTCTGGCGACTTATTTTCTCTCTTTTTATACAGAATCACATAACTATCTCCCTTACATGTACAACATATGTGCCATAATTATTGCTCCTTTTTACTTGACTAGGAAGCTGATGCAGTTTAGCCAATGCAATAATTACTGGGATACTCCTATTTCATAATACTGAACATTGACAATATGTGTAGTGGGAGGATGTGTCACAAAGGTGCAGCTGTAACCCAAGGCATCTTTAACATGTCTGTCTATAAATAAACTTAGCAGTTGCATAGAATATACAGATCCTTCTTCGGTTTTAGTGTATGGGTCATTGCTTATTTACATTGTACTGTAGTAATCTCCCCCAAATTGTACTCTTGCTGCATTTTGTAGAAAATATTCTGAATGTAGATTGCTCAGAATTAAAAAAAAAAGCAGATTTCCCCAGGATAAAATCCTGATGAAGTAATAAATGTCTGTTTATAATTTTCCAGTTTCTCTGTCCATATGTTATCATTCTCTTCACTCTCAGAAAGAAAAAAGATCTAATGTCATAGGCAAGAGCTGCTTCATATGTTCCAGTTGTTCACAGGAGTGTTCTTGCAAGTTAATCATCCTTGCACAAGAATCCTTGTCTTATGAAGATTTTATACCCAGGTGTATTTATGAATTAGATTTAGGGCATGCTGAGAACTATGAAACTATTTAGCATATCCAGGTATGACTCATACATGGTCATGGGTATAAAACTTTGTCCTACTCTGATTTCATTACTTGCTACTCGTGGGAGTGAGATCATTGTAGAAAAGGTCCTCTGTTCCTGGCCTAATTATGGAAAGTGTGTTGGCTTGTCACATGTACCTCTCAGTTCATGTGAAATTTAAATATGATATGTTGTAGGAATAATAATGTAGTTGTTGGATTTTTAACTTGATTGGGTTTCAGCTGCTGAAGTGTGAATTGTTTTCTTGTTTTTTTGTTGCGGTTTCCAGCTGTTCTCAGGTGCAGCAGAACAGTCCATCTCCTACACCCTGGTATTATCCCAGCATTTATTATTACAGAGCAGTGGTTCAGCAAGGTTCCTAGAAGTGCCAGCACTACCATTGGACAGAATGAGGCAACTCCCTCAGGCAGCAGATATGGGGGACAGTGGTGTCAGTTCACAGGCTGTTCTTCCTGAGTCCCCAAGCTATTCCCTCTATTGGAGGACACAGCTGTTTATGCCACATGGCCTGTCCTGGCCCCCTAAACTAGCATGCTGTGTTAGGTGCAGTGGGAAAGATGCTATTCAATCACTAGCATTGGGAGTAGGATTCAACTTCCAGTCTGGTTGCCTTTTGTACATGGTATGAGCAGGGACTGCAATCTTGTTATTCAACTCAGGTCACAAAATGTCTTTTGCTGGCCCTGCTTTTCAACTCTCTAGTGATGCATTGCCTGTAAGCTAGAGCAATAGGATTCTGGCACCTTGATGCTGTCACCAAAGCGCTGTTTCAGTAAGGTTGCTCATAGGATTGGTCCATAATCCTTAAATTTAGGATTAAGTAGTATTGAACTGTTCTTGGCTGGAAATGTTCATGTGACCAGCTGTATTGCCAATTTGTGTTAAGCGACAAACATAGCCATTCAAGCCCTGTTCACTGTTGCTTCAGTCTAGGTGGAAATATAATTTAGTGATTTGGAAAGCAGCAAGCCCTTGTTTTGATTCCTTCATTGTAATGCATCTAGCCTCCAAGGATTCTGTTGAGGACTGTCCAAAATAATAGATTAAGATGAAGAGGGTAGACAGGGGACTCTCTGCTACACAACGCAATTCAGTGTTGATTGCAGTGAGAAGGAGAAGACCCTCCCTTGATGACATGGTGCAGCTTGTTCACTAATTATTCATATTCTATACGAATGGTGCAGTTTGCATAGTGATTTATTCATCTTCTTCAGAGTATCAAAGATAGTCTCAGAAGATGCCAATTATTATTTATTTTCATTTACAATCTGCCTAAAAATATACCAATCCTAATGGGCCAATCTTCTGGTCTATTAGTGAGAAGCCAGAGTTCATGTGTGGAATTTAATTAGATCCCAGGTGTTCCAAATGAAAAGCAATCCATACATTTCTGGTAAGAAATGCGAATGAGAATCCATGTTTGACACATTATCTTAAATACACACTTCCTAAAGTAGGCTTCCACATGGCAAAGAGAGTAAAATGGATAGTTTAGCTTATTTAAATTGGGTGTCCTCAATATTTCTTAAATGTATTTAGGGGAAACAATCACAATGAAAGCAACAGGTTATTTCCTTCGGGAGATACTTAAGTGTCAGAGTTATCAGGGAGTGCCTGCAGCCTGATTGTATGCAGAGTTTGGTGTGAAATCAGTGGACTTAAAATATGCCTAATTCTCCACTGGATTGCAATGGTGCTTAATATGATGCCTGTCGGCCCCATACATTATGTATGTGCCTGTACGTTTGGGGTAATGTGCACAGGTACCTATGACCACTACCCGTTGAGGTTTGGACTGGTCAGCTGACCTACCTTCTTACAGGGAAGGGGAATCCATAAACATGACCTGCCCCTGGAGACTTATGATGGATTTCTCTACGCCCTGGGAGTTTTTGCAAGAAACATGGGTGGCAATTCTGTGGAGGCCTTGGTCACACTGTGAAATTGTGAGAAGAAGAGGACATTGACATGATCACCTTGGCATGCCATCTCCAATGCTGTAGAGCTTTTCTGAGAAGTGGGGTGTTGGAGCCAATGGACGCCTGCTGTGATTATATTATGTCAAGGTACTAACAAGTTAATTACGAAGCAAGTGGCCAAATTCTTGAACTTGGCTATTCGTATTAGACCATTAATGATTGATTGATAGTCTCCAAACCAACTGTGTGTTATTTGACCCTTTGTAATTTTTTTTAAAAAAGTATTATTGCTCCTATTCAGGGGATCCCTTCCTGCGGGAGTTTATATTTGTGTGGGGGGAGAGGAGACAAGAAGGTGACCTATTAAGGACTTCCCGTCATCTCTCCTCCTCCTCCTCCTCCCCTGTCCAATGCACTGAACTGAGGTTCCTTTTCAGGTGGTGGTGGGGGAGAGAATAAAGAGGACATATTGAAAGGTTTATTCTGGGAGGCCCTTGACTTTTGGGCCAATGTTTTAGGGGTTTTTTTGCAGGAACTATACATGCAAAGAAAGCCTGCAGGAAGGTGGGGTTAGGAATAGGCAGGAAAGGAAAGCCTTTTTTCTAAAAAAAAAACAAAACCCTAAATTAAATCAAAGTATTAGTAGTGCAAAAAGGGCATCCTCCCTCTCCCCTCCTGTGCTGATATCATTGCAATGTTTAGGTTGCTTTTAACTGTTTTAATTATCTGTTTTAAAAAATCTTGTAACTTGCCCTGGGACCTCTGGGTGAAGGGCAGATAATTATATTATATTATATTATATTATATATATTAAAATAAGGTTGTAATAATATTATCTGTTTTTATCTGATGATCCAATGGCCTGTTGACTGTAATAAAATTTGATTTGATAAAATTATTAGTCTCCATGCTGACTTAAATGCCTCAGTTGAAGCAAGTCCAAATGAGGTATCTAGTGCACCACTGGGTCCTGTTTGGTGGAATCCGTTTCAGCTTTTAGGGCCTGAGGACCTGTAAAAAGTACTTGAGGTGGTGCAGCCTACTAAATGCCTACTATATCTTTATTTATTTATTAAATTTCTATCCCACGCTAGAAGGAGCCCAGGGCAGCAAACAAAAACATTAAAATCCCTCTAAAGCATCTTAAATACAAAATACTTTAAAACATATGAAGGCAAAACATATTTAAAAACATATTAAAATAAAGCATATTTAAAAACATATTAAAACAAAACATCTTTAATATATATATATATATTAAAAAGCTTTAAAAAGTTTACTATATGTCTTCTCAACCCATGCCCCTCAGCACTTAGTTTGAGCTGGGGATCCAATGTGCAGTGAATACATTTTTCAAATGGGGTGGACAACTGTTGCCTTGAAAGAGGTGGCAATGCATTTCTTCTTTAAGAAGCTAACCAACATTGGATCCAGATATATTGAATAATTACCATCCAGTCAGTAGTATCTCCTTCCCACATAAGGTACTTGAGAGGGTGGTGGCCATTCAGATTCAGACAGAGGATAGTGATTTCTAGAGTCTGGGTTGAGGCCTATGTTTGGGACTGAATCAGCCTTGGCCATCCTCGCAGATGATCCTTATCAAGAAACAGGCAGGGAAGTGTGACTCTATGGATTCTTTTTGATCTCTCAACAGGTTTTGATACTGTTCATCCCAGTATCATCCTAGACTGGCTTAATGGGTTAGGAGTCAAGGGCACAGTGTTACAGTGGTTCAGCGGTTGTACTCTTATCTGTGGGGTCTTGTCCAGAAGGTAGCATTGGATTACTGTACCTTGACCTCATGGTAATTGTGCTGTGGGATTCTGCAGTGTTCCTGTTATCCCTGATGCTGTTGAATATCTAAGCCATTTGAGGTGGTCATTAGGAGACTTGGAGTTGTATCCAATGTAGAGCTAAGTTAAAGTCACTTAGTGGTATACTTGTTCCATTGGCAAAATATTTTTACACCAGTGGAAAATTGTTGGGCAAGTGAATGCATTGCTTGCAACCTTCTTGATAATAGATTGTGCAATCTGTTGCACAATGAATTTCTGCTAGCTCAACTGTTGTGTTGCATTCCTCTGTTGTGCCGTATTAAAATTCGCCCCTGCACTAGCAGACAGAGAACATTGGATACAGCCCTTGGAGTGAAATGTCACCAGTAAGGCTCTATTTCTCTGTATCATCTCTATTTCTCATGAGCAAAGAAAGGCTGTGTAGATTCTGGGCCAGTGACTAGATATAGTTGTGGGCTGGCTGGATGAGGGCCAATAAGCTGAAGCTAACTCCTGACAAAACAGAAGCACTGTGGATAAGTGGTTCCCTTGTCTTGAGGCCACTTATTCTGGATGATGTCACATTCCCTCTGAAGGAACTGGTGGCTTAGCTTGGGGGTGCTCTTAGAACCATCACTGTCATTGAAGGTGCAAGTGGCCCCTTGTTGGATGTTGTATCTGGCGCAAGCAGATGCCCAGGATGCAGAACAGTATAGTGACAGGCTAGATGCCAGTTGAAGCAATGAGCCGGACAAGCAATAAGTTTTAAGAGTCACTTTACTGACAATATATCACAAGCTCTCTCTGTACAAACTCCTCGACCCCCACACTCACAAGTGTCTGCTGGCCCTCTATATAGATAAGGCCAGCTGCCCGAGCCTAGGTTGCTTAGCAACATGTCCTTGAAGATGGCTCGAGCTCTGCCAACTTTCGCTTCTAAGTCACGTAGCTCACTTGTGGAAATTTAACCTCTGCTTTCTCGGTTTAATAGCCAACAATCCCCCACATTAAATTTCCACATTCAGCCAGTTACATTTCTCTTCCATTTACATGTGTTACATTTTACATGTCATTACATTTACATCATTTGGTTTTATACTTCTGATACATTTCCTTTTATTTCAGTTTACATCACTTTCATTTGTAAGACAGTTACTCCATTGCAATCTCAGCATCATTTTCATTATATTTCATTACTCTTCATGATTTCCATCATCCCACTTTTTCCAGTTACTGAAGTCTATATGTTTAATGGAATTTATTTTAAATCTAACAGGTGGAATACCTTTTGTTGTTCTCTCTGATCTGCGTGGTTGTATTTCTGCCTTAGTGTCTGTGTCAGGCGATTCCTCTGTTTCTCTCTCAGAGCTAGAACTTGATTCACTACTGCTGCCTGTTTCTTCTTGTTTTATTGGTACTGTGTCTGCCTGTTCTTGTTCATTACTACCTTCAGTGTTTCCCAACTCCACATATGTTTTCTCTTCCCAATCCTGCTCGATTGCTTGCACGCTTCTGCTTAACACTACAGACCTTTGTTTTGGCAGCCATATTCTGTAATACGTGTTTTCAAATCCCAGCATGTACCCTTTGTCTGCTCTCCTTTGCAGCTTCCCTGTCCTTTTATTTTTGGGAACATGTACCCAGCATTCTGCTCCAAACCTAATCAAATGGTTTAATCTGGGTTTTCTGTCATACAATTTCTGATAAGGAGACATTCCAGTGGCCTTATGGAATATTCTGTTTTGAATGTAAGCTGAATACAGAACACACTCTCCCCAGAAACCTTGTGTTAAAGAGGAGTCACATAGCATTGATCTTATTGAGTCCTGAAGCAACCTGTTCCAGCGTTCAGCTAACCCATTCTGATGAGGACTATAAGGGGCTGTTAACTCCTGTTTTATTCCTCTTTTATCCAAGTATTCAGTAAAAGAGTGTCCTAAGAACTCTCCTCCTTGATCTGATCTTATTCTCTGTATTTTGACACCAAACTGCACTTCAATTTTTGTAATAAATCTTTTCAGTTTCTCTGCAGCTTCACTTTTAGCTTTTAGTAAATAAACAGTGCAGAATTTTGAAAAATCGTCAACTATTGTCAGGAAATATCTTGCACCCCCCTGAGTAGGTTGAAATGGCCCCACTAAGTCCACGTGTATTAATTGATAAGGTGCATTTGTGCTGGGCATGGCTTCTTTGTTCTTTGCAGCCACAACTGCCCTAGTTTGTTTACACACATGGCAGTCTACATATTTTTCACAGTTTCTCAATGTCACATCATTACTGTTCTCTGTTGTTTTCACCACATTTTCATATCCTATATGGCCTAGTTTTCTGTGCCATAAATGAACACAATTATTATGGGGTTTCTCATTAGCACACATGAGTACATGATTTGTTTGTTTCATGTGTAAGAAGAACAATGAGTTCCTCACTATTCCTTTCATGAATATTTTTTCTCCTCTCATTACATGCACTGAACCCCTTTTGAACATTACTGTGAACCCCATTTCATTGAGTTTCGACATAGCCATAATGTTACATTCGATATCAGGAACAAACAGCACATCTGTCATAATGGTATTGAAACCTGCTAATTTCACTGTACCCCTACTTTTGATCTGTTTCTTAGATCCATCAGCCATTATTACATGATCCTCTACGTCACAAAATGTATGAAACATAAATTTATCTTTGATTATACTATTTGTTGCCCCACTGTCAATTGCCCATAAATCTTTACAGTTATTTCCCTGCTCATTGTTAATACATTGCTTATTCTTACTAGCATAGATCACCTGTACACATGGTTTTCTTCCTCTTTCTCTTCTTCTTGCTTCACAATTCCTTTGAAGATGTTGCTTGGAACCAAAAAAATAACACGCCTTTTTTCCATACAGTCTCTCTTGTGCAGCTTTGTTGTTCTGTTTTTCCACGTTGTGTTTAGACTCAGTCTTTTCCTGCTTTGCCATTTCCTGACTCCTTTGGAATTCTTGTAAAAGTTTGCCTTCTATATAATCCATATTGAGATTTGCATCGTCCATTGCTTCCAAAGAGCTCACCAGACTATCATAACTTGAATCTAGTGAAGCTAATGTGATATACACTTTTTGCGTTTGAGAATGTTCAATTTCACGTTCTGACAACTGAGTAAACAGTCTGTTTATTTCCAACAAATGCTCCGACATGGTTGTATCTCCAGATAAGCGCATCTGATACAATCTTCTGGCAAGATATATTTTAGAACTGGCAGTCTTTTTCACATGAATATTTCTTAAAGTTTCCCAGGTTTCCTTTGCCGTTGTTGCATCACGCACGTGCAGTAATTGAGAATCATCAATAGCAAGAACAATTAACGCCTTTGCCCTCTCATCCAGCCTTCTCCAATCTGCTGGAATAGGCACCCAGGCGGGTGGGTCTTCTGCAATAGCTTTCCACAGGTCTTCTTTCACTAGAAAAGCCTGAATTCTCTGTTTCCAAGTGCCATAATTTTTCCCTGTCAGCCTTTCCAAGGGAATCCCGGCCGATAACGTAACAGACATACTTTCACTTTTCACAGTTCACCGCCTTTGTAATTAGAGCTTCTCACCTCTGTCCTTCAGTCAGGTTTTTTTTTTTCCCCCCACGGCTCTCTCACAGCTTTCAGCTCAGCTTTCGGTTTCTCCGTCTCTCTGCTGTTTTACTCGCTGGTCTGCAGTTCTGACTTTTCTCTGCCGCTTTTCTGCAATCCTCAGCACCAGGTAACCATCAGCACCAGGTAACCATCCTCTGCTACCACTTGTTGGATGTTGTATCTGGCGCAAGCAGATGCCCAGGATGCAGAACAGTATAGTGACAGGCTAGATGCCAGTTGAAGCAATGAGCCGGACAAGCAATAAGTTTTAAGAGTCACTTTACTGACAATATATCACAAGCTCTCTCTGTACAAACTCCTCGACCCCCACACTCACAAGTGTCTGCTGGCCCTCTATATAGATAAGGCCAGCTGCCCGAGCCTAGGTTGCTTAGCAACGTGTCCTTGAAGATGGCTCGAGCTCTGCCAACTTTCGCTTCTAAGTCACGTAGCTCACTTGTGGAAATTTAACCTCTGCTTTCTCGGTTTAATAGCCAACACCCCTAAGGTAAGGGACACTTTTTATCAGCTTCAGCTGGTATGGCAGCTATGGCTATTTCTGAACAAAGTTAACTTGATCCATCCCTTGGTACCCTCAAGACTGGACTATTGCAATGTGCTCTATTAGGGCTCCCCTTGAGGTTGGTTCTGACAGAAGCTGCAGGAAATGGAAAATGCTGCAGCTAGTATACCAGGTATGCCATCTCCAGTTCTGAATGCTTCTTACTGGCTGTTTCTATACTACCAGGCCAAGTTCAAGGTGCTTGCATTCACATATAAAGCCCTATATGGCTCAGGACCTAGGTATCTGATGGAACATATTCTCCCATATGTACCTGTCCAGACACTGAGATCCAGCAGGGATATTCTCTTTATGGTGCAGCAATTCTATAGGGCTTCAGACAGTCCCCCCCCCCAGCTCTACTAGGAGATGCCAGGGACTGAACTTGGGACTTTATGCATGTGATAGCCTTTTCTCATAATAAGATCAATTGTGATGAGTAGCAAGGGTGTTTCTGTTCTGTTAGAAGTAATGCATTCATAATACTTGTGAGTGGTGATAGAAATGTGTGCATATGGATATTAGGCTTAATTTGAATGAATGAATGATTTTTTAGTTAGAGTACCAAAATGCCAGTATTGTGGACACATCTGTGTCAGTACTTAGTCAGAAGGGTGGGAGAGAGCTCTTGTGGAGCAAACAGGATAAACATGCATCTAAGAAACAGATATGTGAGAAATGTATGTGCTGAAGAACTTTCTTGTGTATTTAATGTGCTGTGAACAACTTTTTTGCAATAAGGTGGCTGTAGTAGAAGACACTTCTGGACCTGGGATTTTGCTATCCAAACCTAATTTAAAAAAAAAGAAAAAGTCTGGAAGCATGTGTAAAATGCTGTTGGGAGATTCTTAGGTTCACATCCTAATTAACAGAAGCAAATACAGAAATGGTGCTAAGCAAAGGCTACATGTGTTAGCATTTAATTATATAACAAAACCCCAGTCTATTACAGTCACTCCTGGGAACAAAGATAGTAGGCAATGTAAGGTAGACTGCAGTTCATGTAAGAGAAAAAAAATAATGTAATGAATTAATTTAAAGATGCACTTTTAGCCTGTCTCCATCAGGGGCATCTGAAACAGTAGGTGACGCATGGAGCTGTTACTGTCAGGTTAGGTAGCTGCCCGCTCCTTCCCTGACCTCTGTTCCATGTCTAGAGATAAATTTGTCACTAGCTTCATCCAAAACTGTGCTTCTCTAAGGATAGAATTAGTAATTTTAAGTGACAGATTCAGTGGCACTTCTTCATCTTGTTAAGAGGAGCACGTTGAGTTTTATTGATGTGAGTTACAGTCTTTGTGATTAACCCTGCAGGTCTTTGTGTTAATAGCCACATACTGAGTTTTTTCATAGGATTTAGATTGCTAGGATATGACTCACAAGCAACAATCCAAAGCACCCTAGGAAGTAAGCCCTCTTAACATAATAAGTGTGCATAGGACTGTGCAGTTAGGGCTTTATTTATTTATTTATTTATCAATCTATTTATTTATTTATTGCACTATAGTTCACCCTTCAACAAATGGCTCCAGGGTAGGTTACAAAGATATTGCAATTCAAACAACTGCAAATTATATTACAATTTACAAAAGGAAACCACAGAACCCACCAAGTTGTAGTAGGCCTAGTAATTTGTATTTAAGGCTGTCCATAATTGGAACTTGAACACAAAGGAGGGCAACAAGGATGATCAGGGGACTGGAAACAAAGCCCTGTGAGGAAAAACTGAAAGAACTGGGCATGTTTAGCCTTGAGAAGAGAAGACTGAGGGGAAACAAGATAGCACTCTTCAAGTACATGAAAGATTGTCACACAGAGGAGGGCCGTGATCTCTTCTCAATCGTCCCAGAGTGCAGGACACGGAATAATGGGCTCAAGTTACAGGAAGTCAGATTTCGGCTAAACATCAGGAAAATCTTCCTAACTGTAAGAGCAGTATGACAATGGAACCCAGTTCCCTAGGGAGATGGTGGGTCCTCCAACACTGGAGGCTTTCAAGAAGCAGCAGGACAGGCACCTGTCAGGCATGCTTCAATTTGGATTCCTGCATTGAGCAGGGGGTTGGATTCAGTGGCCTTATAGGCCCCTTCCAGCTCTACAATTCTATGATTCCAAAGTAAGTTGGCATGCGGGAAGAATTTTTGTAAGTAATGCTCAACATAAAATAAGGTGATACATTGGAGGAATTTTCACAAATGATGCTAAGATTGTCTTTTCTATTTATTTTTCCAGGTAAACAGAAAAAGTTGTGTAAATTAAAAGTTTTTGGGGGAAAAGGTTGTGAATATGGTTATAGTAGTTATAATATGAGAAACAACTATTTTTTGCTTAGAATACTTATGCCTGGAAATGTGACTATGTAATTCCAATAATCTGACAGGAATGTGTTTTCATGCTTCTGTGAACAGATACGCTCTTATCAATTACCGATTGCAATTTTTGCCTCAGGCATAGCAGCATAAAGACTATCCTTCTAATGGCATGGCCTCTTTACACTAGAGAATAGTTGTGATTGCATTTCTGAAAGTATAAAATGTTAACATTTGAGCATTCATAAATTATGCAGGTTAATGCAAAATTATGCAAACATTGTGTATGTAAAGAAAGACTCCTAATTGTCCTTTTGTGAAAGCACCCTTTGTTACTCTAGCTTCCATTGCGAGTTCACAGATTTAGAACCACGGGAGAAGATCCTCATATGGTGCTCTTAACTGTAATGGGTATAGCACAGGTTAAAATAACTAGTGCTTTCACTTTGATCCTGAATCACTGGGGAACCATTCATACATAGTTTCCAAAACTGCACAGATCTACATCAGGGAAGAAGTGGTTATTGATTGTTTCATTACATTACTGATCATTACATTGCACTTCTGTCCAACCAAGTTCTATACTGATCCATTAAACTGAACAAACCAGTATACTCCTCTGGGTGCTCTATATAGTATCACAGCCTGGATCCTGAATATGTTTGGAACTACTTTTCTCATCTTCTACATGTGCTGCACAGCCCTTCTTTTATAATAAATCTTGTGCTGTCTCTGAACTCTGAGACATGTTTTGGCTCTCTAACACAGACAGATACTTATCTAGGCAAGAATGCTCTGGGGATTTATGATGAAGGATGTAGCCAAGGACGAGACAGCAGTACGACCTGTTAAAATGAGAGACTTCTTTGGTAGCTTGAGGTTGTCCTGTCTGATCACTTGAAACTTTGAGACTTCATGGAGGTCTAAATATCTAATCCTTTTTTTCTCCAAATAAGTAACCAAAAGATTATTTATGTGGAGGGGAAGATCTTTATATGGGCAGATAATTCCATGTCTACCTAGCCTGCAGTCTATGACATGTGATTTTACCAGCACGAGAAACTTAATACAAGACATGATGCTAAACTAGGGTGACATAGGGTCTGATCAAGCCTTGAATCTATGTTCCTATGTCAATAAGCTCTTGCAGAAACAAATGGTGCACTGAGCTAAATGTCCTTCTTCTCTTCTCTGGGCAATCAATACCTCTGAAGAACAGAATGCAATCCCTCGCTGTTGGAGATATAATTGAAAAAGTCCAGGGAACATAAATAATTAACACTAGTTGTGGGGTAAGGGGAGCTCTTTCCCCAGTGTCGTGTCAGAGTAAGTTAGTACCATCTGATTGAATACAGTTTTGATCGATGTCTTAGTAATTCTCAAACCCACCCATTCAAGGGACAAAATTACAGTGCCATAGAGTGGTTCCAACTGTATCCAATTGCTTGCTTGCTTACAGAATATTAGCTGCAGGCCCTGCCTCTTGGAGCACTGTGTGTGTGAGGCAGAGAGAAACGGAGGGGGGGAGGAGAGCAAGAGAGAGAAAAGGAGGGGGGAACCTATTAAAATGGACGGTGTTGTAATGATATTCTGAGGGATATGTTGCTGCTTTTCTTGTACCACAGTATCACTGTGGTGCACAGAACAGCTGAATTATAGGACTGGAATTGGAAAGTGTGCTAGTCTGAGTGGTTCTAAAAGTGTGACTAAAGGAACAGGTTTGTTTTTAGAGCAAGCTGTAGAGCATAGCTTTTCTCATGGAAGTAGCATCCTTTCCCGTTAGCCTTAGCACATAGTGCCAGGGGCCAACTTTCCAGGGAAACTGATCTCCAACTTGAGGAGGAAGATCTTTCTCTGGCATATTGCCGTTGCCAATAACTGATGTTCAAAAAGCATAAGGATTTAGTCCCTTGCACACTTACTTGGGGGTAACTCTGGTAAGTAAGTTCAGTCCTATGCATGCTTATTTGGTAATATGTAAATTTATTGGCACTTCAGGTAGTATGACTGAACTGTTAAAATTAGATATTTGATCAGTTATAAGAAAATGGACACTGCTTTTAGGGTGGTCAGGTGTCCTACTATACGGATCACTATTTAAAGGCCAGTTTACATTGTTGAAGGCAGTACTGCCCCAGTATACCAGTTGCTGGGAATCACAAGTGGAGAGAGTGCTCTTGGCTCAGGTTATGCTTGCAGGCTTCCCATAAGTATCTGGTTGGCCACTCACTGGGTGGGCACTGGGCAGACGAAAAGCTTTCCTTTCCAGAAGGAAAGCATTGTTAACAGCAGGGGTGTAGTCATCTGGGGTTTCAGGGGGTCTTAGATCCCTTACTTTTTTAGGAACAGGGTCTCAGCAGGTCCCTCTGTCTCCAGCATCTTATGAGCCAATCAGCATGAAAGTGGAGTGTGTTGACCACTGAGAAGAGTTTCTAACATAGTTCCTTGTCCTTTCTTGCTGATTGAAGCTAATCAAAGTGAAAGGTGATTAGTCAGCCACTGAGAAGACTCTCATCAGTTGCTAACACACTCCCTTTCATGCTAATTGGTTCCCAGGGATGTCAGTTGTTGTGGGAAAAGGCATCAACAAGGAGCTAATTCTCAACCCAACAGCAAAAAAAAAAAAAAATGGATAGGAGGGGGCATGGCTGTGACTGTCATGAAAGGACCCTGTACTTCTGAATTTGCCACTACACTACTGGTTAACAGTATCATTATTTTTGGGGTTTCCCCCACCTTTTTATTCTACAGCAGACATGTAGTCTCTCACCCAAATTTAAACCAAAGCCGTCCCTGGCCACATCCACACCAGACATTTATTCCACTTTAAACAGTCATGGCTTCCCTCAAAGAATCCTGGGAAGTGTGGTTTGTGAAGGGTGCTGAGAGTTGTTAGGAGAGTTTTATTCCCCTCACAGAGCTCCAATTCCCAGAATTCTTTGGGAAGAGGGGCTGACTGGTAAACCACTCTGGCCATTGGAGCTCTGGCAGGGGAATATGAGTCTCCTAACAATTCTCAGCACCCTTCACAAACTACACTTCCTAGGATTCTTTGGAAGAAGCCATGACTGTTTAAAGTTAAATAAATGTCTGGTGTGGGTGTGCCCCCCTGATTAGGCAAGCCAAACAACTATTAGTCTGGCTTTTAGAACATTGACAGTTGGTTCTTACTGAGCACGCCCTGCGCTATCATAGAGTCCAATGTTAATTTTATTAAATTAATTAAAAATCAGCCAGGCATTTTTTAAACTTTTAAACTGCGGAAGATGAAGGTCAGAGTATGAGGCAAGGTCAGTAATAGGACTACAGGTACTCTGTGAACATGGCTGATTTTTAATTAATTTCAACAAATTATGAGACCACTGACAGAAGTCCAACAGGGTTCTGGATTAATTTTCTCTTGTTTTAGACTTTGAACTCTTGATTCTTTCTGACTGTTTTGGGTATCGCCATGAAAACTTAGAGTTGTGAAGCAAGCATTTCTGAGTTCAGGACTATATGTTTTGCAAGATTTTGTTTTGAAATGAGCTTCTGGAAAGCAACAGAATTGCATGTGGGGGTATTTTCAATTTAACATTGAGGAATGCAAAAACTCCATGCCAGCTATAGTATACAGCCACTCGTGTGGCTGTATAAAAATGCCTAATCTAGTGCAGTGTAATGAAAAGATTAAGGGCTCATCTCCATGGTGGTTTACTGTGTGTTTGGTGCTGCTCACATCTCCTTTAAATGTGAATGGTTCACATGACGTTACTGGCAAAAAGAAGCTATCACACAGTTTTCTCCCTATAAATCCATAGTAACCCAATCCACTGATAATATGAAAAGTAGAGAAAAGTCTCCACTCTGTTTCTGTAGTGGTTGCAGACCTTTGCTCTGGTGCTGTTAGATGGATGTGTCATTTGTTCCCCTCTCCGTGCCTGCTATCTCCTCCTCCCTTCTTTTGTTTTGTTTTTTGGGCTGACAAGCAACTTCTGGCTGCTCTCCTGCTGGCCTTTTTTTCTGTTGCTGCAAATGGTGCCTTTATTTTCTTTTACCCCTAACTTGTGCACAAAAGCATTAACACTAGTCAAACAAAAATTTGTATTTCAGCTGTATCCTACCAACCGCAGGCAAGAAAAACAGATATTTGCACTTCTGGGTTTTTTTTAAAAGGAACCTACTGCAGCTGGTAGAACAGTCTAAGCATGCTCAGTCACCTAGCAACCAGAGGGAGTGGAAATATATAATTAGAGGGCAGGGCCACAAGGAAACAGTGAGACTAATCCTTCCCAGAGGAACACCTACTTGTGTGAATGGGAAAAAAATGATTGGCAGCTACCATTGAGCAGCAACTGCAGATGGTGCAAATCAATAACGAAGGTAAAAGCAGTGTATTTGCTAGGAAGAAATGCTCCCATGCATTTGAGCCCTAAGAGTGAGGACTTAGCTTAGATCAATTGTAATGGCTTTGACCCTGCCATGTATAAAACATCTAGGGCAAGTGCAGAATGACAGGTTAAGGGGCACTGATATGGGGTATCAAGGAAGTGGAACTGTTGTCATAGAAAAATATGAGTGCCTCAACTCTTGGGTTATGTTTTTAAATGTGTTTCTCTTTCAAAATAACTGTTTGCTTCCAGGTTAGTGCCTTCCAGGTTCAGCCACAAAGCCAAATATACTAAGGCAGAAGGACCCACGGCTAAGCTCAATGGGGCATGCCAGCTACTTGTATCATCTGTGTTCAAAGAAAGGCTGTGTTTCAGAATAATAAAAATAGGTGACTGGAGGATGATTTAATTTTTTCTCCTATTTCAGTCATTGGAACTAGTGCATCTGGGACTTTCAATAATGCCTGAACACATTAATTTGTCCTTCCTGGGTTGGCTTCTTGTGTGTTGGACAGAAGATTAATGAAACAGTGATCGCTATGAACTTGTATTTCTTATAAATGTTTTGGGCAAAAGGACAAAGTTTATCTGTGCTGGAATAAGGGTTCATGTAGCTGCACTCATGCAAACGGGGTGTAGATACAGCAAAACTCCATGTGTAACCTCTAATGTTTAGGCATATATTGCGGCACAGAATTTCCTACATTTTTTGGAGAGTTAAATAGCCTTAGCAACCATCCAAAGACTGCACAGTATTTATCTTTCCCAGAGGCAAGCTGAAATCAGAGCCTTAAGGAATGAGAATTACCTCTGCAAGCTCTTCATTTGGAGAGGGGATAGGTTGACAGAAGGATTGCAACAGAAGACAATGTACCCCTAATATTTCAGTGCAGGTGAACACTTTATAATCTATTTCTGCTTGCATGGTGGTATGTGTTGGGTAGGGCAAGAGACCTGGTGTTGTAGTCATGAGATGTCACAGCTCCATTCAGGGGAGAGTGACACTCTCACAGTTCTATCACCATTGATAAGCAGAACAGTTATGCTTGCAGGGAGTGGGTGGGGAGGAGAGAGACAAGACCTTAGACTGGCCTTGTCTTTTGGATCATCTTTGATGCCCCTTCCATTCATTCAGCTTTTGAAAACTTTAATTAAAAAAAAATTATATGATTGGCTTCATGATTTGGTCCTGTCATATCAGAGGATAAATTTGCATGCAGGAATCTATCTATCTATCTCTCTATCTCTCTATCTCTCTATCTCTCTCTCTCTCTATCTATCTATCTATCTATCTATCTATCTATCTATCTATCTATCTATCTATCTATCTATCTATCTATCTATCTATCTATCTATCATACTTTATTTACTCATCATACCATATACCAGGATAGCGTAGAAGGGGGTGCCAAGGGATTCCCTCACCTCAAATGGGGTGACTTAATATGTTCTTATGGCATGTTCTGAAGGCATGTTCTGAAGGCACATGAGGCCACCACTTTGCTAACACTTTACTCTGGGTCTAGTGAGTGCCTGCTTTGGTGACCACCTGGGAACCACACGTATGATACCTAGGGTTTCCTGGCAGAAGAAAGGCAGGATATCAATATAAATAAATACACAAGAGTGAGTTGTTTGTAACTGAGTCCTCCTTGGGGTGACACTGGGACCTGGATGCAGGGTATGTGACAGCATCTAATGCTGCATCTTGAAAGCTCCTGAAATGCAATTTCCCCACAATGCATGTGCCAGCTGAGAGGAAATTGCAGCTTGGTGATCACTACAAAATAAAGCTGTCTGGAAAGGCTTCTACACTTTTTTGACACTTTATGCCTAATCCCCCCCCCAATACGTAGGGTATGTTTTAGGGTACCTAGTGCCTTTCCAACTCCAGGAGGTGCCCTTTTGAAGTTACTTCCCACAGTCTATCCTTTGCAGTTTGTTGCTTAAACAGCTGCCACTTATTGCCCTGGGGGTAGCGGCACATTATGGGCTAACTGATTTCAGTCCTTTAAATCTATAACGTTTTTGCAGAACGGGAAGTGCTATGTCAATATAAGGAAGACTTGTATTATTAACAATAAACAGTGTAGTATATACTGTGCTATGTAGACTAATAAAAATATAGTAGTTAAACTCCATAAGGAACGAGGAATAACTGACTAGATATAACTATAAGATATCTCCTTACATACTCATCTCATTGAGAAATGTATTGATGGTTTGCTGCTATCTTCCCCAAGTAAGGCTCCACTGGTGATATCATCATGTGAAAGACTCCCTGTGGGGAACATTTTGACAGAAAAGGTGATAATGTAGAATACTGTGGATATCTCCCCCGCTTGCTATTTATGAGGAATTCTGTTACCTAGAGGAAATAAAATTCTCTATCGTTTTACAGGACAATATAGATTTTCCCCACTGTTTCTTTGCATGTGTAATAAGCTAACCTTCCTAAGTGTTGCACATTATGTGGCACATTTTGTGGCAGGGTTTTTATTCTGCAGTTCACGAGCTGTTAGGGTCTTTTCCTTCTCTGTTCTGTCCCCAAACCATGACCTCACTGAAAGTACAGGAATATCATCATGCAAAAAAAGAAAACGAAAAAAGATTTGTTTCGATCTTTGTGGGTTATTTTGGTTTTAACTCATAAGCACAACTGTAGACATACAGAAAATGTGCAGCAGCTGCCTTTTCCCATATCAAAAGTGTGAATCATGTCACTGCTTGTGCTGATCTGGTGATCATCCCCAGACAGAAAGATAAAACCGAAGAAGGGGAATAAGAAGAAAAAACCCTGCTAAATAAACTTTGCTAAAATCACCAACAATGCCTGACTGAAAAGGAAGGTCTTTAAACTGTTCTATCACATTTTGAGAACAGCCCTGCTTATATTGGATTCTGCATTGGTTATTAAGATTTATTATTACTATTTACAATATTTATATATCACCTATCTACCAAAGGTTCTCTAGGCAGGTTATGGGCAGGTGGATTTAAATATGAAATGGAAAACCAGCTGAATAAACAACTAGTGGTAGAAGAATAACAATAGTGCTAAGAGACTAAATAGTACTAAACTTTATATATATATATAAGAATGTAAGAAGAGCCTGCTGGATCAGGCCAGCAGCCCATCTAGTCCACCATCCTGTTCCCACAGTGGCCAACTAGGTGCCCAATGGAAGCTCGCAAGCAGGACCTGAGCACAAAGCAACTGGTACTCTGAAGCATAACTGCCTCCAATTATGGAGGCAGAACACAGTCATCATGGCTAGTAGCCAGTGATAGCCCTGTCCTCCCTGTATTTGTCTAATCCTCTTTTAAAGCCATCCAAGTTGGTGGCCATCACTGCCTCCTGTGGGAGTCAATTCCATAATTTAACTATGTGCTGTATGAAGCACTACTTTCTTTTGCCTGTACTGAATCTTCCAACATTCAACTTGATTGGATGCCCACAAATTCTAGCACTATGAAAGGGAGAAAAACCTCTATATATCAAAAAGCCCGAGAAAATGAAATGTTCTTCATCTGGTGCTAAAAAGGACACAATATAGGCCCCACTCAAGCCTCAGAGGCCATTCCATAACCAGGGCACCTAATAGCCACTTGCCTCACCTCATCTGACAGGGGCACCTGGAGGAGATGATATTAGGGTCTAAGCACATATATAGGGAAGAAGACTATTCTTCAGATAACCTGGTCTGAAGCAGTTTAAGGCCTGTTTGGTGAGTACTAGTCTTATTATTTGTATGCAATCTATTGATCTTGAATCTTTTGATATGAAAATATGAGTGGATTTAGCAGCAGTACTAGGAGACTAAAAAGGAAAAGACTGCTGTAAGGCAAGAAATGACAGGGATATGAACTGTATATTTTTCAAAGGGGATGGAAAGGAAGGATTGATTATTTGTCCTGTTGTAAATGAAGATGCAACACTATTTTCTTTCTGCAAAGCTCTTTCCTGACTTTTCAGATGATGGCCTCGTAGAAGATCATTTCACAAAATCTGCAAAATAGGACTGGGATATGAAATATTTGGAGCATAAAATGGGTGGTTTTCCCTTTTCCATTTTTCTGTATGTAAGACAGGCATCTTGTGTTGGGTCAGTGGGACAGATTGGGGATTCTGTTGGTGTACCGCCCACCCCACTGCCCAACGGACTCCCTAACTGAGCTGTCAGAGGTAGTCTTGGATGTACTGCTGAGATCCCCCAGACTGATGATGCTGGGGGATGTCAACATCCATGCCGAGGCCGCCTTATCTGGAGCGGCTCAGGACTTCATGGTTTCCATGACAACCATGGGGCTGTCCCAATATGTTACTGGCCCAACACACGTAGCAGGCCATACTCTAGGTCTGGTTTTCGCAACTAGACATGGAGATGATGATCTGATGGTAGGGAGTTTTACATCAGTCCCTCTGTCATGGACAGATCATCGCTTGTTGAGGTTTAGACTTACAGCAGCTCTTCCCCTCTGTAAGGGTGGGGGATCTATTAAGATGGTCCGCCCCCAGAGACTTATGACTTCTGATGATTTTCAAAGGGCTCTGGGGAGTTTTCCGGCTGATAGGGCTGGCGCTCCTGTCGAAACCCTGGTTGAACTGTGGAATGCAGAAATGGCCCGGGCAGTTGACACGATCGCTCCTGCGCGCCCTCTCCTTTGTAGAGCTCATGCAGCTCCATGGTATACTCCGGAGCTGAGAGCGATGAAACAGTATAGGAGACGGCTGGAGTGTAGATGGAGGCGAACTCCTGATGGATGCAACCATGCACTGGTAAGTGCCTATACTAAGTTATACTCAGAGGCAATAAGGGCAGCAAAAAAGCAATATTTTGCTGCCACTATTAAAGCATCTATTTGCCGTCCAGCGGAGCTCTTTAAAGTTGTCCGTGGGCTATTGTCTTCTGGCCCTAGGGACTCGGTGGAATCATCTGAAGCCCGCTGTAATGAATTTGCTAGGCACTTCCAGAATAAAATCTCCGGCATCCGTCGGGACTTAGACTCCAATGTTATAGCAGTTGAATCGAATGAGGTATCCAGAGCACGGCCTTGTCCTGATTCTTTGGATGAGCTTCAGTTGGTACAGCTTGAGGACGTTGACAAGGTGCTTGGATTGGTGCGTGCAACCACTTCTAAATTGGACCCTTGCCCCTCTTGGCTAATAAAAGCTAGCAGGCATGGAACAGCCGGCTGGGCCAGGGAAGTGATAAATGCCTCATTGTGAGAGGGAGTGGTCCCTAGCTGCCTGAAAGAGGCGGTGGTAAGACCACTTCTGAAGTAACCGTCCTTGGACCCAGAAAATCTTAACAATTACAGGCCGGTAGCAAATGTCCCATTCCTGGGCAAGGTCCTCGAACGAGTGGTTGCCAGCCAGCTCCAGACACTCTTGGATGAAACTGATTATCTAGATCCATTTCAATTGGGTTTCAGGCCTGGTTTTGGTACAGAGACAGCCTTGGTCACCCTGTATGATGACCTTTGTCGGGAGAAAGACAGGGGGAGTGTAACTCTGTTGATTCTCCTTGATCTCTCAGCGGCTTTTGATACCATCGACCATTGTATCCTTCTGGGGAGACTCGCTGATTTGGGAGTTGGTGGCACTGCTTGGCAGTGGTTCCGCTCCTACTTGGCGGGTCGTCTCCAGAAGGTAGCGCTTGGGGAGCACTGCTCGACACCCTGGGTACTCCAGTATGGGCTTCCACAGGGGTCAGTTTTGTCCCCCATGCTTTTTAACATCTATATGAAGCCCCTGGGTGCGGTCATCAGGAGTTTTGGAGTGTGTTGCCATCAGTATGCTGATGACACGCAACTCTACTTCTCCTTTACATCTTTTTCAGGTGAGGCTGTCAATGTGCTGAACCGTTGCCTAGCTGCGACAATGGACTGGATGAGAGCTAATAAACTGAGGCTTAATCCAGACAAGACCGAGATGCTGTTAGTGGGAGGTTCTCCCGACCGGATGGTGGATGTTCAACCTGTTCTGGATGGGGTTACACTCCCCCTGAAGGAGCAGGTTTGTAGTTTGGGAGTTCTTTTAGAACCTTCACTGTCACTTGAGGATCAAGTAGCCTCGGTGGCACGGAGTGCCTTTTACCAACTTCGTTTGGTGGCCCAACTTTGCCCCTATCTGGATAGGGATGACCTTGCTTCAGTTGTCCATGCTCTGGTAACCTCTAAACTAGATTACTGCAATGCGCTCTACGTGGGGCTGCCTTTGAAGACGGTTTGGAAACTGCAGCTCGTGCAAAATGCAGCGGCCAGATTGATAACGGGGACCAGGTGGTCCGAATATATAACACCAATTCTGGCCCACTTGCATTGGCTGCCTATATGTTTCCGGGCCCGGTTCAAGGTGCTGGTTTTAACCTATAAAGCCTTATATGGCGCGGGACCATGATACCTGATGGAACGCCTCTCCCGATATGAACCTACCCGTATGCTATGCTCAGCATCGAAGGCCCTCCTCTGGGTGCCTACTCAGAGGGAGGCTCGGAGGGTGGCGACAAGAAAGAGGGCCTTCTCAGTGGCGGCCCCCGAATTATGGAATAGTCTTCCTGACGAGGTACGCCTGGCGCCAACATTACTATCTTTTCGGCGCCAGGTTAAAACTTTCCTCTTTTCCCAGGCATTTTAGTATGTGTAAAAATGTTTATGTTTTTAAGTTTATATTTTAAGCTTTTAAAAAACTGTTTTAAATATGTGTTTCATTGTATTTTATGCTGATTGTTGTGAACCGCCCAGGGAGCTTCGGCTATGGGCGGTATATAAATTTAATAAAATGAAAATGAAATGAAATTTTAGCATAAACTCAAGGTTCAGAAAATATGGTTTGCATTAACATTAAAGTGTTTGGCTCTTTTCTCAAATCCTACAGTGTATAAATCTGGGCAAGCCATAGCAGTACAACAGCCTTCCTTGTGAGTATGTTGGCAAATTCTGATTTCACCTGGGCCAGAAACACTCTTGAAACAGCTTTTCATGGAACTGTAGGGCTTCTAACCCAATGCAGAAAAACGCTGTAGCCAGCAGAAGTCCTATGTAGGGGTGGACAGATTTCCCTCCTATTTCATTTTCTAATTCCTCCCTAGGTTGGCTCTGTCTCGCATTCCACTTCGCCTGTCTTCTCATTTTACTTATAATTATAGGAATTACAGAATTCCTATAATTTCAGAAGTAGCACGTGCATTCACTTCCATAGATTTCCATTTGTTTTGTTTGTGTGAATTATTTTAAATGTGTTTGTATGCATTAGAATACCCAGGTACATGTGCTATATGTACAATCTCATCAACATTCCTTTTAATTAATGGTGCACTTCTAACTTGTTTGCATGTTAGTGTGGATCCTAACATGAATGTACATTTACCCTCTCATTTATTTAGAGGCACAGAAATGATTTTTCCAATTTGATAGTGCTCCTTCCAGTTCTGCATTTAAAAGCCCTTGCTAGCAGAGGAGATAGAAGCACCAACCACTTGTTTCTTTTTGATCCAATGTCATTGAGGGGGAAAGCCTACAAACAGCAGTAAAAGCCTACACTATAGCTGGAGCTGTGGCTTACCAGTAAATAGTGATGTTTGTTTCTCACCAAAATCTCACCATAGAGCTCCACAGGGTTCTGCAGCATTTCCTATCCATCCTAAGATTGATCTAGGAGTGTTCTCCAAGGAGAGGAAAGGAAAGCGCTAGGAGGTCTGTGACTTCCCCACCCACCTATCCCTGTCTTCCTGCTGTAGATGAGGGTGATGTCAGCCTCTACACAATATATTATCTACAGAGGCTATTCAACACTTCCCAACCTTTGTGTGCAATATTTTCACTCACAGCCTGGGCACTCCACAGTATCCCACCCTTATCTCTGGGTCATCCTGGATACCCCAAACCCACTGTGACTATAATTGCTAGGTTGTATATGAGGCAATCCTTTCCTACAAATGATAAGATACCCTTATGGTATAATGCTGGCACCAGTTTCAGAATGAAACTCCTTTATAGTATTTTGCCAAGAGATCCTGTAAATAAGGGCCTTTAGTTTCAGTACCATTTGTTTATTCACCACCTCCTTATGGAATACAGTACGTAACCAAGCATAGGCATGAGTATGGAACAATAAAAAACCAAAATGATATTTTATTATTTTCAGATGATAATTTTTAAACCTTACGGGTAGCCAACTCCTAATCTACTCAACTCCTAATCTACCTAGCTAGCCAAGCCCTAGAATAAAACCAACTGATTCCCTTACAAACTCCAGTATATTTTAAACACAAGCCCTCACTCATTCCCTCCTCCCAATCAGAGAATCCAAACTCAACAGGAAACATTCATGCCAAACAGTCACTCCCTAACATTCCAATTTACCCTTTCCCTTTCTACTTCCCTATCTACCAGGATTACATATTTACAGTCTTGTAATGTCACAAGGTCCCTTTCCTTTGCTCCCAACTCTTTCAAAATTCACAAGAGCGACCATGACCCTGAGAGGCTCTTCTCAACCACCAGAAGATATCACGTGATCCCCTCACCAACATATGAGGTATAGGCATTTATTTGAGCACTTCTGCTGCTGGTACCCAGAACTAAGTAAAACTAGCTTGCCCAGCCTCTTGTATTTCTGAGATATTTTTATACTTAAAAGGTGTACACAAATGTCTCAGTTCCTCCACCAAACAAAAAGAAAAAAATATTTCACTCAAGAGGATTTCAACATCCAAATTAAGGCAATACCTTTATTAGATCAATCAAAGTGTCACAAAGTAGTGTGCAAGCTCTCAAGTGGATGCAGTTCTCACTCACCAGGGATTCCTCTCAAGGCCTAATTCAGCCCACTATGATGGAGGTCCTCAAAGTCTACTTTCTGCAGGTTGACAGACCTGTTGTTCTAATGTGTGAAAATAATTAGCATTAGGGGGAAAAATTCAATCACGTGGGAGACAATTTCATTTCTAGCCTCAGCTTTCTGGATTGGTTTCTTGGAGCTTTCCTGGAAGCCTTACACACATTTGCTTACTCTACATCATCTATCAATTTAGATTTGGGCAAAAGCCACAAATCAGCACATTTTTAATTAGCTGATATATTTCAAGAACACAAACGTACTATGTAATGAAGAAGGCTTTGCCAACAGCTAGGAATGAATCAGGGATTCTTAAAATTCAAAGCACCAGGGTAGTAAGGATTGGGTTGTATCTCAGTAACAGAGAACATATATAAGATTATCTGAAAGAGTGCCTTCTCCTATATGTGTGTACCTGAACCTTGAGGTCCTCCTCTAAGGCCCTGGTTTGGTTGCCTCTGTCAAATGGAGTGAGGCCTTTTTGGTAGTGGCACTCCAGTTATGGAATAGTCTTTCCAGAAATGTTTCCCTGGTGACATCTTTATGGTTTTTTCAGTGCCAGGTGAACACCTTTCTGTTCACCAGAAGTGAAGCAGGTGGGATGGAGCTATGAAGCTGCCTTCCCAACACAGGTATCACTGGTGCTTACTTGAATGGGTCTGGGGCAGGATGGTGGCAACGTCAAAGCCATGCAGCAGAGCTGGTGGGAGTGCCAGATTAGCCACAGTGCTCCTGCTGGTGCATGTCCTGACTTCACTGCTGCCCCATCCCAGCCCCATCTGGGTAAGCAGTGGTCACAATGGTGTTGGGAGGGCAGCTTCATGGTTTCATCCTACCATACACGCCATTACCGATATTCACTCAAGCCTTTTGAATAACTTATGTTTCACATTCTAGGCCTCTTAGTTTTAAATTGACGTTTAAATTGTGTTTTAATGTTTAATTTTAAAATAGTTTTTATTGTTTTGTGCTGTATTTTAATGTTGCATTTATTATCTATTGCTTTTGTCAGCAGCCTGGAGAACTTCTGTTCTGGGCTGACTATATAAACGCAGATTATGATGATAATAATGGCATCCCTAGTTTAAAAAGGATATTGGGTTTCAAAACATGGAAACACTTCAGTGTGATACCTGGAAAGTTAGCCAGATTTGAAACTGTTGGCCCAGATGGGCCAACTAGCCTGACATATAAGATCACTCCTTTTACATTTTTGGAGCTTAAGTACACTGAAAGGAAAATCTAGGCCAACTTTCCATTGGCCATTCTTGTTAGGGCTAATGGGAGGTAAAGTCCAGGTTAAAACCTTTCTCTTCTCTGAGGCATTTTAATCTAAGTTATTTATGTAAATGTTGTAATTGGTATTTTAGATGATGTACTTTTATATTTGTTATATTGATCTTGTAATTTTCTTATTGTATATGTTTCTATGTTTGCCGCCCAGAGAGCTGTTTGCTAGTCGGGCGGGATATAAGCTGAATAAAATAATAATAAACAAAAATGTCTGGAGCTCACTAGGTTGGAGAACTTTGATCTAGGTTCATCTTACACCACAGGCATGTCCTCACAGGATGGCCTTGGGCATGTCTATTTTTTCAGCCTCAGTTCAGCATCTGTAAAAAGAGAACAGTGACCTACAAAAGCGCTCTCATAAGATACGTTTGTGTGAGAGAAACCAAATATTGTAAAGCTCATTGCACATTTAAAATGCTGTATGTTCTGAAAAGTCTAATAAATGAAGATCAAGTTGAACAGGGTTGCCCTCACTGCAGATGTACCACTCCATGTGGACTTGTGTGAACTGGTACCTAAGCAGGTTAGTCAAGTGTAACTACATGAGTGAAGCCCTTTCTATTCACCTAGCTTTTCTTGCATACTTGGCCTGATTTGCTTCACATAAATATCTAACCATATGGGGAGGTAGGCTAGCTTATGGGGTCCTTGGCACTGACCGTATACCCAGGGTAATGTTTGAACTGGACCTAATCAAAATGAATGTAAAGACCTTTGTGTGGAGTGTGTCATAGGTGTCTTTGGACTTAACCACAGCATGAAGTACATAAAAGCACTCACTTGTCCCCAGTTCCTTTTGCTATTATCACTTTGCTCTTCTCCTGGTCCTCTTGCTTAGTATGCTCAATGTGCATTTCCAGCAGGACCATTGACACTGGATGAGCTCTGGGCGGAAGGCTACTAGAATTAGCTTGCATATTGTGTTTGTTCTGGAACGATAAGAGGGAAAGGAGTGGGAGCAGAGGGAGGGGGGCAGTGTGGAAGTTATGCATGAATCCATACTGTGAAATTAATACTAAGAGATATGCTCTAGGCTAGCAATATTTCTACGGGATTTATTTTGGAAATGAAATATTTTTACCTCGAGCAATAGATCTGTCTCCCTCACTCCACCAGCTTCCAATCCCAATGCTGAGGACGCCAATGGATGCATTTTCTGCCGGCTCTGTGCAACAACTCTAGCTTGGAATGCGATACTGAGGAGGAATTTTAATTTCATGCTGTGTACAGCAAGCGATGCACCAGTAGCAATTGTATAATTTCTGATATGAATAGATGTACAGCTTTCATAAGATGAAAAAGTGTGTTGTCATGCAGCTTTCATTTCTTCCAGTCTCTTTGCCATGTGCACATCACCCTTGTCCACTCATCATAGCGCTTGCTAAAATCAGAAGTATGTCTCTGCCAGATGAACGTGTACAGCAGTGAGTGTGTCTCTTAGTTACACTATGAGCAAGTTCAGAACCTTTTTGTTGCTTTAATTTCTCTGAGAAGATCCAAACATGATGCTATTTTGCTTGGAAGGTGATATTTTTAACCTCCTGCCTCTCTTGCTTAGTTTTACAAGCTTTAAATGAGAGCAGCGGTAAGACAGCAGAACCCATTAGTGCTGCTAGGATTACAGGGAGGTTGTTAAATAATTAGCTACTTTATTTTCTTAAGTGAATCACCCACTGGTGGAAGTGGCTGGGCTGATGGCCCTAGACATGTAGGAAACTTACTTCTCTGCTTGATGAAACTGATGGTAAAAGCATTCTGCTAGCGTCGTTGAGTCCATGAGCAAAAGTGGATGACAAGGGAGGCTTTCATTCTCTGCACCAGGGCTGGGGAACCTTGGCCTGGGGGACAAATTTACCCTCCAAGCCTCTTTATTTGGCTCTTAGGCCTTTCTCCACACTGCACCTTCTCCCCAACCATACCACCCATCACTGATCCCACTTTTGTAGCCCCCCCCCGAGTGTGTCTTGGAACTTTGCTCATTCTTCTTGCTTGCCTAGATGGAAGATAGAGGTGTGTGTAAAACAGCCTACTATAAAAAGATAAAATTTATATCTGTTGCTCCATCCACTTTTGCCTCTTGCCCTCCCTGCCACTTGCACCCACCCCTTCAGCAGAGAGAGAGAGAGAACATGAAGAGCTATAGCTTAGGGGAAGGGCCATAGCTCAGTGGCAGAGCATCAGCTTTGCATGCAAAAGGTTTAGGTTCAATCCCTGGCATATCTAGGTAGGGCTGGGAATGTCCTTTGTCTGACATCCTGAAGAGTCACTGCCAGTCAGTGCAGACAGTATTGAGCCAGATGGACCAATGGTCTGACTCAGTATAACTGACTGAGCTTTCTATGTTCCTATGTGTCCATGCTCTCTCTATCTATAGCTTCTGATTTTGTGTAGCAAACACAACACAGGGTTGCATTTACAGGGGTGCTTCCTATAGCAAATGCATTGTGTAAAAACTGGTGTGTGTCTTTAAACACCTGTATATATATGCATCTGAGTATTCCAAAATGCGTGTATGTTGCCCACACTTTCCATGTCCATTGTAGGAAATATGGGTATAGCACCAGTGCATGCACAGCAATTATATTTGTGTGCTGTATTTAATTGTATGTGCAGCAATTACATACTGCACATGGCTTAGGGGTAAAACTGCACTCAGTCCCCTTATCACTGGAGGGATGCTAATTGCGGCTGCTCCACTCAGTTTCCTTCTCTGTAGTCTCAGAAGGTGGTGGTGTGGTGGGGTTAAAATAAAAGGGCAATGTGGTAAAGTCCATTCTTACCTAAGATGAAAAGACTGAGAACTAAAAACACTGAGTTGATCACTGCTTTTTAGACATTCGCAGTGCCAGGCCTACAACCCAACAGACTCTTTTCTTCTACAATTTCCATTTCATTTCAATGGCCCTTGTACAGGCCTGCAGCTATAAACTTCAGGCAGTTCTTTTAAGTCAATATGTGACCTGCCTATAGCCTGAACTTTGTATAGTCAAAAGCTCCTGAAAATGTGCATCTTCTGTCCCCTTCTCCACTTCTCTGCTTTTTTCCTCTTCTCTATTTCTTCTCTATTTGGGGAGGGCCACGACTCAGTGGTAGAGCATCTGCTTTGCATGCAGAAGATCCCAGGTTCAGTCATCTCCATGTAGGCCTGGGAGAGAAACCTGGAGAACCATTGCCAGTCAGTGTAGACAATACTGAGCTAGATGGACCAATGGTCTGACTTGGTATAGGACAGCTTCCTAGGTTCATATAATATCTGTCTCCCCTCTTTGACTTTCTCTTCCAGTGTATTTCCCTGGGCCATTTTCTTTTCCAAACCTGTTGCCTTGGGATTCCTCCTGCTTCCCTTGGTCCTCCACCTTCTATGACCCCTCTTCAGCTCCCCTCTTTCTTCCGTAGGACATTCTGTCTGCCTTTCTTTGCATGATCTGATCAATTCAGCTAACGGCAGCCAGAAACGTTTCTGCCCACCTGTCCATGTGTAGCATTATAGGAGATTGGCCAACCACTGCCAAAGGCATAATCTCTGCCACCAAATCCTCCAGCTCATTCTGATAAACATGATGTGCAGAGGAAGAGGTGTGGATTGATATTTGTTCTGGCTGAAATATGCGGAAGCCAAGAAAGCTTTAAATTTCTGCCAACACCATCCTTGAGATGAACAACTTTGTCTCTTCTCATGCTAAACTGTTTGTAAATACAGCCACATATTTCACTATGTCCATCAAAACCAACAGACTTTGTCGCTTCACAGATGAATAAATCTACAGCTGTATGGAAGCAGATCTTGCTAATTTGCCTATGTGGTTGGGGAAAATGTATGCCAAAAAAAATCTGTTGTAATTGCCTGAGAAGTGAATACAGAGGCAGAGAGCCTAGGGTTTGAGGGAGTCATCCACAAAACTAGCAGAATTGGCTGGGATAGCTGGGCTTGTAAATGAGACAAGGAGAAATATTTGCAACAATGCAAATAATCCTTGCCCCTCTTCTCATCATATCTCCTTGACAGCAGCTGGCAATGCATTAAGCTGAAACCCAGAAGTGATAGAGCTAGCTCTTTGCATTTCCTGCCAACCTGCTTGAAGGATGGAAGAACCCGACAGAGTCACCAGATGGACCTTGCTTTGTGGTCATTAACAATCCTGATGGGTTTGTCAGGCCACAGCATCCTCTCTGACTCTTAATTCCTAGCCTGTAATTCATTTTCAACCCAGCAGGTGGAGAATGATTATTGTCATTGTCTAAAAGTATTGTCTGTCTTGATTTGAGAGCTATGTATCCACGAGGTGCACGGTTGAAGGATTAAGGCAGTTCATAAATAGGATGTTCTCCCATCATCAGCTCTAGGTTGTGATTTACTGTAGGACAAACATCACTCATGTGTTATATTACTGATTCCAAGGATTTCTAGTAAGAAACAGGAATTTTGAGGAATTTGATTTTTATAAGTTCAGATACTAACTAGCCTGTTCTGCACCCAACCAACAAATGCGTGGATTGGAACATAATTATCCCTTGGATTTCTCCAAGTTTTTGCAATACAGTTCTCAATTCAAGAAACATTCAAAATGCTTTGAAATGTATATTTTAGGATGAAATATGTTTAAAAATGTGTACATTGAGGAAAAAATTACATATTAATTTAAATACAAAATTCATGTGGATTTTAAGAATGCAGATTGATGCAGAAGTGGAAGGGAACAAACTTATGAACACATACTACACTGACATGGACTAGAAACAGATTGATCCATCCAACCCTAGTCAGAAACATGGATGCTGGTTTAGTGAAAGAAATTTACAATACTCAACTGAGCGTGAATTTGGCCAAATATGTTAATCTTTGTCTATTTCTGGATTAGTTGTCCTGCAATGTTCAAACAGTAAATACAGCAGATTAAAATGGCTTTTTAGTCAGTCAGCTAGCACTGAATTTATCCTCTTTCAAAGATAACAGATGCAACTTTGCAGATACTTTAGAGGCATATAGTGATGTTCAGAAATGGTTGTTGCCCACTGTCAGCTTCGGGGCTGGGAGCTGGGCTGTAACTAAGCAGCCGGCAGCTAGCTAGGTCACAAATCTGCCAAGGCCAGCAGATAACAGGAGCCGGCTGGAGAAAGGAATGCTTCTAGCAACTGTACCAGTAGCAGTGTCCATAAGCGTCGTCGAGGTGGGGAAGCTAGGTTCAGAAAGCCAGGGGTTCAGTCTGAAGGGTCTGGAGTCTGCAAACTACGTTTCACGTGGAGGTCACGCCTGACGTAGTCAGCAACATGCTGAAGCCAGGGTCTGTCTTTTAAAGAACACCTCTGCAGACAGGTGGGAACAATCGCCCCTCTGGCTTCTGCAAGCGTGCCGGCCTTAAACGGACAGGCCGGCCCCTCTGCTGCCTGACTTTCTGTCACCTCCGCTCTGCAGGTGGGAGGGGAGCCTCCTGGTCACTGTCTGATTCAGGCTGAAGAGCTTCAGCTGTATCTTGGACGCTCTCCAGCTAAGGGGGAGTAGAAGCTGCATTTTCAGGAGTTTCCTCTGTTTCCCCTTCTGGGTCTGTGGCTGTTACTCCTGAGTCGTCCTCGCCTGACAAGTCCTCCGAAGGGGCCATGACACCCACTCTGAATCGGTAGCTTTTTCTATATGGCAGCCAAAATACAAGACAGAGGCCACTGAATGTAGAATTTGGCAATATTCTTGTTCTAAAGTCTAGTGTGTTTGGTGTCTATGTACTGGTTTTATTGGCTGGGAAATTTAAATTTTAAGCATAATCATCTACCCTCCCTGCCACCACACACACACACAATCACCAGTTCCATGTTTCATTTGACGGTCTCCATCAAAGATGGGGGAGAATTCCACTTGTTTTGGAACTGAAAGTGGAATTTTGAATAGTATGTATGCTTGCTCTGCATTGCAAAGCAAGCATGCTTGCTGAGACCACAGCAGATTTCCCCCAAACACCGGATTTTATTTTTTACAATGGATGCACAGTTGTTTTTTTGTGTAACTAACACTTGGTGGGTGGGCAGCTTGCCCACCCCATGTGCCATTTGTAGCAGCAGCAGCAGCAGAGCAGCAGCAGCAGCAACATCAACTTTGCCACTTCCTTTCCTCAAGTCATGGTGAGAGGTGCAGCAGCAGGCCAGCAGGTGGCTTCTTTGTAGCCAGAGCCAAAAATGGTGTGTGTGGAGATTCACTCCAGAGGGCGCCCACTCCCTCCCTCGCTCGCTCCTTCCCTCCCTCACAAGCAGAGCTGCTTTCCCCAGTGGTGAGGTCTCTCTCCTCTTCTACTTCATTCCTTTCTTGGCAAATAAAGACACAACTGAGCAGGTCTCCTCTGCTCCGCTCCCCGCCTACAGAAACTTTGCCATGAAAACAGGAACTAGGGCCGCATGAAGTCCCATCAGAGATGGGAAGAGAGAGCGGCGGCGGCAGCTATTCCCTGCAGCATCCCCAGAAAAGTCCAGGAGGAAAAAAGTTTGCAGGGCACTTCAGGCCAACTTGGGTCCAAGTTTACAGACAGACACCCCCCCCACACAAGAGAGAGTGGTTTCTCGGATGGTGGAGGACTGATGGACAGGATAGCTGCTTAGCATTCCTTCCAAGTCCTGGAAGCAGCAGTGACTGTGGAGGAGGGGACTAGCAGGCCAGTGGTGGCAGGAAGAGAGGAGCAGATGCCGTCTGCCATGTTGTGGCAGCAAGTGGCGAAATGTGCATCCCTGTTAAAGACAAGGGCCAGCATTCAATGGCAGCCCAAAGACACTCTGAGCCCTTTCTGGTGCATGTAGGAATGAATGATGGAGCGACTCCCTTACAAGGAAAGGTTGCAGCATTTGGGGCTTTTTAGTTTAGAGAAAAGGCGGGTCAGAGGAGACATGATAGAAGTGTATAAAATTATGCATGGCATTGAGAAAGTGGACAGAGAAAAGTTCTTCTCCCTCTCTCATAATACTAGAACTCGTGGACATTCAAAGAAGCTGAATGCTGGAAGATTCAGGACAGACAAAGGGAAGTACTTCTTTACTCAGTGCATAGTTGGACTGTGGAAATTGCTCCCACGGGATGCAGTAGTGGCCACCAGCTTGGACGGCTTTAAAAGATTAGACAAATTCATGGAGGACAGGGCTATCAATGGCTACTAGCCATGATGGCTGTGCTCTGCCACCCTAGTCAGAGGCAGCATGCTTCTGAAAACCAGTTGCTGGGGGCCTCAGGAGGGGAGAGTGTTCTTGCACTCGGGTCCTGCTTGCGGGCTTCCCCCAGGCAACTGGTTGGCCACTGTGAGAACAGGATGCTGGACTAGATGGGCCACTGGCCTGATCCAGCAGGCTCTTCTTATGTTCTTATGTTCTTAAGCCCCATCCCCTGCCATGGGCAAGCTGGAGGTTTTTTCTCCCCTCTTCTTGGGAGTCACATTGACAGCATGTGGCTTCTTCCCTTTGCCTGTTGACTTGGAAAGCAGGTTCTGCAGCCCTTTTAGCTTGCTCCAGCATCTTCCTTGATGGATGGGGGTCGCTTTAGCTTGGCAGTGGGGGTGGGTAATTGAATCGGGTCAATGAATCAGTTGGTGGAAGGAACGATCTTCTGGTCCACAGGAACTGGTTCAGATTGGGAACCAGAAGCGGATCCCCTCTCCAGCCCCTCCCACATAGTCCTTATAATGTACAGAACCTATCTGTGCACAGTAGTGTAGTGGCAAATTTCGAAGTGCAGGGTCCCTTTATGATAATCACACCACATCCTCTCACAGCTGCACTCCCTTCTAAGATTATACAACTTCCTATGACTTATTTATTAATTAATTTATTGAATTTATATCCTGCCCTTCCTCCCAGAGGAGCCCAGCATGGCAATACAATACAATTGTATTTTATTCAGTAAAAATAAGTATTCAGTCTCTGCAATTGATACGTGAGTTTGGGGTCCTAAAGAGCTGCTGTTTCCCCCTCCCCTGCACTTGGCTAATGGCTTCTGTCTTCTTGGAATCTCCATTTGAGATCAGGTACTCCTTAAAACTTATTTTCTGTAGATTTAACTATACAATAAGTGTAGGTGGATGTTAAAAAATCCCATAGTATACCTGTACTCAGAAGTAAGTCTCTTTGTGTTTAATGTGGCTTGCTTCCAGGTTAGTGGGTACAGGATTATAGCTTAGGCTTTCTTGTGAGGAAGGGGCAGAGGAGGGTTCATGGTAAGAGGGCCCCTTGTACACACCAACTTGGGAGTAAGCACACTTGAATACAATTGGGACTCATGCATGCATCTAAATACATAATTAGATTGGTTGAAGTCTGAAGGTGTACTAAGGGAGTAGGGGGTGGAGAAAAAAATGTCCATTTCTTTATAAAGATGCATCACTTTCCTTTCGGAAGCAAAATCTGATGTTATGATCCAAGCACCAAGTCCCCCTCTGCAGCCATTTTACAGCTCCTCCTATATTTTCACAACAAGCCTGTGAGGTGTAAGTTAGGCTAAGAGATAGTGACTGGCCTAAGACCACCAAGTGAGCTTCATGGCTAAGTGGGGATTTCAACTCCTTTTTGCTCAAAAATGAAAAAGAAACAATTCTGTAGTTATTATGATGTATTAATAAATAACCACAATAAAAGAATCAGTGCTTGGTTTTTTAACTATTTAAATCTTGAATTTATCCCAGCATGAGCATCTGAACAGAATTTCTGTAAATCTTAAATCACTTTCAACCTCCTCCATCTGAAGTACAATGTCTGATCGTGCACTGAATGTAGTATTGCCAGCCTAAGATCAGCAGCTGAAAGATTTACAGTAATGTAACATAACTCTGCCCCCCAACAGAAACATCCAAACTCACACCCAGGCATATGGAAACACCCACCCACCCATACATACAACACACACACACACAGTTCCCCTCCCCCAACTTTTTTCTCTCTCTTTCCTCCCTAATTCCTGACTTTGGGCTGGAACAAAACCATATGTTCCCCTTTTTTGCCTTAAAAATGAGAGAGAGAGAGAGAGTTAGCAATGTTCTCCCTCTCTCTCTGCTCCAAAGCAGTAAAGTGTCAATCTGATAAAGTTTGTAGTTACTGCTTTAGTGAACACCGCCCCCCGCCCCCCAAGAAAATCAGTTGTATGTGATTTCATTTGCATTGTCAGAGTTTTCTGATGATCTTCCTCTGGTTGTTATTGAGATACATGCTCGCCTGGTAGTAAGCCCCATTGAATGCAGTGGGATTTACTTCTGAGTAAGCATGCATAGGATGGGCTGTAAGGCTGCAATCCAAGGCACATTTACTTAGGGGTAAGTCCCCATTGAACAAAGTGGCTGTAGAGACAGAGGGGGCTGGGAGGAGGCTGCCTGCCAAAAATGTACAGGAATACCCCGCATTAACGTACGCAATGGGTCCAGAGTGAGTATGTAAACTGAAAATGTACTTCAAGTGAAGCACTACCTTTTTTCATTAATTGATGCATATACTGCACTGCAATCGTCATATACGGGCATAACTGCTGTAAATAACGCTTTTATAACTAAAATAAACACAGTATGCCTTATTTTAAGAAAAAGTTTGTAGTTGGAAACTGATTGGGCGGTGGCGTCATGCTGTTAAGTGTCCATTCTTTCAAAGCGAGCGTACGTAAACGGGAATGGTGCTACTGTAAATATGTCCGTATTCAAGAGTGTCCGTAAAGTGAAGGTCCATATAGCGGGCTATTCCTGTAATAGGACTGCATTCCAAGGCATCCTGTCATGAATACACATCTGCTCTACACACTAATACTACCTCAAAATGATAAATTTTCCTACTTTAAAATAATGCAGTATGTCTTACCACTTGCCTTCTTCCAGTTGAGCCTACAGCACAGCCTTTCCCAACCAGTGTGCCTCCAGATGTTATTGGACCACAACTCCCATCTTTCCTGACCATTGGCAATGCTGGCTGAGGCTGATGGGAGTTGTGGTCCAACAGCATGTGGAGGCACACTGGTTGGGAAAGGCTGCTACAGCACAACCATTATAGTTTTGTTTTCAGCATTTCCCTGATGATTGTGTAGGGTCTAAGCAGTACTTGTTCTACAAATATGAAAGCTAGAATCTTCACAAATGTTATCACAAGGCAAAAACAGCTTCATATGTGGTTGATGAGCTATGCGTTCTTATAAACCTACATTCGTAATTTCTGGGTGATGAATGCATTTTAGGCTAACTGTTATCCGTGCGCTCACACAAGCTATTTAGACTTAATGGCTATGGATTGATACAGCTGGGGAACTCATTAAAGAGTTCAGCAGCAAAGCAGACTCATAATTAATAAAATACAGACTTTCATTTGAAATCATTGCCCAAAGTAGCTTGCTAATAGCGGCAGAACCGTCTGCTTGATTCAGTCAAGCACTCAGTTTGTCACTATTCCTTTGGAAACCCATGCAGTCTTGAGATGGTATTTTCCCTCTAGATGTTAATCTGTGGTGCACATCAAGTCCAGCAATATTTCCGTCAGCCCTCTTTCACTGATTGAGGTGTTTTATTTAGGGTTTTGTAACGGTTTGTCTATTTAAAGGAAAAGTAATAACCCACTTGCCCCTCAAACATCTGGGATGAGCCAGCAATTTTGCCTTCTTGGAAGAAAAAGGGAATTGGGCATTGACTGCAAATGCACTTATACCCTTCAGATTATTTGGATTTGTAGGTTAGCAGATTAATTAAGAACATCACAGCCAACCATACTGAACTTTCCATTTCTAAATTGTTGAACTACATTCTCCAAGTCTCTATGGCTATGAGATACAGAGCTTTATATATTATGAGGCTTGACCCAAACTGTGATGACGGAAGTCAGTCTTCAAACCAAAAAGGATTATATTGTATAAGGAGACAGGTTGCAAGTGTCTAGTACGAGCTTTTACAGCTCAATTCACCAAGAAGTGAGAGGATTCTGGAGGAAAGATAGTTAATTAATAGTATGCTACCAAGGAACCCAGGTTCAAGTTCCTCTGTGCATAAAGCTTCTTTATACTTTTATGATGTAGAGTTTAGTATCATGTGGAACTGAAATTCATGCGACCTCCTGCTACCCACAGTGAGTGAACTGATAAAGTTGTTCTAGTAGCTGTACCCTCTGCCTGCACTGTTACTACTAGTACAAGCAGCCATGCATGTGATGCCCTTTGGTAACAGAGGTTATTAATGTGATGTTTGATTATTCTGGCTGTACCTGTTGAAGATTTTGAATCTTCCAGTAAGATTTGTAACTATAAATAATTCCTAGCTAAATGCTGCAGTGGCTCAGATTGTTTCTGCTGTTCCACAACCTTAATAAAAATCATGGATTTTCTTTTCTAATTCTAAATACAATGCACAGCTGCTTTTTAAATAGAATCAACACAATACACACTCTTAATGGTTTGCATGCAATATGGCATAGTTGAAGGTTTGGTACCCCATGCTTTCTCTGCATTTAAAACCACAAGACACGAGATCCCACAATGTAATTTGTCAACACGTCATTTGTAGGCCTCAGTTCTGTATTCCTAAGAGACTTCTGCAGTACGCTAGAGGAACTGGAATCCTGCCATTTTGCTCACCAACCGCATTCTCTGAAGCTGAATGCAAACCACAACATGCCTAATGAAATGTGACACTGCAGTCTTGAAAAGCATTGTTGTTATGAATCTGTGTGGGCTTTTAAAAGAAAACATGGAGAAGTTGAAGGATAGGTCTTAGGAGAAACATCAGTAATCATTCTGGATCTCCTGATGACAAGATTAATAGGACCCTCCAATTGGAAAGAGGTTGCCTGAGGTGGTATGGGCTTCTTCAGTTAATATTCCAGGCCAAGCCTGATCAAAGGTTGCCAGGATGCTAAAGGGATGGCTTGTGGGGTGAATTATGTGTGTGTGCATTTTAAAAATAAAGAAACATAAAACTGCAGTGATTCATGTGAAAAAATAAGATAACGGCATCAAACACAATAATGGCAACTTCCTGAAGTGTAGCTGCATGAGCCCTGACTCAATGTTCCTCCTCCACATGTACCCTAAACACATGGAGGATGAAGCAGGACCACGCCTACTAGCCCTGCCCCTCATGTCCATGTGCCAAAAAGGGCCCTCTGTATACACAAAGCTGTATGCAGAGCAGACCTTGATTGTGCAGGGTTTATAGGTATGTAGAAGGTCTGTGTATGTACAGAGACCTTTCACGCATTCAGATGAATGGGCATATGGACATACTGTCACTCCCACCTTCATGCATTCACTGAACACATGAAGAGGGATGTCTGATGGTGTTTATGACCATTGGCCACGCTGGATGGAGCCAATGGGAGTGGAGAGTTCTACATCTGGAGGGCCACAGGTCTCCCATTCTCGATGTAGAGATCTGGAAAGATATCTGTGACTGGTGAATTAGTGGGAACAAAGTGTTAATGGGATAGTGAGGCTAGGATAATGCAGGAATTTGCCAAAGGCAGAGATCTAGGTGAAGAGACTTTAAGAAGGAAGGGGAAACGAATTGTAGAATAGACTAAGGGAACACTATGCCAGGTACAGAGGAGCAACATGGCTTGAAACACAGAGAAGTAAGTGGGAAAAGAAAGCAAGGGATTCAGTAGCAAATGACCTTGTGTAGAACGCAGAGTGAGAGATGGGAGAGTAAGATGGAGCTAAAATTAATTTCCTAGTATCCTGCCCCATTCCTAGTGTAGGCAAGAATTATGTTCTGCCTTCTCCAATATCTATCTCCTTGGGAAAGCTTCTATAAACGTATGCCATTTGTGACTCTGTTCAAACTTCTCCCATTTATTTTAGCTTCTCAACTTCTTAGGGGTGGCAGCAAAAAGCTGGAGAATGTCCAGTTCTATGATCCTCCAGCTAAAATATGTGTTGAGCTATCACATCTCACTATTGATAATTTAAAAACCATGACTTGCTGGGTTAATTTGCTATCAGATGGCAAAGAAGCAAAAAAGGTGAATTGCTAAGTGGCAAATAAATGATAAGTGGCAGTGAATAGCTATGCTTTAAAGTGGGATTGTCAAGCTGGGTGGACCCCATAACAACCCAATTTTGGTTGTGCATAGTATGTTATTTCAGGAAGCCTAGATGTTTTGTATGTAGACTTCTATATGAACTTTTTTGGCTTAAGCTGACTTGTCTCCAGACTGTGGCTGATATGGTTCCTCACTCATATTTTAAAGAGAACTAATTCAATAAAAATATCCTTATCTATTTTCCTTAAATGCCATTGACAGCTTTAAGTTAATATAAATTAAGTTCATGTAAATTAATGTATTCGCTTAATGTAAATTAACTTATTCATATAAATCTGATTCAAAGAGGCTTGTGGGTACATTTCACATTTTAAAAGGTGCCATCCTTGGGGACAAAGCATAGCTCACCCACCAGTGGTAAAGCAAATACTTTGTTTGCAGAAGACCTCAGGTTAAATCCTTGGCATTTTGAATCTCAAGGGACAGTGCTGGGAAGGATCTCTGCCTAAGACTATGGAAGGCTCCTGACAGCCTGAGAAGATGATATTGGGTGAGATAGACCATGAACTGGATTAGTATTCCAAGCACAAGTATCCACTTGATCTGTTGAGATATACCCAGTTGTAGAAGGTGATGAGTTCTGTAGGTTTGTAAGAGTTTGCAAAGAATAGACAGCCATTTCTATGGGCTTCTGCTGGGAGGAAGGTTGGGATATAAATCAAATAATAAGTAAATAAAGCTTCCTTCATGGAGCTTCACATACTTCCTGATCCAATGTCTATAATTAAGAGGGCTTATTGCTCTTGCTAATCTTTTAAAAAGAGAAAAAACCAGTAGACGCATCATCTTCTGTAGCCAGGTATATCTCGACAGACCAAGTGAACGCTCGTGCTTGGAATCTAGAGACGGAGCTGACAAGCAGCAATGTTCTCGGCAACTGCTAGCTATTTAATGTTTAAATAGTTGCATGTCAAGATAGTAGTGTGGCAGCCGCTAACCTTATGGCTTTTGAAGTGTGATTTGAAAAGCAGCCACAATCTGTTGTTTTGTCATCCCCAGGACTTGACTTTAGATACAGCTCCACTTGGCTCATAAATCAAGCACAAGTCAACTCCCAGTTGTGCGTTTGAGACATCACCACCATCCTCTAGATTTTGTGAAACGGCTGTTGAAAAATTATTGAACTCATTTGATTGTGCTTACAGCTTTATCACCTGCCAAGTGGCAGCACAATACGCTGGAGAGAGGTCGTAGCCAGTTGCCCAAGTCTTATCCACTCTATCTCCAGCTCCAGCCATCTGGCTAGTGGTCTGGCTTTCTCTGACTAATCTGCAGTCGAAACCTTTTTGATTCAGCGGTAACAGAGGGAATTTGCCCCCCCAAGCAGGCTTGTAGAAGACTTGTGGCCATCACTGGAAGCTGCTTTCTATCAGCTTTACAACCGTGTATCATTTTCTACCAGACAGTGCAAGGATGGCTCTTAGGCAGAGACCACAAACCAGTCAAGGGGCAGACTCATATTACATTGGTATTTCATTGTGGGGTGTTTTGTTTTGCAGGAATGATTTCCCAGCAGCTGAATAAAAGGTGGAATAATTGCAAAGAGACAAAAAAAAAATCCCTTCTGAAACAACCCACCCTGCTGCAACCACAATGTGTAAACTGGATGTCCCAGCTGGAATTCATTAGCAATTCACTTCCCCCATAGTGTGTTTAGTTTAGTGTGGCACTTGTGGCTAGAGAAGAAAGAGGTGATATTTATCAAGTTTTAGTTTGGGCTGCGGAGAGAATGACTTGCTTGTAAGTTTTCTCTGCTGTCTGCTCCTGAAATACCCCAGTCTGCAGCTTGCTCTGGGCCACTTTGCATTTGTTCTCCCACCCCCTTTTTTTTTTGGCAAATCCAAGCAAATGCAAAGTCTGTCCTCCGTACATTAACCTAATTACACTAAACTATGAAGGTTTACAATTCCAAGGGAAGGTAAATGGTTGGGCATCAAAGGGGTCATGCATCCTAATACAGAGGGACTCTTTGCAGCTACCTATACAGCAACGAACTCCAACTACTTCACTTGGAAACATTTGCTGAGAATGAGCATCTTTCAGACCTTTTGGATAGAACTAGCTGTTTGGGCTGGCTCTTAGAAGTTAGCATTTAAAAAAATTATTTATTTGTTATTTGATTTATATCCCACCCTTCCTTCCAGCAGGAGCCCAAGGCAGCATTAAGCATTAAGCCAGCTGGGGTGGTGTATTGTTTTTTAACTCTGTTTTATTATATATTTAGGAGAGTTTATATGATCCTTTATATCAGCTACCTATGGGCTTCCGGATACGGCACGTCGTAAATTTCAATACATTTCCAGCCTAAGAAAGAATTGTAGTTGTTTTAAGTAGTAGGTAAAGTAGCAGAAAGTAGGTAAAGTGGCTTGAGAACATTACCTTTTCAAGCCAGGTTTGGAATTCAGTTGCACAGAGCTTTAGATGTGCTCTTTTCTTATTTGGTATGAACCCAGATGACTTTGATCTAAAAATGTAGTTATCCCCTAAAACATCTGAGGCAAATTTAAATGCCTCCTTCTTTCTGTTAGCACAGCCACATACCTATTTCAGCACATCTGTTCAGAACACATTAGCAGGGTGTTTCTTCATCTGCCCTTGCACTGCTGACAAAGGTGACTTAAGAAACTCTTGCCTGCCATGTGGTCTGCACAAGTGGCTTCACTTAATCAACACTGTTGTGTTGCAGGGAGCCTCCTCTAGACAGGAGCTTAATGCTGCAAATACATCATTCAGATATAGCAAATAGGTCGTTTGCAAGATGTGCTTTTTTTGTTTAGTTTAGTTTTTTAAATGGATTTTCTACAGAAAGGGTGAATCTAGAATGAAAATGGAAATGGACTGCTTTCAAGTCGATCCCGACTTATGGCTACCCTATGAATAGGGTTTTCATGGTAAGAGGTATTCAGAGGGGGGTTACCACTGCCTCCCTCTGAGGCTAGTCCTCCCCAGCTGGCTAGGGACTGCTCAGCTTGCCACAGCTGCACAAGCCAGCCCGTTCCTTGTCCGCAACTGCCAGCTGGGGGGCAACTGGGCTCCTTGGGACTATGCAGCTTGCCCATGGCTGCACAGGTGGCAGGGCACGTAACCCCTGAGCCACTCACTGTGGGGGTGATCTTTAGCTGGCCCTTGACACCCAGGAGTCGCGAGCGGGGATTTGAACTCACAGACTCTGGACTCCCAGCCAGGCTCTCCTCTCCACTGTGCTATACCAGCTGTGAATTTAGATTAAATGGGGGGAAATGTGAGCTGGCATTTTGATGCTGCTGACGTTGTGTGAATACTGTGAAAAACATGCATGCATGAGGATAACTGATCTCACAATAAAGACCAATCTGGCAGCACTTGCAAATAAAAGCTACTGACTCTTTCCATGGGTCTTTCTATGCTCCCATCTAGGAATGTAGGCAGCTGTGGCCAGGATATATCCCTAGAAGCACTATATCACCCATAAAAAGTTCAAACTGCTCTGGGATAAGAGGCCAGGGAAGCTATGTACCTGGGACTGGTTGCCCTGGACTATCTAGGGGTCCCCAGTGCTTAATGCATGAGTAGTCGGTTTATAATGAAGAACCAAGTTGGGCAGTTTTAATTACAAATTTGTGTGGTTTGTTTTTCACTATTTTACCTTTCCCCACCTTTTTTCCTAACAATTTCCCCCCAAATGTTCATCAAATATTTGAATTTAGCTGCCATGCTTTCACATTGGTGAACATCATAATATCGTACACCAGTATATGATCTTATTTTTCCCCAGTCATTCCAGCAGATATGATGAACTGGTTTTAATGAGATTTTATCTGCTCTGTGGTATTCTTATACTGAATTTTGATTTGCTCTTTTTCTTTGTGCTTCAGTTGAAATTTTTATAACAATGCTGCCCTTATAGTTTTTTCTGAAAGGGAGACTTTAAAATATTTTATATATTTAATCCCATTTTCTGTTTGGCTTGTAAATCCACACAATTTCTCATGAAATAAACTGGCATCATGTTGGACTGGAAAACAGAGTATGATGGAAATTGCTATATAAAAATTACACCAACTGAAATGTTAGTAGCTATGCAATAAAAATGTTTTTTTACACAATTAGTGACATTTTTGTACAATTGTGCAGTTTTTGACATTTTTGCAAAATCTGCAGGTTTTGACAGGAAAACTGAACCCCCTGAATGTTTGATAAAGCCACTAGAACTGTTTATGGAATTCATATATTAGCATTTTTGTGGGTTGCATATCTGCTCCCTTCTCTTTGTTATCTTCTCTACTGCCCATTTTCAGTTGCAAGCTCCTCACTAAAGCATAGTGTACACGGATTGCACATTATTCATTATAATAGTAATGTTAAACATTGGCCAGTTCTATTAAATATGGGCCTTGCTCTTGATGCTGACCATTGCAAGCAAGAGAAACCAAACAGATGAACTATGGGCCCAGTCCAGCCCTGTAGCCAGCCTTTGTTATTAGGTGGTGCAGTCACATTTCTAAGTGGGGCATTTTGGGGAGGGAGGTGTATAGGGCCAGCAAATCTCCCCCACAGGTGGAGAGGATGTGAAGGGAAGGATGTGACCTTCCCCTTCACCCCTGTTCCACGCACGGTGTTAACTTACATAATGGACTGTGTAAAGGTCAAGCTAACAGAAAAAATAGTATGAACACCAGGAATTAAATGACTGGAATATTTTTTGTTTCATAAGAAAAAAAGGATGTTAAGGATACAGTAAACAAGGGGATACCAAAAGGTGTTTAAACCTCCTTGAGAGTCCCTTCTTCTACTCTTGTTCCTGATCTTTTGAGTTTCTTTTCTGTTGGATAACCAAGGGAACACTTTTTAACTGGTTACTATATAAAGGACTAACTAAGCAATTGGATACTAATTGTGGAAAGCAATTGGATTTTTTTAACTGGTTGATGGGTTGATTTTTCTCCCCAGAAACCCTGAAAAGGCCTTATGCTGAGCTGCACGCATTGAGAAAATAAGAAATTAGGCCAGAGTTACAGCCTATATGACCAGCCAGCTAACTGTAGTGTGCACAATAGTGTTTCTATTCTTCTTGTGCTGTTTTCATCCTTTGCCATCAAGTTCTCAAAAGAAAAAGAAGAAGAAATAGCCAATACGTTTGAGTGTAGTGAGTGCTTTGAAAGAGAAGGGTACATTTTTTTCAGATCATTTTAAGTTATCTCTTTATTTCACCCTTTAACAATAAGCACCTAATCCCACTGTACCCATCATAATAACTATAGAATTTTAATTTTAATTTGTACTGCTGGCTAACAAACATGCTTTTTTATTGCTGGCTGGGCAGAGAACACAACTGAATCTGAAACTGAAAAGCAGAGCAAAGGAAAATAAAGTCTAAGGGGTAGTCTAACTCTAGCCCATAATACAAAGTTCTAATATTTAACTGTTCAATATGTTGGTCAGTGAAGCATGCTGTGAGACTCACAGACAGGGTTTTTTAGCAGAGAGAGTGAAACCTGAAGCAGAAGGGTTAAGCTGTGAGAACAGCGCGCCAGACAGTCAAGGTCAGCTGCTGGCTAGGAAGCGTGATAAGGTGGGAAACTTGCGGAATCTCAGAGTGGGGGAAGAAATGTCTGTAGAGAGAACTGTGTCTAATGTCTTTGCCTAGTAAAGACTCTTACAAGAAACTTGCCTGGCCTGTCTTATTCCTGTTCTATGCGGCTCTTGGATTCCATCCCTGTATGATCTACACACGCACACACGCAACAGGGGTTATGGGCCCAGCTTATCATACACGGTAGCGGGTTCGAGAGCTGTTGACGTGGCGTTGTTGCAGAGAGAAACAAAGTGCAAGAGAGAGGCAAGTAAGAGTGGGCAACATGGCTGTAAACCTGTCTTCCGGGATGCTGATGGAGAGGCTGAGTGCTGTAAACTACTCCAGCTGGAAATGGAGAATGAGAGCGGTTCTGATTAAAGAAGAGGTGAATGATGTCATAGAAAACCCCCCTCCGGCAGCTCCTTCAGCAGCATGGCTGAAGAAAGACGAGAAAGCGAAGGCTTTTATTACTCTGGGGCTGTCTGATTCTCAACTGTTGCTGGTGAGTAATGAGCCGACAGCTAATCAGATGTGGGAAAAGCTAAAAGCCGCTCATGTGCAGCAAACTGCGGGGAGCAGGCTGTGTTTAGCACGGAAACTTTATCAGATGCGTTTTACAGAAGAAGTGACTATGATAGAGCATCTGGCTGAATTTCGGAGATTAAATGCTGAGCTGCAAGAGAGAGGAGTGTAGCATAGTGACATTCAGATGGTCTATATCCTGTTATCTTCATTTGATCAAAAATGGGATGTGCTGGTCTCGAGTCTGGAAACTTTACCTGACGGACATCTGAATTTGGACTTTGTAGAACAGAAACTTCAACAAGAGTGGAATAGAAGACAAGAGAATAAGAAAAAAGGGACTGTGGATGTACAACAACAAAATCAAAGAAGCAGGCAAGAGACTAAAATATGTTATTTTTGTGGGTCACGTGGACATATACAGAGACATTGTTTAAAGAAGAGGAATAACAGGGGCTTTGAAAGTCAGAGAACAAGCGTGAACTTTGTTAATAAGGAGGACAATAAACCCTTTAACTCTAAGTGGCTTCTTGACAGTGGAGCGTCTAATTGCCTAATCACAGACTCTAGTTTATTTTACACTTCAAAGCCGACGCAGGAGAAGCTTTATCTGGCTGACGGATCGACTCAGGACGCGATTGCAACAGGCACGCTGAAGTTGGGTAATTTAGGAACTATTTTAACAGATGTATTATTAGTGTCTGGTTTAAAATATAACATTCTATCAGTAAGAAAATTGGCTCAAATAGGTTGTAAAGTTACATTTGAAGGGGATAGATGTTTTGTGAGAAAAGATGGTGAAATATGCATGAAAGGGAAATTACAGAACCAAATGTTTATGGTTGAGTGCAATCTTGATAAACACACGTGTGCTTGGATAGGAGGTAATAAAGATAAACATGATAATTGTTTCCATGCATGGCACAGAAAACTGGCACACGCACATTTCGAAAAGATACAAAACACCCCAAAACATAGTCAAGATTTGAAATTAACACATTGTGAGCATGTGGATGAGTGTGAGGTATGCTATAAAACAAAAATGACTGTGACTCCTGTAAATAAGAGATGTGAAAGCACAACCACTGAACCCTATCAGCTCATACATGTGGATTTGGCTGGACCTTTTCAGTGCTCAAAAGGTGGAGCAAGGTTTTATTTAGTGATTGTGGATGACTTTTCCAGATTTACATATGTGTTCTTATTGAAAAAGAAAAGTGAAGCAGAAGAGAAATTAAAGGCATTTATACAGAGGACAGAAACACAATATGGGGTTGTTATCAAAAATATCAGATCAGATAGAGGTGGAGAATTTACCAGTAATTCATTTAAAACATATTTGGAAAAGAAGGGAATAATACAAAGTCTCACTGCTCCCTTCAGCCCATCCTCCAACGGAACTGCAGAGAGGAGGAACCGGTCATTGCAGGATTCAATGAGAGCCATGATAGCAGATGCTGATATGAATAACACTTATTGGGGTGAATGTATTCTGTACACTCTTTATATTCAGAACCGCCTCATGCACAGAACAATAGGCATGTCTCCCTATGAGAAACTGACTGGAAGAAAACCCAGGGTGAAACACATAGAACGTTTTGGGGCAAAATGCTGGGTACATGTTGCAAAACAGAACAGGCATGGCAAATTAGGCTCAAGAGCTCAAGCAGGACGCATTTTGGGATTTCAGAATTCATATTATAGAGTTTGGTTGCCTGAGAAACAACAAGTAGTGTTAAGCAGAAGCATAAAGGTGATAGACAAACCTTGGAGAGACAGTCAAACAGTTATCCTAGATAGTGCAAACAAGCAGGAAGCAGCTGATGTTCCTTTTGGACAGCAAATTCCATTAAAAACTGCATTGACTGATCTAATACACGGTGGCAAACGTACTGTGAAAAGACTGAGAGGTGAAGACATGGCAATGCAAGATACAGAAATGCCAAGTACCAGTGCAGGTCCAAGTAAAATAGAGAGTGAAGAAGAAATGGAAATAGATAATGTTAGAAGGTCAGAGAGAAAAACGAAAGGTCAACCACCGCAGAGATTCACATTTAATGTTACACAACAGAATAATGAAACAGATGAATATCCAGTAGAATGGGAAAAAGAAGGGCCAATAGACAAAGAAACAATGCATCTCATGTGGAAGTTTTGTGTTGAGGAATGAAATATAAATGTATTGTCAAATGAAAGTGAACAAACATGAATCTGTGAAACCTGTGTGAATAAAGAAATAAAGAAACAAGAACTGAACTGAAAATGTAAATAGAAACTGTAAGGAAACAAACTGATATGTATTGTAATGAAAAGTTAATGTTGTAGAAATGTAATAATGTAACATGAAGTTTTGTAATCTGTAAGTCTCAGGTGGGGGCTGTTGGTCAGTGAAGCATGCTGTGAGACTCACAGACAGGGTTTTTTAGCAGAGAGAGTGAAACCTGAAGCAGAAGGGTTAAGCTGTGAGAACAGCGCGCCAGACAGTCAAGGTCAGCTGCTGGCTAGGAAGTGTGATAAGGTGGGAAACTTGCGGAATCTCAGAGTGGGGGAAGAAATGTCTGTAGAGAGAACTGTGTCTAATGTCTTTGCCTAGTAAAGACTCTTACAAGAAACTTGCCTGGCCTGTCTTATTCCTGTTCTATGCGGCTCTTGGATTCCATCCCTGTATGATCTACATACGCACACACGCAACACAATATGTTACAATACAGGCTGTTTTTTCAGGGTCATTAAGTAATTATAGGGTGATTATAATCATGAAAAATCCACCCTCAGTCAATCTTGAGTGAGCAGACTTTTTGGGGCTCTTACAGATGAGGCTTTTGTTGTGCACTCGCCCTGCTTGTTCACTGAATTCTTCAGATGGTCCCATTCTTAAATTGTTCCTGTTCTTAAAACAAGCTGTCATTTTTTATGTGGAGGCTGTCATTATCTGTCATGTCACAAATTAAAAAGACAATTTTAAAAAAAGTCTGAGGTGGGAAGCAATGCAGATATTGGGGGGATATACCCATTTGCCCCACCCTCTCTACAGGGTTGGCCCAGGCTATTTTATCTTGCAGGCATGCACAGCTTGGTTATTGCCTAAAGGCTGCAGAATGAGGAAACTGACACTCGCAATGATATCCAAGCTTCAACATCTTACACCTGGGACTGCTTGCCTTACAAGCTGATCTGTACAAACTCCTCTGGGATAGTATGTTTGAGTTTATTTTTGATGCATTGGTGGCATGGGAGGAGTTGTTACATATTTGTTGTTGCAGGCAACTGCCCTATTATTGAAATTCTGTCATCAAGTCAGAAAGCTCCAGTTGCAATCAATGTCTTGTTCCTGATGCCTCCCAGTGTGGGAAAACTGAACTTTGAGGAAGAGGATTGGTTTACTTTATTCAGTGCAATGATGGGTGTCAGCTGGTACATCACATAGGACTTCACTATAATTGAAACTTTTGCGTACAAAATGAGTGCATTCTTTTCCTAAAGCTGAATTATTACAAGGGCTAGTACAACGGATATTTCTGACTACAGATCTCAACAGACTTTAATACAATAAGGAGAAATAAATGTTTTATCAAGGGGAATTTTAGGCCTGTAAGCTGACATATGTACCTATCAAAGCAAAAAGATTTGTTTCCTCTGCCCATGTGATTAGCCTGCTCTTCAGAAGGGATCATCTGTCAAAATTAAGAGATAGTACTTTGAAAATAAGTCTTGTTTCGGTCATTTGTATTTGAAAGAATATACCACCGGGGTTAACTTGGACAAACTGAGCAACACAATTTGGCTTTAATAAAGGGATGAAGTTCCTACATCAGAAGAACTTGAACTTTTCTAGGAAATCCAATATAGACAAGACTTGGAAATGGACTATTGGACTATGGGGAATTGCGCTAAAGAGCTATGGAAAGTTTGTCTTGTGTGGAGGCTCAGGAGCAAATTGAATGCTATGGAGTTAAGAAAATGTATTTTCCCTCCATCACACAAGGGATGAGTCATGGGGAGAAAGCATCTATTTCCCTGTGCATTTTGCATGACTCGCTTATTAACACCTTCTTTGTGTTTATGTACTAGTCCTTCTGGAATTTGGAGATTCCAATACAAGGAAATGGATCCAGAGGTCCATTTTCTTTCAGGCGCATTTAGATCTTCAGCCTCAGACATTCAAAATGGGTCTCAAAAGCATAAAAATGGGTTTAACTTCTCCAGTATCTAGAAATTTATTTATTTATTTAACAAAAGTTACATACTGCTTCAATATTCGTAAAGACCTCTAAGCAGTTTACAAAACAATTATGAATTAATTTTTAAATTAATGAATTAAAAAATAAAATTATGAATAAAACAGTTGAAAACAAGTAATTAAATACATACTTAAAACAATTAAAACAGCTGTTAATGGAAAAAAATTAAAGCAGATCAACATCTAGGCTTGCGTCAACAAAAAAGTTTTAAGATCCCTTAACAAGTCTGATTACTACACCATTGGACAAATAAATATGCCTAATGGCCACCTCATCTATTGCACCCCTCCCAACCTGCACAGGGTCTTCACTGATTCCTCCTGCCCTGACATTTAACCTGCAGAGATGTGAGTCATAGGAAGGTGCCTTATACTGAGTCAGACCATTAACCTATCTAGCTCAGTGTTGTCTATGCTGTCTGGCAGTGGTTTTCCAGGATTTCAGGCAGGGTTCTCTCCCACCCCTACCTGGAGATGCTGTGGCTCTTCCCTGAACCAAGACCATAAAGATGAGCTGAGGAGTATGGTAAAAGCAGAGTTCTCTGTGTCCTGTTGCATGCTCAATAAATATAAATAATAGGAAGTGGGAAGGGATGGCAGGGAAGGCTTGATCTGCTGGGAGTTTACACATGAGCTGTCCAATAAGGCCTCCTCTGATCCTTAATCATTTTCAAAAGGAATGTTTGAACATCTAGCAGATGTCCTCTTAATTAAACACATCTCATATTAATTAAACATATATTAATTCATATCTATTTTATAAAAAACACTAAGGATAATATCTATTAATGTGATCCCTGAATTGCTATATTCATGGCATGTCTTATCCATATGATACAAACTGAGCTGCTTACAAGTGTTGGGTGGATGACCCTGCCCAAACAGGGTTTGGCAAAACAACATAAAAATCAATTCCAGTTCAATAGTTTTATGGTTGTGTAAATTATGGGTTCTTGAGAATCAATTATGGCAGATGGAACTAATAACAGTATTTTGTTTTCTTCCGTCGCTGGAGAGGTTTGAATTCATGTATGTCCAAATAGAATTCACTCAGATGATTTCTGATCCCTCCTTGATCCCCCAAGTATATCAAGTGTTAAGCTGATAAAACAAATGGTTAGAAGCAGGGCCAGTTCTACCATTAGGCAAAGTGGTGTGACTGTTTCAGGCACTAAATGTTGGGGAGTGTAGCAGCGGCAGTCTCTTCATTGTTTCTCTTCAAACACACACACTATTCCTCTCTACTGATGTGATAGAACTGTGCATGTCGCATGGCTGCTCCTGCCCCGTAAATAGCTCGCAGCCCTCATAATGTTGAGAGGACACAGCCCCACTGCCAGTGTTGAAATAAGATTCAGCTGTCAGTCAAGTTGGCTTTTATATGTGGAATGGAGATGGAGTCCCACCCTGTCCTTAACCCAAGTAGCCAAATGTTTTGGGTTCAGCCATGGTTAGAAGACTCATGAATGTTTAAAGTAGCTAATTGTGTATATGCCTTTGACCTTTACAATGTGTCCCACTGACTCATCTGCACCTTTTAACTTGGAAGAATGCACGAGAATTTTTGAATAGCGATATGTTGGTATGATTGCATTTTCTCTTTTCTCAGCCGCCACTTTTTTCAAGCCTGCCTGTTTTCCCCCCCAAAAAACGGGGGTTCCAAAATTCACAGCTGGGCTTCCAATTAAAGTGGTTAAATTCTCCAAAGTGTTGAGCATCTGTCATTCTCACCATCTAAAATCAGTCAGAGCTGCCTAAGCTCTGAAGCTCTGGGAAACAGGCCACTTTTATTCACAGGCTTAAATGTAGATTCTGGAGCCCAGCTTTAGACAGACACGTTGGGGTGCTAGTGGGGTAGAAATTGGCTTGAGAAAAATGATGCTCGCGCCTGTGTGTATATATATGTGTGTGTGCGTGCAGATGGGGGAAAAGTTGCCCAAACTGGCAAGCGCTCTTACCAACGTTTAGTCTGCCAGTTCTTTTGCTATCCCAACAGGGATGCAGTGGCAGCCGTTTTGCCTGCCTGGATGAGACGAGCCATGCAGTACTTCGTGAGGTGTCAGTCCTGTTACATTCATGAAATCTTTCAGTGCTGTTTAGGAAAACAAATCTACAAGCATAGTGGGAAGGGGAGGGGAAGAGAAGGCTATTTCTTTGTGTAGCCATTGAACCACATACTTGTATTTTCCTAGCCAGATAAACCCGAAAGACTATTAAAACAGTGTTTTTCTGCCTGATGTTGGCAATGAGGGAGCTAATTACACTGGATTAGAGTTTTTCTGTTTAATTACATGTGGTGCAGTTAACAGTCATGAGGCTGTAGGAAGACTAAAGGAATATCCTTGTGTTTATGCCTTTGTGGGTCAGATGCAAAGAATAGGGCTTCTATATACTGTATAAAAAGAACAGGATATCCCAGGGTATGGTCTGAAGACACATGAGGCTGGCACCTTGCTGAAGTTTACCAAGTCTGGGTCTGGTCAGTGCCTGGATGGGAGACCGCCTGGGAACCATATGCATGCGGCCTTGGTTTCCATGATGCATAGAGATGTAAGAAAATTAAAGAAATCTGATATAAGTAATTTAAGGGTGAGAGAAGTTGCACCTTCTGAAATTCTCCATTTTTTTATTACTATTACAGTATAGCAACTCTGTCCTTCATTGCACTTGGTCACCTTAAAAACATACTGCCTTGATCATGGATATGAGGAGGAAGCTTTGGAGATCATCAGAATTAGAAGTACTTGGGACAGGCTGCAAGGAGGCAGAAAGAATGTAGGATATACCTGGGTAGATGTATGCTTATAAAGTTCAAAGAGAAAAAAGGAAGGAGAAGCAACAGGAAAGTTGAGGGGTTCAGCGATTCCTGATACCATGAGTTTGATTACTGGGACAAGGCATCTCTCAGTAAAGTCTTTGGCAGCCTTTCCTAACCAGGTGCCCTCCAAAAGTTTTGAACTGCAACCACCATCAGTCTCAGACAGCACAGCAAGAGCAGGCTGGTCGATGGCATATTTTAATTTAATACAAGTTGGCATGAGTCAGAATGGCATCCACCAGAGCAGGCTCTTTCTCTGCCTACAGAGAAGATTTTGTAGTGTTTTTTGTCTTTTCTGTTTGGAACTGTGTGGAACTCCCAAAAGCTTACTGTAATTCCTAGGGCTGATGACTGCCATCAAAAGATAGTCACTCTGAGTCATTGCCCTGGAGGTCATGAGCAGAAAAGCCATCAGGTTTAATCTTATTATCCTGCCTGATCAGGCTTTGAACCTGACCTTCTCACTCTGGGCATCTGAAACCTGGACCACAGGAGCCCATCCTAATTGTTTTCCTCCTTTAGCCTTTTGTGTTTGTATTCTTTTACAGTTTTTATCCTGACCCCGTTCTGTCCTTTATCTACATTACTCACATTGTTTTCCTTTGAGGACGACTATAAAAGATGCAAGCTCTGTATAAACTCAACCCAGTAGCTCCAGAATCCTGTATCCAAAACATCCTGGGCATCATTAGAACCAACTGCTCATTCTGCATTTGTGAATGAGAGAAGACTTGGCCAGGTTTCCTCTTAAGGACAATATGATAAAGAAGATAGATAGAAAACGAGAAGCGGCTAACCTTGCCCCCAAGTGTGTTGTGCTCTTCTGTGCACAAAACTCTGTGCCCAATTTCTTGTTAATTTGGTACATTTGCATGATTCTCAACAGAGGCACAAGCAATTGTTTGAGAAGTCATAGCATTTTGGCACAGTTCTTATGTTTGTCTCAACTTAATTTGAGTCAGGATTTGAAGAGTTGGATCGCTACCTTGTCTCCTTCCCCACAACGCACACACAGCATCCGTGCATAGCTCCCACCCCACCCCACTGACTACTTGTTTGGTGATTAAATGTCGTTGGTAGCCCATGTGGCAACCCCAATTTTTCATGGCCTAAAGGCATTCTATAGGGGCAAGAAGCTGTGTTTTTTTCCCCTTGATCTGCTTGCCTCCAAACCTATGACCACCACCTGAACAGTCTGTCTGCTTTGTTTTACTTGCACTTGGGCAAATAATAATTTTGTCATTTTGTTTGTATTCTGGGAGTTTATAGTTTATCGCTTCAATTATACTTGTCCAGGTGGAGGACTTCATGCTGGTGGGGTGGGGGTTCTTATCTGAAATTAGTAGCTACTTAAAACTTGTGGTGATGCTATGACACCATGTAAATTTCTTTATCCTTTGGAATCCAGAGAGACTCCTGGGAATTACTGTGGAATGAATAATTTCAATGGATTTATGAGAGTGTAAATGTCTCTTTTCACTAAGGATATTTCTTGCAGGACATACAAGCTCCTTATGTAAGGACCAGAAGAGCCCTGTTCAGGTACTATACCAAGGATGGTCCTGCCCACTACAGGCAGGTGGTTCCCAGAAAGTTCCCTAGAAGGGAATGTGGCACTTAAGCTAGAAAAGGTTCCGCACCTCTGTATTATATGTGAGCAGAGATATAGAGATGAGTGCATTAGCTCTGCCCCATTGTTGCACCCCCATCACCTTGCATGAGTTGGAAGATTGTCTGCAGCAGGGAATCCAGGCATCTACCTCAAGTGGGAAACAGAAGCAGGCATGGAGGGCAGCAGGGATGCTGATGCCAGAGCTAGTGTGCTTGTCCCCATCTCTCCGCTTACATGTTCTTTTTCCTCATTAGTGTAGTCCCTCTGTAGTGTTAAAGTCTCATTAGCTGGGAATTAGAATTTCATTTCTTAAAAAGTGTCTTCCTTTCATGGTTCTATATATCAATGCCGCAATGTTATCAGAACGCTATGTGAGGTTGCAAATGAGGAATAGCTGCAACAGAGCATGCACAATGTGAGCTGACCCAGTCTGGAGTTTGTTCTTTTCTTGGTTTCCCATGTTTTGCCACCCAACTGATTTATTTAATTCTCCTGGAGCAGGGTCTAGAGGTGGCATCTACTGTGGTGAAAATCCAGCACAACTGTTTATTGCCATTTTGCTCTTCTGTAACCCACCCTGAGCTTGGAACCTATATGTCTTTAATCTGACAGTAGGAACCAATCTGGGAACATGTATTTCCCCAGCATCTTGGAGTCTAGACTCCAGCCAGACACAGGAGCTATGGACAGAGACAGCACAGCACGCAGCTGGATTAGTTTCCTTAATTCACATATATTGCCAAATGCTCTGTGATGCTGCATTATGACACTCTTGGAAGAACATCCTGGGAATCTGCCTTTGCTTCCTTGCAGTCCCAGATCTTTCTGGATGAAAACACTTTCTGACAAGTTCTGTCCTTCAAGGAATAGGCTGATGTGACATATATTTACATGGCTGAAAGATGAAAGTGCCTGTACTATATATTGATTTTGTAACCATCGTGGATGCAATACCTTTCTTGGGCCAAAGGTTGAGCTTTCTAGACTCTGCTAGGCTTTGTTCCTGATTATGTGTTGGAACAATTCTCCCCTCTGTTCCCTTTGCATCAACTCCAAGCTTTCCTTTTGCTAACCCTGAATCAATATCCCAGTAGCTACACTAGCTAATATACTAACGGGATTTCAAACATGCAGCCTTCTTTCCCTGTGTTAGCCTCAGTAAGTTTTCTGTTAATTGCCAGTTGTTATATGCAAACTTCAAAAGAGAGTTCCTTTCTCACATGGGTTTGTGACATCATCTACTTCAAAGAGTTCCTTCCTTTGATAAGGGAGGGGTTTTCTGTTACTTGGGTTGTCAGCTCTTAGCCTGACTTACCAATTTCCATGGAGGCATGCTGCTGACAGCCTCTGTCCAGCTGTCACACAGACTGTAAAGATTATCATTTAGAAGAATGATCTGAGTAAATAATTCTATTTGGCTTTTTACACATACGCTAAAATTATGCTTTTAACAGGAGTGCTATTTTACATGGTTAACAAAAAGCTAAATGTCTGAATTTGTTCTGTTTTTCAAAGCTCTACCAGCTACAACACCTTGACCCAAACAAGCTTGAATCCCTTTATGAGTTGTAATAAATAGGACAGGAGAGTGATGTGATAGTCCTGAAAAAACCCCAAGTGAAGAAATGTGTGCATGGTCCTCTGTCAGTTAAAGTCCTCCTTGTGAATCTCAGAGGGCATAAAGTAAGGTGTGATAACTGGCAGGTTCCAGAGTTAGAATTCAGTGTGAAAACTGATTGGCATAATCTCATTTGCAACAAAATGACACACATGCCAATTGATACCTGTCCCAGTACATCACTCTGCCTGTTTTGTCCCTGTTTGGCTTTTGGTAGATGCCTTCTTAAAATGTTGTTTCTATTTCTAACTGCCTGCCCAAAGTACATGTTGTGGCTTGTTTATAATAAGATTAAATACCCTATAAAATGCTCTGACGTACTTAAACAGGGAAACCAAAGTTCAATTACCAATCCACAATGTTTAGTTTGCTAAAGCATCCTGAGCTATCAGAAGGATATCAAATAGGAAGGGCTTGGAGAGACCATTGCCTTCACTCCTGGACAGCCACTGTCAATTCAAGCAGACTTCAGCTAAGAACTGGATCCTGTATAAGCCAGCTTCATATGTGAGTGTTAAACATCACCCTGGCATGAAGCAACAAGCATATGGGAATGCCTACAGCAGTGCTGGGACCTGTGATGGATCGTATTACTTATCCAAATTACTGCATGTTCAAAAAACTTAGGTCCCACTAGTTTCTCCTGCCAGTCTCTGGGGCACAGATGTTTTCATCCATTGGACCTGTTATAAAGATTGGTCACCTAGTACCACTTATACAGCTCAGATTTTTACATGACATTAACTCTCAGAGCATATCACTAATCCATACACTTACAGGTTGCAGGAACCCACTTTACTCCTCTTTCAGTCCTGCTACTACTGTGAACTAAACCATGATTGTCTTAGTGTGTCATCCAAACTTGGGCTCATGGTAAACCAAGAACAAACCTTGGTAACAGCTTGTGGTTTGTCTGAAGCAAGACAAGCCACAATCCTAGGTTCAGACAACACAATAAGCCAAACCATGGCTTCACTCCCAACAGCGCAACAGCAGCAGGACCAGAGGAGGAGCAAAAACAGCCATGATCTCCTCTCTGGCAGCCTACATGCTCATGCATTTTTGCTAAGCCATAGCTTGGCTTTGTGTTCCTTGCAAACTGGGTCACTGCCACCACCTATTCCCAGTTGAGATTAGAGGCATGGTATGAAACCTGAGCCAATGTCTTTCCAGGCCAGAGTTCTTTGTATACTCAGAATGCCAACTCTGAGCCTGAGCCTCAGTTACAGTTTGAAAAGTAAAAGTAACTCTCGCAGCACTTTAAAGACATTTATTTTTATAGCATAAGCTTTTGTGGACTGGAGTCCACTTCATCAGTTGCATCTGATACCAAAAGACTTTGTTGGTTTTGTTGCTATAGACCAACATGGCTACCCCTCTGGAATTTGAAAGGTGTAAGTCCAGGTTTTCTATCGTGTAGGCAAAACACTGTTAAATGTAAAAAAAAAATTGTTTTAAAAGAAACAGCATTAATATTGAACAGCCAGTAATCTTATGCACTGCAAAGGCCAGGTTTCCATCTGCATGTAAAGTCTTGGTTCCAACAGCCAGTGTAGTGGTTTCCTCCATCTTGATTCTCTTATACTGATGATTAGGTCATGCAAGGCTTTCCTTGATACAGCTGCTTTTGACCATGAAGTGGAGCAGCTCCCAGTTTATTCCATACTCCTCTGCAGCTGTGATGAGGACGTGTGTGTGTGTGTGTGTGTGTGTGTGAGAAAACTTCCTTCCTACTATCACACCAAGAGATTTCACAGGTCAGGAAGTTTCAGGTATTCAGTAGTGGATAATGATCAATTAGGGAAAATTTCTGAGCAACTATTAAATATAATATCAATAAGATTTCCAGATATTATCTTTAATTTAGATCCTTAACAACAGGGAGTCCGGTTGCATCAGCAATTACCATTGGATGTTTCTGAAAGAGCTTTTACAAGCACGCACGCATGCACATGCTCGCACACACACACACAGAAACAAATTTAGCATTTCATCCCTGAAATGGCTTACATTCTAGCAGGGGACTTCAGGACCTATTTAAAAATGCATGGAGTTCATAGATTCACAATAATCAGACACAGACATGTCATAGATCTCTGACAATATTTGATCCAATGCAGTGGTAAGAGAAATCCTAACTCCATTAATGTCAGCAGTAATTATATTATTGAGATCAGTGATTGATCAAATTATGTTTTGATTCTTCAAGTTAACTTGTCTTACAATTTCCTATGGAGAAGAATTGCCCTGAGCAAATGATTCACACTTGAGCAATTGTCAAACAGTACTGAGAGTGGCTACTTATTCCATGATACGTGGTCATTCAACTAAACTGAGCTAGTTTAGGCTGTGTGCTGTCCTCTCAGCTGTGAAACCTGCTGCTTAAAACAGTGATCTTCTGGGAGAAAAACTTATACAGAGGGTCACAGGATTATTCATGTTGAGGGGCATGGGGAGGCATACATGGACAATACTTATGGGGCTTTCTATAGAACTTCCTAGGGGGGGAAATGGAGAAAGCCATACACTAATCTAATTGCAAGAAAACAGCTTTCTTATGTCTCCATTGCCACAAATGACAACACTGATGTTTGCTGCACATTTTATTTATTTATTTAGTATTATATTTATTATTGTTGTTAGATTTATATCCCATATTTTGTTCAAGGAGCTCAAGGTAGCATACAAACATGGTTGTCTCCCTCCCAATTTTATCCTCACAGCCTAGGTTAGGCTGAGGGACAGTGGTAGGCCCAAGGTCACCCAGTGAGCTTTATGGCCGAGCGGGAATTTGAACCCTGGTCTCCTGGGTCCCAATCTAGCCACTACACCACACTGACTCCTTTATAAAAATATTTATATACCACTCTCTCCCAAAATGGGATGGTGTACAGCAACATAACAACGTTTAAAAGCAATACACAACAATAATTAAAAATGACTGGCTAATCAAGAGACAGTTTACACAATGGTATAGGCCTGTCAGCATAAACAATGGTATAGGCCTGTCTTCAAGAGATGCCAGAAAGCCAAAAGCAAGGATGCCTGCGAAATCTGTGCTGGAAGAGTGGTCCATAGCATGGGACCAGCAACACTAAATACCTGACTTCTGGTTGAGGCCAGTCAGGCCTCTGTAACACAGGGGACAACTAACAGCATTTCTCCAGATGATCTTACCCAAGAAGCCTGATACCTTTTATAAAGCAGGGCCATCCCAAGAAACGTTGCTGCCTGAGGCAAAAGACAAGATGATGTCCGACTCCCATGTATAGAAGCTGATCAAATTGGCATCTGGGTCTTATTTCAAGAATGGTGACAGGGCAGTTTCCTCCCAAGGGCAGATGTCTAACTTAAGGGGCACAGGGCAGGCTCTGTCCTCTAATACCTTGCTGCTGCTCTAGCATTTGCTGCCTGAGTCAGCCACCTCACTCTGCCTTCTGCCAGATTATTAAATCCCACAAGGTATGGCTACTTCAGATAGGGATGAGAGTACTGCTAACCATATAAAGATTGGTATCAGCAGGTTCCTCTTTGAAAGGTGAAAATTTTCTTATTATTGGTCCTTCTGCTTAAGCTAACATCAGTGGGAGAGAGTTATGCAGAGGTGCTAGTGGAGTCCTACTAAGTTTTGAGTTTTTGTTTTTATTTATGCATATTTATTAATTTTTTATCCCACCCTTCCTCCCAGAAGGAGCCCAGCGCGGCAAACAAAAACACTAAAAACAATTTAAAACATCTTAAAAACAAAAGACTGTAAAACATATTAAATCAAAACATCTTTAAAACATCTTTAAACAACAACTTTAAAAACTTCTTAAAAAGTAATTCCAGCACAGATGCAGACTGGGATAAGGTCTCTTCTTAAAAGGCTTGTTGAAAGAGGAAGGTCTTCAGTAGATGCCAGAAAGATAACAGAGATGGCGCCTGTCTTATATTTAAGGGGAGGAATTCCAAAGTGTCCGTGTAGTCATCCAGGGTCTTGCGGAGGTCTTAGACCCCTTACTTTTTTGGGAGCAGGGTCCCGGCAGGGTCCCTACATCTCCAGCATTGTACGAGCCAATCAGAATGAAAGGCGGTCAGTCAACCACTGAGAAGTCACTTTTCATTAGCTAATCCTCTTCCCTTTCATGCTTATTGATTCCTAGGGACATTTGTTGTGTGGGAGAAGACATTAACAAGGATCTCATTCTCAACTCAGCAGCAAAAGAGGGGTGTGTGGCGTGGCTATGACTATAATGAAGGGACCCTGCACTTCTGAATTTGCCACTACACTACTGGTGCCACAACACTAAAGTTCCGCATCCTATGTTATGTGGAACAGACCTCCTCATAAGATGGTATCTGCAGGAAGTCCTCACCTGCAGAGCACAGTGATCAACTGGGTATATGCCATCAATCCTGAGGCTCAAGGAGATGTACAAAAGATAGATTAACAGGGCATTACTGAGGTTTTGTCATTGGATATGTTTCTGTGCTTGCACTTTGAGCTCTGTCCTATTCCGTCTGGAGTGCTTTCAATCGTTTCTGTACCTTGGAAGCCAGAAGAGTTTTGGTACTGCTGTTTTGCAAAGGCAGCTTAAGGTTACAATCTTATACACTTATCTGGAAGCAAGTCCCGCTAAATGCAGTGGATGGTACAACTAAATAATTGCAGTAATGCAAAGATTAGAGCTAGTGCAACAGGACTCCTCCCTCCTCCTATGTGCTCTGTGCCATCCCCAAATCTGCTCCAGAGGGTTGAGGAAACCCCCAGAACATTAAGGGGTGTGGGGGGGAGGAGAGGGGGAGAACTTTCTGCTGCACAAGGAGAAACTGAACCAGTGACATAGTGCTGCATTAAATACAACCCATAAAGGGTTACTTGTGAGTAGAAATTTTTGGATTGCTTTCTAAGTCATTTGTCTACTGATGAGGCAAAGGGGCTGAGTCAAGTTCTTAGGAGTTTGGCTCAAATATTACACTTTTCTGCAGAGAGGTTGTGCCATGTCAGTCAATCAAATCTCTAGTGTCCAGGCTCATGGGGAAAATAAAATACCAGTTCATTATATTTTTATATATATGTCTATAAACAACCTTGTCAGCCCAGCTCCCCACATTTGATTCCAATGAATCTATCCCCATAAGAATAGTACTTAATTAATTAGGAGCTCATTTGCATGGAGGTAGCACATTATTAAAGTTCCTCTCCTGCGAGCAGGGATATGACAAAGTGCAGGCTGACAGCTTTTCAAATAAAAAATCTTTTACAAGGAATGATCTTCCTGAACTGCTGCCTTTGTTCTCAACAAGCATTTTCATGCGGAAACAAATTAAAGATAGTATGGCTGCTGATGACTCTTGGTGTCGAGCATCTCCGTACCTTTCCCCTTAGTTAATCTCTGAAGATTTAAAAAAAAATTAGGATAGAAAATAATGCTGCAATGGGGTCACAGCAAATGAAAGAGGACTCAGGCCTAGGCTACACACAGCTTCATTTCTTTTTATTGTTGTATAAGGCTGATTTAGAATAAAGTGAAAACTTGATCCAAAAATCCATTTAAGTTAACGAGAAAAGTCTCATGAGTCCAGGGTAAGAGTGATCCTTTGCAGGGGTAAGACAAGGCAAGAGATAAGATCCAAATTAAGGACCAATGTAGCCAGGTCTAGTTAGCACAACCAAGCCTTAGTGCAAAGATGGGAAACTTCAGGCCAGGGGTCAAAAAGGGTAATCCTTTGCAGACCACACACACTCATGGGCCCTGCTTTGCACCCTTCTTGGGTGTGTTTGCCTGGCAGAATGTGTCCTTGCATTCTAATAATTCTTCCTTTCCTGGGTGGAGGAATGAGAGGGATGTTTGAGTGTGCATAGAAACAAGCCTACTGCCTATTTTTGCTCTTGGCTCTGCCCAGGCACTGGGCATGCAGCCCTGGAAAGTTGCCTAGCAGAGAATGCAGCTTGCAAACTGAAAAGGGTTCCCTACCCACCCCTGCCTTGGAGATTGAGTTGAGCTAGAAATTGACAGTGGCTGAGAATCCTCTTTTTCCTGACATTTTAATTTCTGTCATAAGACAGAAACCATAGGAATGGCCCCAGTCATTAAAAGTCTTTAAAACATTTAATGAGACAATTTCCCCCCTTTTTGTTGCTTCAGTTATGTAGAACTTGAAGAGTCCCTCTAGATGGCACTTTTTTAGGTATACGGATGTGTATTAGATACACATCTGATCCCACAAACAATTGTGACTACATTCCAAACTGGTGCTCTGTGTGCTCCTACCAGAGACAGCAGCAATTCTGGGACAAGTGTTGGGAGACCTGTCTTAGGCTATCTAGCTGTCTGTCTATCTGTCTATTGCTTTTCAGCCAAGATGCCTTCAAAGGGGTTCACAATAAAAGGACAGTAAAATACAATATAAAAAGTACCCACTTGTTTTGTTCCTATATAGGTCATTTCACTGACATACCAGTTAAGAATACTGGAATCTATATTATTTATTTATTTATTAAATTTATTAGACGCCCATCTGGCTGGCTGTCCAGCCACTCTGGGCGATGTACAAAATAAAAACATACAATACATTAAAACATTAAAAATCTCAACAATAATAATAAAACCTAACCCACCCCAAAAGCCTGCCTGAAGAGCCAGGTCTTCAAGGCCTGGCGGAAGCTCATCATAGAGGGGGCATGGCGGAGTTCATTGGGAGGGAATTCCACAAAGTGGGGGCCACAGTTGAAAAAGCCCTCTCCCTAGTTCTCACCAGTCTAGCTGTTTTAACTGGTGGGATAGAGAGAAAGCCTTTTGAGGCTGATCTTGTTGAGCGGCATCCCTGATGATGTTGGAGGCACTCCTTCAATCCATTTTATTATACTGTGTGTTTGATATGTATTAGTCTCCGTATTTTGTAACTAGCTTATTCAGTTTGAAAATTTGCCAGCAATCTCTGCATTTTTACAGCAATGAGCCAGCAAAAATTCTCCTTTCTCTCTGAGGAGAGGTGGTGAGTAGTAGACCCTATGATAATCCACTTACATATGCAATTCTGTTTATTTTGCAGCAGTCCTGGATTAAGAAATATGTCCGTTGAGCTTCAGCAATTCATGAGTAGCCCCACCACAGCAAACATGCAAACCCCATCCCTTTGGGGCAGCAAGCTGTTTGCTATGCAAAGTATTGTGTGCCCTGACAATTTCCTGCAACAAACAGTACATAATAATTTTCTCTAATGAATCGCAGCCTAGCAGCGCATAAGGCAAAATATACACTTGTGTGGACAGGCACTTGCATGCATGTGTTTATTGAAAGGTTGAAAAAATATTTTTGGACAGGCTCAGTTTCAGTTTCCAGCTTCTGTTTAATGAAAATGTTTTCATACCCAAAGTAAGGAGCACTGCATTTGCTGGATATTTCTCCAAGTTTTACACCCCAGAGCTGCAACTGTTCAGACTATCAGGTGCCAAAAGGAAGCATGGGCTCTTGCTAGAAGAAAAGCTGTATGTGACATCTGCCTGTCTGTTGTGTGCCCATGTCTGGACTCAGGAAAGATAACTTTGTCCCATACCATATTGCCCTTGAAGGGATTTCACTAGAGCATTGAGAAGAAGCTTCAAACAATATAGATCCTTTGTTTTTTTATGGCATACCGTGCACTGAGCATTTTTTCTAAGATAGAACAAAAGAAAAATTGTGTCCCTGACTTAGAAGAAGAAACAGAAGAATTATTGGATTGCCTTGAAGGAGGCAGTGGTGCATCCCCTCCTTAAGAGGACCTCCCTGGACCCAGAAATATTAAACAACTATTACTCAGTGGCAAATATACTCTTTGGGGGCAAGGTACTAAGAGAGTGGTGGTGGTCCAGCTTCAAGTATGCTTAGAGGAAACTGATGACCTGTATCCATTCCAGGCTGCCTTCAGGCTGGCCAGAACATTGAAACTTCCTTGGTCACCCTGGTTGCTCATATCTATCAAGAGAAAGATAGGGGTAGTGCAACCCTGCTTGATCTCTCAGTGGCTTTCGATACTGTTGACCATGGTATCATTTTGGAACATCTCAGGGAGGTGGTGGTAAGAAGCACTGTGCTTCAGTATTTCCACTCATACCTCCAGGGCGGCTTCCAAAAAGTAGTTATGGGAGGGTACTGTTTGGCACCATGGGAGCTGTCCTGTGGCATTCCATGGGGTTCTATCATCCTCCATGCTATTTAACTTCTATATTAAGCCACTGGGAACTGTCATCAGGAGAGTTGGAGTGAGGTGCCACCAATATGCAGATGATGCCCAGCTTTACCTCTCAGTTCCATCTGAATCAAGAGAGGGGATTGAGGTGTTGAATCAGTCCTTGGAGGTGGTGATGGGCTGGATGTAGGCCGAGAAACTGAGGCTGAATCCTGAAAAGACAGAGGTGTTATGTGTCCAGAGTTCTCATGTCCACGAGGTAGAGATGGCCTGTTCTGGATGGGGTTGCACTCCCTTGGAAGGAGCAGGTCTGCAGCTTGGGGATACTCCTGGATCCAGCATTATCACTGGAGGCTCAGGTGGCTTCAGTGGCTAGAAGTGTCTTTTTTCAGCTCTGGATGGTTCACCAGCTTCAGCCCCTTTTCGAAAGAGATGGCTTAGGAACAGTACTCTATGCTCTGGTAACTTCCAGATTGCAATGCACTCTACATGGAGCTGCCCTTGAAGATGACTCAGAAACTTCAACTGGTCCAAAATGTAATAGCCAGGTTACTGGCTTTGGTTTCTTTTAGATTTTATATAACCCCTGTTGTAAAACAACTTCATTGGTTGCTAGTTTCTGGGGCCAATTGAAGGTGCTCATGTTAGTATTTAAAACCCTAAACAGCTTAGGTCCCAAATATCTGAAAGACTGCTTCCTTCCCTACAAACCCTCTCGAGATAGCAGAGGGGGCCCTTTTGGTAGATCCACTGCCCTCAGAGGTTTGAGGGGGGGAGTGGCCATGAAGAGTGCATTTTCAGTAATGGTCCCTAAGTTGTGGAAGTCCCTCCCCACGGAGGTGGGTCTGGCAACTTCACTGTACAGTTTTAGGTGAATGCTGAATATGTACCTTTTTACCCTGGGCTTTGACACCTATGACATGTATTTTTAGGAGCTACCCTATTTTAATTGTTTTAATACTATATTTTTTAATTGTTGTAATGCACCCTGGGACTGTTGGGTGAAAGTGTGGATAATAAATGTTGTTGTCAATAATAATTTTAAAATACACATTCTCAACAAGCAAAGATTAAGATAGGTTAGGATTGGACTGCCTCATTTAAATATACAAATTCTTGGCATGCAAAGATTAGGATAGCTGGAATTCTGTCATTGTGGTTCTTGGACGCACACAGAAACACACACACAAATTATATTCCAGTTTATTTCTGGTATCTGAAAATGCGTACATGTAATCATGATTTCATCAGTAGCATATAAATTCATTGACTTATAATAGGCTTCCCAACCTGCTGCCCTTCACGTATTTTGAACTATAGCTCTCACTGGCCCCAGCCAGCATGGCAAACGGTCAAGGATGATGGGAGTTGTAGTCCAAAATATTCAGAGGGCAGGCACCAAGGTGGGGAAGGCTGACCTATATATACTTTAGAAAATGCAGACATATACAAAATATATGTGTGGGGGTCATTCCACAGAAATTTGACTTCCTATGCCTCAGGGCCAGTTTACACATTAAATTTCCCCTTCTTTCTTACAAGTGAGAGTTTGGGGAACTGGAGGTCTAGAATGAAAAGCCTTCACATTTTGTAACCAGATCAGAATAAAGAATTCAACTAGGTTGACAGCAAGGACATTGAACTTGTCAAGGATTATACCTCTGCACAGTCATTAAACAAATTGGAGACAATAGTCAAGAAATCAGTAGAAGGCTAGGACCAGGTAGGGCAGCTGTGAGAGAACTAGAAAAGGTCCTCAAATGCAAAGATGTATCACTGAACACTAAAGTCAGGATCATTCAGACCATGGTATTCCTGATCTCTATGTATGGATGTGAAAGTTGGACAGTGAAAAAAGCGGATAAGAGAAAAATCAACTCGTTTGAAATGTTGGAGGAGAGCTTTGCGCATACCATAGACCGCAAAAAAAGACAAATAATTGGGTGTCAGAACAAATTAAACCAGAACTGTCACTAGAAGCTAAAATGATGAAACTGAGGTTATCATACTTTGGACACATCATGAGAAGACCTGATTCACTAGAAAAGACAATAATGCTTGGAAAAACATAAGGGAGTTGAAAAAGAGGAAGGGCAAACAAGAGATGGATTGTTTCCATAAAGGAAGCTACAGATCTGAACTTACAAGATCTGAAGAGGGTGGTTTATAGCAGATATTGTTGGAGGTCACTGATTCATAAGGTTGTCATAAGTTGAAATCGACTTGAAGGCACATAACAACAACAACAATATTTCTCTATAGAACATCTTGTAGCAAATAGAAGTAATTCTTCACAATTGGGTAATTTTAGACTCAATGGTCTTTTTTTATTGCCTCCTACATTTATACACCACCATATCATTAAAAATGCCCAAGTCAGCCATGGTGTTACAGGGGGTCCCCTCTTTAGATAATATTGTGTGTTACTTCACTTTCTTCAAAATGTAGCAAGCCAGCCCTATGGCATTTAGGGGCTTTTGTTGAGTGGGGCATTGAACTTCTGCCCCAAAGTCCTGTCCTGATGACACCGAGTAAAAAAAAGACATTTATTAAGCACAATGCCAAATCACAAAAGTATTTTTATGAAGGTTTAGTTTTACTATCCCTGTATGGGATTTTTCTAATAGCCTAGCTCTGCTGCCTGTGCTAGTTCAAAGCAAATCAGTTTTGTGAGACTTGTATACCCTGCCATTACTCTGAAATTTTAAGGAGACTGAGCTAGTACAGCCGACAGTAAAGTTTGGATTACCATTTTAGGTTGTAATTTGCTAGGTCACACTAATTTCACCTGCATTTGGGTAGGAAGTAAGAGCATAACTCAGAAAAGTACACCTGAGAGCCAATTTAAGCTTCATATATTCACAACCTCGGCACATAGAGTGCTCCATCCCCTTATATTAATATTATTACTTATATAGGTTCCTGTCCTAAGGGACTTACTATAGGGCCTTAAAATGTGGATTTGCCCCCACTGCACAGAGAATTTCTGCAGGGCCTCTTAATGTTTCTGGCAATGTTTCTGAAGGAAGTGACCTATATATTTATTTGTTTATTTAGATCTCTAGAAACAAGATTCTCTGTCTTCAGATGGGACTCAAAGTGGTGCACATAGCAACAAGAAAACAACCTAAATGCCATACACATTCAAAAAGCACCCATAAAACAAATGTACACTTATGCAAAGCCAGCAGTTGTCGTAATAAGCCATTGGAGCAGGGGTTGGCCTTCCATGTTGCTGAACTGCAACTCCTTTCCTCCACAGCAAGCCTGACAAATGTTCAGGAATAAAGGGAGTTGTAGTTCAGCAACATCTGGAGGAGCAAAGGTTCTCCACGCTTTCATTATTGCTGTAGCATGGAGTAACACAAACACATGGCCCTTTACTAGTCACAGTTCAATCCAGACAACTCTTAGCTCATGTTTTCTTACCCTGCCAGTTTGGTTTTGTACATTGTTCCTGATTTGCCTGTTGTAACAAAGCATGCCATATATACACACACCATAAGAAAACCATCCTCACAGTTTCCAGAACAGCATCAGTAGGCATGACAGCAGCGTGGGGAGACAGTTTAACGTTTTTTGCCCTCCTCTACAATTATCTTGGCATTTAGGGTCAGACTGTGAGCCGTCCTCTAGGGAGCTTCAGGCTGCCAAGTCGGGACTTTGAACATTTCCAAAGATAGGGCTTGGGAGGCGTGTATGTGTATGCAAGAGAGAGTAAAAGAAATACACAGCCACACATTTTGACATGAGTGTTGAACTTACAAAAGACTTGAATCTATAAATAATTTGGGTCATAAAGCCTTATGAAAATAAACCCTGTGGCTCCTTTTCTTTCTTCTCTCAGTGCTGAATGTGGCTCTGCACTCCCAATTCTGCCTCATTAGTTCACTCTCCAGCTTCTCAGATCTGAGTCCCAGCTCTCTCCTCCTTTTACATTCTCTGTTGCTCATGGCCTCTCCAGTAGTTCACAGAGTATGCGTATGTTGTATTCACACAGCCACACACTTACATGTAGATCCATTAAGGGACAGAGGGGGAGGGTAAAAAATGGAAGGAACCACCAGATATATATTTTCAAGGAGCATGTGCCTTAAACAAGAAACAGGAAAGGATGTGAGTGTAAAAAGGAAGGCATGTCAAAGAACAGCTAGGCCTGAAAATACAGAGCAGACAGGTTTTCCTGGCCTCAGGCTGCCTTGCTCCTTTGCTTATCATATGCCCAAAAGTGGGAGAGAGAGACTGGGATGACAAGCTGGACTTGCAATCCAGTTCCAGTAGTGTAGTGGCAAATTCAGAAGTGCAGGGTCCCTTCATGTTAGTCACAGCCACACACACACACGCACACACACACACACACACACACACCTTTTTTTCTGAAGGATTGAGAATGAGATCCTTGTAAATGCCTTCCCCAACAACAACAAACATCCCTAGGAGCCAATAAGCATGTAAAAGGAGAGTATTGGCTACCGAGAAGAGTCTTCTCAATGGCTGACTCACTTCTTTTCTCTCTGATTGGCTCCAATTAGCAGGAAAGGAAGCATGTTAGAAGACTCTTCTCAGTGGCTAACACACACCCCTTTCGTGATGATTGCCTCATAGGATGCTGGGGACATTGGGACCCTGCTAGAACCCTGCTCCCAAAAAAGTAAGGGGTCTAAGATCCCCCTAGACCCCAGATGACTACACACCTTCTGGGTTCAATTGTATGTCCTTAGTTACAGCCTCAAATCACATGTTAATATTCATGGTTGTTGGCTGTTGTGGCTTTAAAAGGCTACTGCGGCACAATTGTCACCACACCTAGTGCCATATATACATAGAAGTCTACCAGGTTTCATACATCTGTTTTGCTTTATTTTTGTTTTGGCTTCTTCTGCTAAGATTCCAACCACCTTGCTTGCAGCCAAATCAAATAGAGCTTTTGCTGCTGATAACATTGTTGTTCAATTACTGTTTCAGAATTAGCTTAATTCTGAAACAGGGAGGAGAGGCTAGAAAACTGCCCTCTGTGACTTGGAAACTTGTTCCCTAACCTATGTTTATGGTACAGCTACTTGGTAGTAAATGGAAGACCCTCAGCACATTAACAGAGGCTCTCTTTTTCATAGCTCCCAAATGAGAGAACTGGCACCGGAAACTGGGTCTGGTGAAGTGTGTCTCTCATTGGTTCCTTATGGAAGATTTGGCAGATGGAGAAAGGGAGAAGGTGGTGTAAGGGTGGCAGTTGTGTTGCCTTTAGAAGTTCTTTTGGTGAAGCTGCTTGGTAGTAAATGGACGACCCTCAGCACATTAACAGGGGCTCTCTTTTTCATAAAAGACGTTTGGCCTCAGTCTGAAGCCTTTAAAGCAGGGGTAGGCAATGGGATACCCTCAGATGTTGCCGGGCTACAAATCCCCCATCACCCGTCCACTGGCCATGTTGGCCAGGGCTGATGGGAGTCGGGAGGCCACCATCTGGAGGGCACCATGCTGGCTACATATGCTTTAAAGAATAGTCTTCCTGTAAGAAAAATATACCTATGTAATAGTTTTAATATAACAAATACTAGAGACCTGTAGCTGGTTAGTTCAGGGAATTAGTATGTGAAATTTAGCTCCCCATCCTTCTTTCTAAAGGCGGCTTGTTTATCCAGCCCCTTCATATCACAGCCTCTTTTATCCCTAGATCCTAGGTGAGATTTCCCTCCACATCGCTTTCTCCTTGTCCCCTCATTTGCTCAACTTTATCTTAGAGCTCTGTGGCCTCCTCATCACCACCACCATTTCATCTGTTCAACAATCCTGATCCTCAGTCCTCCTTTTCCACATAGCACTAAACATGATCACTGCCTCAATACCCCATGTTAGAGTCTGCTTCTGAGGGCTTGCTACAGGTCTGTGCAGAACTGTATCTTTCAGCACCCGCACTCTGGGCTGTTTCCAATACTAATGAAGTTTCCTTCCGCTGGAGGAAGGCTCTGTTCCTGTTTACACTTCAGTAGAAAACACATGTATATTGTGTCTGTAATGAATATACACATATGTAAATCACCATTTTTCTCTTTAAACAAAAGGAAGTTGTGACAAGTGGGGTGCCACTTGTATGTATTTCAGAGATAAATCAGGGTTTATGCTTTCATAATTGACACATGTATTTTGAACCCCAGGGTCCATATTCAAGTGAAAAATGTATTGTAGGAAGTGCCCCAGAGTTGTAGTCAGATGGTAATTGCAAATAAGACCGCTGGAGAATTCAGGAGAAAGGCAAGAACAGACTCAAGCTGGAGTTCATTAGTCCTGCTGTGGGATGGCCAAGTTGGGTTGATAACTTTTGAACTGTCCCTTTTTGTTCAAATGTTTGTGCAGTTTGATCTACAGCAATTAGCAAGTGATGTTTATCTTCAGGGCATGAAAAGCTTCACTTGTAATTTCTGCATATTAAGTCTTTTTTTAAAGGGATAGGAGCAGGCCAGGTTGGTTCTTTTTCTGGCCCATTGGTAGGGATGGAGGAGGAATTTACTTTTTCTGCATTTCACGGTGGACCAACCCAGTCTGATGCTCCCAAACTTGCTTGCAGATCAGAACATAGTTCCCAGTCAGATTGTGCACTTCGGATTTTGGAATGCATTTTCGGTGTGCATAAAAGATCCGTACAAAATGTGTATTTTACTGGAGATTGCACTGAAAAGCATTGAAAAGTGTGCATTTTACATTAAAACTATGAATTTTATGTAAAAAGTGTACACAAAATGCATATATGCATATGATAAAATGGAACACCACAAGAGGGGATGGAATGGAACAGACCTATGACTGAGTGCCAGTAAGAGCGAAACAGGACAGAATTAGCTGCTCAGGCCCTTTATAACCACTGGCAACCCTAAGACTGAATTGATGTAGAGCATTTTAATGTCAGTAGAGTGTAAGGCAGAGTTGAGAAACCTATGGCCTTCCAGGTATTGTCGTACTCTTAACTCCGGTCAGCCCCACCCAGTGTGGCCAGTAGTCAGGGATGAGGGGAACTGTTCATCCAGCAACATCTAGAGGCCAGCAGGTTACCCACTGTGGTATAGAGCATTTCATTGAACCAGCAGGTAGAGCTGCCAATATTTCACCACCACCATCAGGCAGGGCTGTTGTACCGGTAACAGATGTGTGACAGGTACAAATCCAGTAGTTGAAGCTTTGTTGCATCTGCATGGTAGGAAACACCTTGCCATCAGCTAAGATTTTTAGCTTTGGAGTCTAATTTGAATTATGATTAATTATTATACACTGTAACAGTCATAAAAGCAAAGCATCACTACTTAGTTAAGCTAAGCCATTATTATGTGGCTGGTTTATCTTCCCATTTGGAAAAAGGAGGATCCAGACCAATGTATTTAATCTTTAATAAGATTAAATGGTTCTGTGTTCTTGAATTTCCTTTTGATTTATAGAGAACTTTGCTGCACACTGTATTCATTCCCACCTTTCACATACAGCAGATTTTCACAGAACTGTTCTCATACAACCTGTTGGTGACCTTTAGAAAATGAACCCATTCACTGATGTCCTCACAACAACAGATGGAAATGATGTCCACTAAGAATTATGTTATTCCCCCATAATTTAGGGCTAAATAGTGGAAATGTGACAGAGATGCTGACATGAGGGGGCCTCCAGGTAACGCAGTTAATTGGATACTCTGATTTGAATTGAGTATGCATGTAAAGAGTTGTCATTAATTTCCTCATAGACATATCTATGATTTAAAGGGAAGATGTTTAATAGGATTAGTATTTCACTTTTAATTTCAAAGGGGAAGCTTCCCATCCAGAAGACAGGGCACTAAATCACACCAATATTGCTCCTTAATGTACCAGAGCAGAGGGTGAGGTGGGGAAACTGAACTGCAGCCATTTCAGGGGCTGGGCAGTTCTGCTGTAGTTTGTGATAGGGAAGTTATTCATACAGCAACCTCAGCAGATGCTAAAGTAGTAACAAAAAGAAATGTGAACGAAGTGGTTGCTACCATGTGGATGCTGAAGAGCCCAGGTTCCAGTGCTCCTCACAGCTCTACAAGTAAGACATAGCGGTGTAAATTTATGTAAGATATTCTTGTGATTCTTATTCTTATGTCACTACCATGGCATTCTGTAATGAGGGTTCTTATCCTCCATATGTAATCTTTGGATTCCTTAATTTTCTTCTGCTGTATCAGAAACAGTGACAGCTAAAACATTAAGATCCTGCACCACCATCATATTTTTGGTGGCACATGCACAGGATCTGACTGATGACCATTTGGGAGATTTACTGTAGATCATATTAGATTACAGCCATTGGAAGAGGTTGTCTTTATAGCTTGGCTCACTTTGTTGAATCATCTACGCATTGACATCTGAACTGTGTAGGCTGCAAATAACTGGTGGGTGGGTGCACTTGGGTACAGGCAGAAGATGACACTAAGTGGCCTTCTGGCACCCTCCAAAAGATCTAAATCAAGTAGGATTGCCAACTGACCAGAAAAACAACAGCAGCTTGACAGAAGCAGCTTGCCAGTAGTGGATCACTATGTTAGTTACCCGGCATGTGGATTACTGTTGCTTACAAAAAAATTTGTCAACAAATATGGAAAATTAAGCAATGGACCACAGACTGGAAACGTTCAATATAGATCCCAATTCCAAAGAAAGGGGATCCCAGGGAATGCAGTAATTATCAAACTATTGCCTTAATATCCCATGCAAGTAAAGTAATGCTCAAGATTCTACAAAAAAGGCTGTCATCATATATGGAGCGAGAAATGCCAGACGTCCAAGCTAGATTTAGAAAGGGAAGAGGCACCAGAGATCATATCGCAAACACATGTTGGATAATGGAATGGACCAAGGAATTTCAGAAGAAAATCACCCTGTGCTTTATAGATTACAGGAAAGCCTTTGACTGTGTAGATCATAAAAAACTATGGAATGCTTTAAAAGAATGGGGCTGCCACAGCATCTGATTATCCTGATGTGCAACCTATACTCTGGACAAGAGGCTACTTAAGGACAGAATATGGAGAAACCGATTGGTTCCCCATCAGAAAGGGTGTGAGACAGGGGTGTATTTTATCACCCTATTTGTTTAATCTATACGCAGAACATATCATATGGAAAGTGGGATTGGACCAAGATGAAGGTGTGAAAATTGGAGGGAGAAATATCAAGAATTTAAGATATGCAGACGATACCATGCTATTAGCAGATACTAGTAATGTTTTGAAATGAATGCTGATGAAAGTTAAAGAGGAAAGCACAAAAGCAGGACTACAGCTGAACGTCAAAAAGACTAAAGTAATGACAACAGAAGATTTATGTAACTTTAAAGTTGACAATGCGGACATTGAACTTGTCAAGGATTATCAATACCTCAGGACATTCATTAACCAAAATGGAGACAATAGTCAAGAAATCAGAAGAAGGCTAGGACTGGGAAGGGCAGCTATGAGAGAACTAGAAAAGGTCCTTAAATGCAAAGATGTATCACTGAACACCAAAGTCAGGATCATTCAGACCATGGTATTCCCAATCTCTATGTATGGATGTGACAGTTGGACAGTGAAAAAAGCGGATAAGAGAAAAATCAACTCATTTGAAATGTTGGAGGAGAGCTTTGCGCATACCATGGACTGTGAAAAAGACAAATAATTGGGTGTTAGAACAAATTAAACCAGAACTGTCACTAGAAGCTAAAATGATGAAACTGAGATTATCATACTTTGCACATCATGAGAAGACCTGATTCACTAGAAAAGACAATAATGCTTGGAAAAACAGAAGGGAGTTGAAAAAGAGGAAGGGCAAACAAGAGATGGATTGATTCCATAAAGGAAGCCACAGACCTGAACTTTCAAGATCTGAACAGGGCGGTTCATGATAGATGCTCTTGGAGGTCACTGATTCATGGGGTCACCATAAGTCATGATCGACTTGAAGGCACATAACAACAACAACAAACCAAGAGGAAGAGGTTATAGTAGGAAAAGGAGAAAACTCATTCGCCACCAGTGGCTGAGTTACCACATCACAATAAGCAAGGGTTGTTGTCTTATCATGGTTTATTGTGCATGAGCAGCATACTAGTGCATGCTGCCCAGTTGTTCCCACTTCACTTCTCCATTGGAGTGGGCAGGAGAAACAAACACCTTAAAACTATTCAAAGACTTTCAGGACCCCCTACATTAAATCCCTCATCCCCAATTTCTCCATAATTTCATTTTTTCAAATTTTGGCCTAGCCCTTTTTGGATCTCACAATAATCCAGAGCCCTTCCCAATATTATTATGGACTACAGTTGTCATCTGTCAAGCTTAGACACTGTATTCTTTGTCCAGTGAGAAGCACCTCTCATATAGTTAAGCTACTCCTTTCCAAGCGCAAACCAAGCTATTGCCAAATGGGAGTAAGCAGTTGAGATGCACATAGGGAAGAACTTGAGTCTATGTCACTGCTCACACTGATGGGGAGTAAATAACCCTCTGCTTGGCTACTGGGAAAGTCGCTGGGTTAGCACACTGCATTAAACCAGGGTTGTTGTCTTATTGTCCATGAGCAGCATGCTGGTATATGAGGCCTGATCACTCCCACCACTCCTACTCCGGAGTGTGGAGAGAAACAAACCAGGAAGTTACAGTTAAGTTTGGCTTCCTATGTCATCCAAACTCAAGCTTATAGTTTGTTGCTCCCTAACAAGCTAGGATCACTAAGCATCCTTAAACCATGGTTTGTTGTTAGATTATGAATCCTCACTTATTAGAGAGCAACTAACCATGGTCCAAGGTTCAGATACCATGGAACACTAAGCTGAAGTGCAGATTCCTGGTTTGCTTCTGCTTGCACCAAAGGAGAATAGTTGGAGTAATGGGGCAGTGTCCACCAGCACATTGCTGGTGCACAGTAAAACATGATAAGCCAGCAATGTAGGCCAGGGTGGAACCAATGTTACTGACCTTTCAGCCTTTGCTTATTTTGAATATGTCCCTCTTTTTAAGGATCATCTTTAAGGGTGATTAGTATCCAGCTCCCTTAGAATAGTAGAATTGGAAGGGGCCTATAAGGTCATCGTCTAATCCCCTGCTCAGTATCTATGGGTTGTATTTAACTAAGCCCTACCCAGAGTAGACCCACTGAAATGAATGAACCTAAGTTACTCATGTCCATTAGCTTCAATAGGTTTATTCTTAGTAGGATTAGCATTGCATACCACTCAATATCTCAAGTGTTAAGGCCAGGTGGAAGAGGTCCATCTTCAGCATAGGATGAAAGCTGTATAATGAAGGTGCCAGATGCAGCTGTGTATCGCATACTGTGGGCTTGCCCAAAGGTGGGAGTTCCTCCTGCACCCTTTCCATCAAGCAAAGAGTGCAGCAGCAGCAGGAGCTCACAATGTGCAGCCTGTGTTGCTCATTCCTTTGACATTGCTGTGAGGAAGATGCTTGTCACTGCCACTCATTTGGACAGTCACCGACTACCATGAAGTCTGTGTCAGTTATCCAGGAGAAAGAAGGTTATTAGCAGGTCATTGTCCTCCTAACTATGCCTTCATTTCAGGTTTTAATTAGTTTTGCTACAGGACTTGCATTTGATAGAGACACAGACTACTGGGGTAGTGGAGCAAAAGAGGATGAGCAAAACAAATTCACCTCAATTGCTCATGCTTTCTGACATAACAGACGTACAAGCATGGCACTCCTGTTGAGAGAAGGTGGGTCTGAATTTCCAACAACACGTAATTGTTTACGCAGAAAGAAGGTGTAGACTCGACAAGTTACATCTTCTGTCTGCACCTCACAGCTGCTACTGGCCCATCAGGACAGCCTTGCCTCAGTTTGCCGTGGCACTCTTTATGGCCTCCTCTTCACATTTCAGGTACTTTGCTGCACAAGTGCAACTCTTCCCCTGATCCAGATCGCATACTTCAAATCACTGTAAGTTCCTCTCTTGCAGTGCCTATTCCCCTTCACTCCTTAAAGTGCCCCATCCCCAGGTCACATCATAGCCATGATAGCTATTTCGGCAGCATGTTTCTGAAGACCAGCTGCTGGGAATCACAGGTGGGGAGAGTGCCGCTGTTGTGCTCAGGCTTCCCAAAAGAGGTATCTGGTTGGCTGCTGTGAGAATGGGATGTTGAACTAGATGTGCCTCTGGCCTGATCCAGTTGGGCTACTTCTTATATTCTTAGCTGTCTTTCTTTTTTTCTGGAGAACAAATTGTTCTAGTTTCTTCTTTTGGCTATCAAGAATTGGTGGAACACAGGGTCTCCTGGACTTAGAGTACAGCAAGTACTAAATGCAGTTATTCAATCCAATGCCAAAATGGATTCTAAATTTATGTGATGTCTTTTCTTTCTATACTTCTGAAGACATGGACAAAGGTAGCTGTGGTTCTCTAGGAGTTAAGAGAAATAGACCTTGCTGCCTTCATGACGTGAAGCTTGGTGTGCACACACTTATGAAGCTATTTTTCCGGCACCAAACACTTTGTCATGAGATTCTGTCTCACTGAAGAATTCATAATGAAAAAAGACAGGTAATTTAATCATGGAAAGCTCCCACAAAGAGTCTTTAACACCCTTTAATGAGAGCCTGTGGAGAGGAACTGCAAGGAGACACAGACCTATCATAGCTTACTTACAATGACAGCTGTGATGGTGAGTAAAATACTAAGCAGAAGAATCAGTAAAATAGGTGAGTGGGGTCTTCTGTGTTGAGTTAGAGCCTTAAATGGATCAGACATTATCATCAGGGGTGCTACGCTGCAACACATGCATGACACAATATGGTATTTTAATATTCTCTTAATTTAATGCAGAGCTTATGCCTGCAGTCCACATTGTAGGTGTATTAGCCAGACAAATCTCCACAATGCCTCTGAAGAACTGAAATTTCCAAATCAGAATGCATTCTGCATGGTCACGTGGGAATGTTTTGCTGGCCTGGAATGCACTGAGCTGGCGGTGATATTTGGATTTGCAGATTATGTTGTTAGGCTTCTTTCAAGCAGTATTTGCAAACACACAGCAGCACTGATTGAGGAAATACTCCTTCCATCCCAGGAAACTCTTCAGCATCATAGCTGAGTCCTAGGGTAGGCGTCTTCTCCATCCTCTGTATCATGAACTGTTCTGTGGATTTCTACCTGCAGATTTCATGCCTTTTTCCATGCAGTGTATTGAGATTCAACAAGTCACATATTAAGTGGTGCTAGCTCTTTCAGAACCGACCTAAAGGCAATATATGATCAAGGGAGAGATTTTGGGAATAAGTATTTTTAAACTACTGCATTAATTAAGATACCCATAATCAAAAGCAACTTGGAGCATCACGTCTCCCTCACCACTCAGGGTGAGGAACCTCTGACCCACAGGCTGAATTGCATCCTTCCATAATTCTCCACTTGGCCCTAGGGACTCTCCCCAGGCTATGCTGCCTTTCCCCAAGCCATGCCTACATTGCCTTTGCTCCACACCCTCCTTGAGTACTTTTGCCTGACTGGAACGTGTCCTTGAACTGTGATCAGTAGCAGTTGGCAGGAAAGTTCAGCGTTGCTCACTTGCCTTCCAGTGCTGAATGTCACTGCTAGTTCCTGAGAGTTGAGGGAGAAACGAAGTGTGGGGAGCTCAGCATGGTGCAGGGCCAGCAGAACCAATCTACATGCACAATAACTGTAAAGGACTTACAAGGTGGTCTGAAGGCTTTATTTTTTTCTCCTGTAAATGATCTTCTCTCTGCTTTAAATTGACAAGGTGGCCCAAGGTTGAGTGGCTAGCATGTGGGGCTTAGTGCCACAACACACATACTGAAATGAAACAACAAGTCCTCCTGGGAGTGGCACCTGATTTAATTCAGTTCCCATTGAAAGATGTACCTACCTTTTGCATTTTCCAAAACAATATGTAAACTGAAAAGTAGCCATCCTGTGAAATGTGCATATTTTCAAATTTTGCAGTGCAGTTCTCTAGCCAAGCAGTGTGTGTAAAATATACTGAGGTAGAGTATGCATAGAAATGCATATATTAGTGAAAATAATATACCACAATGTATTATGATCAGGTAAATTGCTGTGCACAGATGTGGCGATTAGGCAAAATTGGATACTAAATGGCCATATTAGAAGAAAAAAGCACTAAAACGCTGATGAATTTTCATGAAGACTTTTTTCAAGAAAATGTCAAACTGATGTGGAAATGTGAAGAATTGAAATTAAGATTGGAAAAAATGAGAAACCAAAAGAAACCAAAATAGTCAGACTCGGCCATCCCCACTTTACTATTACTATTATTATTACTATTATTGTTACTATTATTATTATTATTATTATTATTATTTCATACAGGCTTCCTGTGAGCTCCCAGGGGAAGTTGCTCCATTCTTCAGTGTGAAGCCTGCACACTACCCACTTGTCTGCAGACCACCTTGTAAATTTAGTTGCCTTTGGAGGAGGCAACCTGTACAGGGAATCTGGCAGCACTGTGGATTCCAAAGAGGTTTCTGATCCATATGTTGGGCCAGGTGGATCAGAACCAATAAGTCTGCTTTAGAACTCAGGTTTGCCAGATCTCACTCACATCCCTAGTAGAAACTTCTGGATTTTGTGTGGCTGGAATGTAGCCAGTCTAATGTACAAAGGTAAGAGTTGCATCTGCCTTTCCCAGTGCCATGTAGATCTGTAGCCTCATTTTTACCTTCACCCTTGTCTTTTTCGAGACATAATTCCATGCTGCTGGGTATCAGAGGCCAACATCTTCAGCTGGAAGGTAGACCTAGCCTGACAGTGTTGCTGCATTTTGCTAGCCACCTGCAGCATCAAAGAGGGAGGGCAGGGCATACAAATTGAGTGCATTTGTGTCATCCTTGCATGAAACAGAAATATCCAAAAGACCTCTCCACCCATCACAGATCAATAGATCTTTGATCTGATCCTGCAGCACAATGCTTATGTTTGGGTATTAGATCTTGGTAAACCACTGATGCCTGACAACCTTTAAGCTGCTCTTCCATATACTGGAGGACAGCCTCAATACCCAGCTATATGCTCTTCTGTATGTTGCTTATTCTTACTCAACAAATCAAGGGCAGATTTCTACAAGAAAGCACTTGGCTGCTGTGTGCCTTCTTTCTATGTAGAAAATTGTATGATTTAGAGTGAGGGTGGTGGGCAACTGCAAAAGAGTTTTGTCAATACAATCAGGTACTCTAACCTGACTCTTTCCCCCATCCCTCAAAAAGTCCTTGTTTATGCAACATTACATAAACAGAATTTCCAGATGCTAGGAATTTGTAGGATATACAAATGTAGATAGTAATGTGTTAATTAAGTGAGAGTTTTTCACTACACACATTATAGTTACACATTGTATTTATGTGTTTTACATTATTAAACTACCATGTATCTTTAATGCAAAAGCACTATAAACATTTTATAAATTGGACCATGTGACAGCTTCAAATGACTACTCAACCATGAAATACCCTTGCTCTTGCTCTCTCTGATCTTCCTCACAGGGCTGTTGTGATTATTAGATGTATCTAATGTATCGATTATCTAGATCCATTTCAATCGGGTTTCCGGCCCGGTTTTGGTACTGAGACGGCCTTGGTCGCCCTGTATGATGACCTCTGTCGGGAGAGGGACAGAGGGAGTGTAACTCTGTTGATTCTCTCAGCGGCTTTTGATACCATCGACCATGGTATCCTTCTGGAGAGACTGGCGGAGTTGGGAGTTGGGGGTACTGCTTGGCAGTGGTTCCGCTCCTACTTGGCGGGCCGTCTCCAGAAGGTAGTGCTTGGGGAACATTGCTCGACACCATGGGCTCTACAATGTGGAGTCCCGCAGGGGTCAGTTCTGTCCCCCATGCTTTTCCGCTGGGTGCGGTCATCAGGAGTTTTGGAGTGCGTTGTTATCAGTATGCTGATGACACGCAGCTCTACTTCTCCTTTTCATCTTCTTCAGGTGAGGCTGTCGATGTACTGAACTGTTGCCTGGCCGCGACAATGGACTGGATGAGGGCTAACAAACTGAGGCTGAATCCAGACAAGACTGAGATGCTGTTGGTGCATGGTTTCTCTGATCGGATGATGGATACATACCCTATCCTGGATGGGGTTACACTCCCCCTAAAGGAGCAGGTTCGTAGTCTGGGAGTCGTTCTAGACTCTTCCCTTTCACTCGAGACTCAAGTAGCCTCGGTGGCTCGGAATGCGTTCTACCAACTTCGGTTGGTAGCCCAACTACGTCCTTATTTGAGTAAGGAAGACCTTACATCAGTGGTACATGCTCTGGTAACCTCACGTTTGGATTACTGCAATGCGCTCTACGTAGGGCTGCCTTTGAAGACAGTCCGGAAGCTACAGCTAGTGCAAAATGCGGCGGCCAGATTATTAACAAGGACCAAGCGGTCCAAGCATATAACACCTGTTCTGGCCTGCTTGCACTGGCTACCAATTTGCTTCCGGGCCAGATTCAAAGTGCTGGTGTTAACCTATAAAGCCTTATACGGTGTGGGACCACGATACCTGTCGGAACGCCTCTCCCGCTATGAACCGGCCCGTACACTACGTTCTGCTACGAAGGCCCTCCTCCGGGTCCCGACTCATAGAGAGGCCCAGAGGGTGGTGACAAGATCTAGGGCCTTCTCAGTGGTGGTCCCCGAACTGTGGAACAGTCTCCCCAAGGAGGTTCGCTTGGCGCCAACATTGTTATCCTTTCAGCGCTAAGTTAAAACCTTCCTCTTTCCCAAAGCATTTTAACTTTTTGCATTTTTAACTTAATTTAATTTATTTCTTGTTATGTTTGCTGTTATTGATTTTTGATTGCTTTATTGTTATTGTATTATATTGTTCGTTTTATTGTATTTTGTTGTTCACCGCCCAGAGAGCTATGGCTAGTCAGGCGGTATATAAGTTTAATAAATAAATAATAATAATAATAATAATAATAATGTATGCTATTTTGAGCTCCTCCTTAGTCTAAAATCAGGGGGTGTGTGGGTGTGTATGTTGCATGCATACATGTTACCGATATGAATGTTCTTTCTGAGGTAGCTATTTTCTTATATATGAAGCAGCCCTAAAGTTAAATAGTTTTTAAAATGTATTGATATTAAAGTCTCTGTGAAGTGGGTTAATGTAGACAAATAGAGAAGATACCTGCAACAAGATATCATTCACAAGCTGTCATTATGCAGTAGTTCTTAATCAGAATCAGGGTTGGTGACCCTGTGGCCCTCCAGATGTTGCTGGATTCCAGCTCCCATCAGCCCCAGAAAGCATGGCCAATGGTCAGAGATGATGGGGGTTGGAGTCCAAAAATATCTGGAGGGTCACAGGTTAGCCACCCCTGAACTACATGCACCTAAGTCCTCCTTTGAAATGTAAGAATGGTTTATGGCTCTAGAGAATCTAAATAATGTATATCTCCTACATGGGCATCTTAAAAACTGCACATTCTAGTTCTAATAAATGGAAGCCATGTAAACACTTCCGGTTGCTTTAGGAAGCACCATTTAATACCTTAAACTGTTAACTAGCACATGAGGGGGACAACAGGGATAAGCGTGCTAGTTTTGCTCCCCTGTATCACTGTTTCTGTTGCCTTCGAACTCACAGAAGGTTATAGTCTGAAGCAGGGAGCTTATATCTCCCTCCATTCATTTTAGAATCCCAGTAATTTGAGATTATTGGGATTCATGGCCCTCTTTAGACTGTCACCTTCTGTGAGGTGGAAGGTGACAGAAACAATGGCACCGGAGGGTGGTATTAGCGCATTCATCCTCGTTGCCCTTCCCTCATGTGTAACACTAAGTAGGGCTTGAACAGGAATGTGGTCATTTCCCCCTACCTTTTGTTATGTACCTAGCATTAAAGATGAACGCCAGAATCTCACAGCAAGACTAGTTGACACAGCCAGAATCATACAGAGAATCTGTTGTAGAGAAGGGCACCAAACTGTCTCCCTAGCACCATAGTCCTCTTGAGGCATCTCTTCTGAGCTGAATGGGAAAGAGGATTTCTGATTTTATGAGGAAATTGTTGATTATCTGCTCATGGAAAGGAAAAGGCAATATGTCCTTGCCAGAAACTCCAACTCCCATGTCTCAGTGATCAAGAAATGCCACCACGCCAGGCCTAGCGACACATTGCCTGCTGGCCTGTGAGGATTAATTAAATTACAATCAGACATTTTAATGGAAGGACTTAGGAGACTGTTGTCTTGGCAACAGGTTTAAACAGCTGGTTTAATGATGGGTGGAGAAGGAGGTTGCTGGGAGGGCTGGGCTTGGGGACAGAGTGGCAGTTTCTTAGAAGTGGCAAACCAAGCAGAGAATGTTGTGGGGCTTTTGGATGGTACCCATCATGCACCCTAAAACATGTTTTCCTGTTGGATCAAAACAAATCAATATCATGATAATAATGATAACAACAACAACAACAATAATAAATCTGGCCATTTTGGAAAAAGTACTGTTTCTGTATTGATCCTCTCCTCAGCCCTTGTCAGCTTCCCTTCTTACCTTTCCCAGAAGCTCAGCCATCACTAACATTTTATTTTCATGCTTCAGCCATTGCTTGACAATTAGAAATAGAGTCACCGAGCAGCAAGATCAGACATGAGCGACAGCCAAGCATGAGGCTGTGACAGATGGCTCCTTTATGACAAGCTTTCCTCCTCTCCCAATAGCTCAGTAGTTATCCCCATGCTCCAAGTATGGAATCTCCTGCACGTGCTTTAAAGCACCCCTTCATGCACAGCAGTTTTCTGGCCAGCAAATAACAGAATCCCATCCTGATGGTTGCCAATGTTTGCAGCTTGATGTTATGTTGTAATCAAATAGCTATTCAAATATGCAAATCCTGGTAGGGAAAAGACAACGTAAATTGTTTGCTTATCCCTGCCCCTTCTTCTCCAAGGCCATCAGAGTTTAACATTTGGACAATGACTGGATGTACTCAAGACAGTTGTGTTCCTGCTGTGTGCAGTAGGTTCTGTTATAATCTGAGCAGAGTTTTCCTGCAGGGGAAGGAATTTGTATAATCAAGCCTAAAATATCACCAACACCAACAGGCTAGGAGGCCTTCATACACCACAAGCCAAATACTTGCCCACTTTGTTTGTTTATCAACTGAGAGCTATATTTTCATTTGCTGGAGTCACCAAACTTTAGGCGGTGACAACATGCCCGTATCAGATACAAAATTCAAACCTGTTTTTGTTTGATTTTAGAGTCTAAATTAGTTTGGTCTAGTGCCTGAGGCAGACAATCCAAAATGCACTTTTCATGATGGTAAAGAATGTCATAATAAACGAAATAATTGACAATTTCCTGCCTGTAACACCACCTAAAAATTTCCTGCCCAATCTGGGCAGCCTTCATTACTGTTTTAAGACAAAGCCCTACTGCTTGCTGGGCTAGTAAATTGAAGTCAGGTCAGGGCTGTACAGTTTCAGAATATATGTGAGGCTCATCACATACTAATTTATTTTATTTTAGTAAACAACCATAGAACTGTAGGCTAGAATCCTTTTCCCTGTTTTGCTATTTCTCATATGTGCACAGACCTTTTTGAATGGATAAACATTCAACAATGTGATTCCACCCACCTCTGCAGCCTGAAGTGGTGACAGTCCAGACATAGGGTTCATCCAGACAACTGTATAATGTGTGACATGATCGCTTTGTGTATTTTTCGGTCGTCCATATGACGTCGCATGCTTTTGCACATTTTTGAACGGTTAAATCCGCTGTTGCATTACCGCAAAAAATGTGGTTTGCTTTTTTAAATCGGGAATCATCCGCTGTGCCTTCAGGCACTCGGATGGAATACCGCAGACTTAACAGCTGTGGGCATGTGATGGGCGGTTCTTGGGCGTTTCCCCATACCCCTTCCCTCATTCTCAGCCAATCACGTATTTCCACTTTTGCACATGTGCGTGAATGTCTAGGGAAAGCCTGGAAAAACGGAACCAATCAGAACAATGGTGTGGTGTTGCAGCTTCTACTGCGCAGATGCAAAAATCTGCAGTTGCGCAGAAGCAGCAAGAGCAGTTTATTTTTAGCCAGCCTGCAAACTGGGCGGCCACTCTGGGTGAGATCTGCAATTGTGGTTGTGTGTAAAGCCCCCCTTTTCCTGGCTGCTCTAACTCAAGTGCGGCTGGTTGGTGCAGGGAGCTCACTTTGCTCTTTCCGTCTCACTCGGAGACAGAAAGACACGCACAGGCACACACACAGGGGAGAAAAGGAGAGCCTGGCACTTTGCAAAGGGCCACGGGAAGGAAAGGGAGAAGGAGGGGTGGGTGAAGGCAACGGAGCATCAAGTTTTGCCCAAAGTGGTTGGGAAGCTGCTGGGAAGCCTCTGCCACCTAAGCGGAGAGAGAGAGGCAGGCAGAGCGAGAGAGAGAATGTGGAGGAGCTGGGAGCCACCGCCGAGCACTGCACTCTAGAAAAGCTCCTAGACATGACATGTCGTTACCTGCATTTCTGGAGAAATAAGTGGAATTGCCAGCCGTGTATCTCCAGAAACATTAATATGCATAAAGTAGAAAAGCATACAGTCAGTTTTGCGAAATATCGCAAATACAGCATGACCGAGGGACGTAATTGCACTTCGTTGCAAAGGGGCTCCCTCCCTCACAGACCTTCTGAAACTGACATGCTGCCAGCGGCTTGAGGAGGAGACAGGGTGACAGGCTGCCCCTCATGCCCCGCAGGGCTCCCTTTTCCCTCCTGCCACCACTCCAAGGGCTCCCCCCCAGCAGGTCACTTCGGGGAAGCTCGGGAAGAGGGTCTCCCCCTTCTCCATCTCTCCCTGGACAAACAGTGTGGGTAGCAGCCGCAGATGGGGTGTTCGGCAGCTTTTTTGCCCTTCGGAGCACCCTGCTTTCACGAGCAGCTCCCCTTTGGCACCCCCTTGCCTTGGGTGGCTTCCCCTGTCATCCTCGGCACCCCTGTGCCCCTCAAACACTGCCCCATGGAGGCCTCCCCTTCCTCCATAGGCTCCTCCATGATCGTGTCAATTTCACCGCCGACCAGCTGGTTTTGCTGGCCGGCTGCGGCTGCCTCCAAACAACGCTCCAGGGGGGGTTTCACTCAGACAGAGAGGAGAGGGGGGAGAGGCTCTTCTGCCATTTTTGCCGTTTGTTGCGCGAGGGGGCTGAATTGCAGTGAGTGGCTCCCTCGTCCCCCTCTCTTCCCCCATCGCTAGAAGGAGCATTTACAATCAGAAGTGATGGGGTACTGGATGGGGATTCACCCACAGCACTGCCCGCTTCCTTCCTAGACATGACACGCAGTTCTGGAGAAATAAGTAGAATTGCCAGCCGTGTATCTCCAGAATGTTTACTATGCATAAAAGCAAAAACACATACATACGTTTTTGCGTAATATCGCAAATACAAGCAAACAAAAATACAGGAATTATTGGCATATAAGCACCTGGAGACACACACACCCCGCCGGCCCTGCTCCAGAGTGGCCAGCAGCAAGGAACTCCATTACAGCCACAGGAAATTCAAACTTTCGTGCTCTTACGTTCAAGCGCATGCGCATTATTGTGCTTTGTTGCACAGGGGGAGAGGAGCAAATGTCATATTTTGTGGACCAATTGGCTGATAGGGGGTTGTTTTACAGGCGGGGCTGGGAAAGAGCAAAAAGAATGTATGGGTCTTCCTGCTGCGTATGCGGGCGCAAAAAAAGTGTTTTTTTTTAATCGGGAAAGAGCGAGCAAACAGGCATAGTGAGGACTGTCAGATGACAAACCAAATATGGAAAACATGGATTATCCCTCTCCATTTGGATGAACTCATAGATTCACCTCCTCAATGAGAACCAGTCCTTTGTCTCATAAAACAATGGAATGTAGGCTGCTACTAGCTATATGTGAAAAGTCATTGTTCAAGTTTCTAACTATTATCAGCCTAAGCTGCACTTATATATGTAATTACCAAGTCAGACTCTGAGGGCTGCTGTGACACTCAATGTATCCTGTGTATAACTGATGGAAGGTTCTCAATCAAAGTATTGTTTTCTTTTTTACTTTTATGCTTTGATACTACAGTTTGAGTCTGTTGAGACACTTTGATGCTTGGGAAGTAGGTTGCCAGGTCAGAAGTATCCCAAACCCTGAGATTTCAGGGGTGGGCCCAAGTGACATCATGGGGCAGCCCCTCGTGGTGTCATGGGGTGGGCCCTAGTGATGACATGAGGTGGACCCTGGTTATGTCATTAAGCATGATACATTAAGCATCAGCCACAGTTGGTTGCTTCCATCTTCCTTTTATTTCATCTCGATCAGTCAGTGTGTTCCCCCGTTGATTATTCAACATCCCTACTCTTGGTTTAAATTTCCCTTTAATTTCTCTAATCTTTTGGAATAGGGCCCCTTTTTGTTGTCCTCTTCTATTTCTATGCAATAACTATTGTAATAGTTCTCTTTGTCCCTACATACTAGTCGCTGTATTGTTGCATTTAGGGTTCTGACTGTGTTTCTATCTCCTCTTGCTTTTGCTTTCCTTCTTTCTTTAACCATTTGAAGAGTTTCTTCAGTCATCCTTTGGGGTCTTTCTCTCTTTTTAACTAGAGGTATTGTCTTTTTGCATTCTTCTCTGATAATGTCTTTGACTTCACTCTATAGTTCTGTCAACTAAGTTTAAAGCCTCAAATCTGTTCCTTATTTGATCTTTATAATCTTCTGGGATGTTATTTAAATTGTATTTTGGCATTATGATTGCTTTGTTGGTCTTCTTTAGCTTTACTCTGATTTTCGATACGACCAGTTCATGATCTGTACCACAGTCTGCTCCTGGTCTTGTTTTTGCAGAAAGTATGGAACTTCTCCATCTTCTGCTACCAATTATATAATCAATTTGATTCCTATATTGACCATCTGGTGATGTCCACATGTACAGTCGTCTTTTTGGTTGTTCAAAAAATGTGTTTGCAAGAAACAAATTATTGGCTTCGCAGAATTTGATAAGTCTTTCTCCTGCTTCATTTGTCTCCTAAGCCCCATTTCCCCACAATTCCTAGTTCTTCTCTGTTCCCTACTTTTGCATTCCAGTCCCCCATGATTATCAGCACATCTTGTTTTGGTGTGTGATCAATTTCCTCCTGTACTCCTGTGTAAAATCTCTCTAATTCCTCTTCTGCATTTGCCATTGGAGCATAGACTTGGATGATGTTATATTAATAGGTTTCCCATTTAATCTCATTGATATCACTCGCTCAGACCTTGCATTGTAGCTCCTAATTGCTTTTGCTACATCACTTCTCACTATTAAAGCAACCCTGTTTCTTCTTAATTTCTCATTTCCTGCATAAAATATTTTGTAGTTGTCTGACTGAAAATGTCCCACTCCTGTCCATTTTAATTCACCCATGCCAAGTATTGTAATGTTGATACGTTTCATTTCTTGCTTGACAATTTCAAACTTTCCTTGGTTCATGCTTCTCACATTCCATGTTCCTATTGTGTGCGTCGTACAACTCCGGACTCTCCTTTCACATCTGTGTACATCAGCCTCTGGGCTTCCTTTTGGCTTTGACCCAGCTGCGTCATTAGTCACAGTGCTACTCGTACTTGTCCTTTGTTCTTCCCCAGTAGCTCGGTGAGTGCCTTCTGACCTGGGGGTCTCATCTTCCAGCACTATCTTGTGTTGTGTTTTGGATACTCTGTTCATAGGGGTTTCATGGTAAGAATTATTCAGAGGTGGTTTACCATTGCCTTCCTCTGAGTTTGGATGCATCTTAGTCTGGTATCTCAGCTTTGACCATTCCGCCATGGGTGCCCCTGCTAGGAGTTTAGCCTCTTGGTCTAGACTCCTGATGGCATTGCTCTCAGCTTCTTCAACACTCTCAAACTCCCTCACCACGTTAAGGTGTGCATCCTAAAGCCCCCCCCCCAAAAATAAGGGTTTTAAAATCTCCTGAGGTCCTGGGCCACTAATCTAAGTTAACCATGTCTATTAACTTCAATATCACCCATGGAGTTTGGGGCAAAGACTCTGCTCTCTATTCTATGTGCATTTCAACCATGTGGAAAGGGCTCCATTTAAGACTAAAGGGCATTCCAAATATCACTTGTGAAAATGCCCTAATACTTTAATTCTTCACAACACTTACAATTCCATTTGGGTATGCTGGGTGCCAAACTGGCTGTGATTTTACTTTCCATTGAACAACCACTTGGTTGACATCTACCTGTATTTTCCCCTCACATTTAATGACAGTGATTTAACCTGCAGTATGTCTGTCTTTATTCCAGATCCGAGCAGATGGGCCTCCTCATGGTGGCATTCAGTATGAAATGGTGCCAATTTTCAAGGACGGGAGTCCTATCCTTCGTGACATGGCCTTCTCCACAGATCATAATTACCTGTATGTCATGTCAGAAAGACAGGTAAGTTTTGCTCTTCCACATGACAGTAGGTTGTAAGTTTAACCCAACTGCTAAGGGGAAGCGCTTGCATATTCCAATGTTCTTAGCATTTGCCTCAGGTATGGATAATGTATTTTTATCTGGGTCTGGCCAGAGACAACTATTGGTGCACCAGGGGAGGAGCAGTTCTCCTTCTCATCAGCACACTATTGTCTTTAAGAAATGAAAATTGGACAGTGCCACTATGAATGAAATATGGTTTGGGGATTTGGACTTCATTTTGCTAGCAAAGCCCATCCCAAGCAGAAGCCTCATCCATTCATTCCTCTCCATATGTTTGGCAATAGGCTACCATTGCATAGAATTGTCCTTTGTTGTTTTCTTTTTCTGGATTTCAAGGTTAAGTGGTGTGCGTGTGTGTGTGTGCGTGCATGCGTGTGTGCGTTTGTGTGTGTGTGTGTGTAAAAAAGATGCTTCAGAATCAAAATATTGAAGGTTTGGAGATAAAGTATGTGGCAAGCAGACTATGTTCAAGTATCTGCAGGATACTCTTTTGATATATGTCTATTTCATGTGTAGCCATGTTGGACAGTGTGAACCTTATGAAATCCTGACCTTCCCTTCTTTAATGTTAGAAAAATTAGTAATGGCCAAGGTTCTGTTCCACATGGCACTTCTGAATGTTGCTAGTATAACAAAGAAAGCATTTTTAATTGAAAGTATTTAAGACACTTTTGTACTTTTTATTTACAAGTGTAGGAAATTCAAATACAGCCCCTTGTCTGAATGATCAGTTTGAACCCAGTTTGTAAGACTTTTGTGATCTGCCCCTAAACCTTTAAGAATTGATTGGACTTGACCTATAAAATGCCTGGATGTAACCAAGAATTACTCAAAATTTCAATTCTTCACCCTAAATTTCACTTGCATGATGCAGTTATATACCTGATTTCAGAGCAATCCATACCCCCCTCTCCTGCTGGTGGGGCTTTGTGGAGCAGTGGGGCCAGACCCACAGTCCTGCTGTTCATGGTGGCTGCAGCGGAAGGTGGGGGCAGGGCAATCATGCCCAAATCTGTCTTGTGACAACAGTAAGACTGGCTCTGGATCCAGTGGATCCCAGGCCAGCTCAGCTCCACCCCCTCTTCACTCTCAGAATGGTGGATTGCATTCTGGATGCCAACAGGGATCCTAGTATTATGCCTCCCACTCATCCGCAAGTTTGGCAGGCAGAAAGGGGAGGTCATCACCAGCACAGCTGGGCAGAGGGGCATCTTTTTTTGTTCCAAACTCAGCCACTCACCCCCAGCCTAGAGTAAAGAGAGTGTGGATTGCTCTGTTGTATCTGTTTTATATTGAGATGGGCATGGGGGAGTGAAAATATTTCCTAGTAGTTGTCATGCATAATAATAAGTACTGTGATAGGGCCCCATATTCGTATTATAATACCATTGTTGTTTTCACTGTTCTTTTTGTTTAGATCAGGCCTGATTTAACTATGTTGTTCTCTGTGAAATGTCACTTATAATTCTCTCTACTTCATAGTGATCACTCTACACTGAATTCACAATGTACAGTACATATCTCAGTTGCCCCAGGCTGTTTTGTCCATGCTTTTCATTTATCACATTTACCCGACAGCCATTGGGAATAGATATGGGTGGTGATCCACACAGCACTTCAGCTGGTGTACACACACTTCATCCAGCCCACTTAGATAGCATTTAACATCAGCATGCAAACTTACGAAGCTCATGGTTTGCACGGAACATTCTGGGCAAAAGTTTCTTGGAGATGCTCATGATGGTCAAAACTCATTTCAGTTGTGAGGAAAGTGACAAACTCCTTCTAAACCAAAGTTCAAACAATGAGTTGGTAGCTGAGTCACTGCTTCCCAGGTTGTGTCAGTTGTTCAATTACCTGATATTTTCCTTCTGCATGGCTTTTGCTCTGAACCTGTTTATGAGAATGATTAACTGTCCTTCTGAAAAAAAGGAACCAGATTGTACCCAGCAACACCAAAATGATTATGATGGAAATTTATAGCCTTTGTAGTCCATTAGAGTCTGTTGCTTAAGACAGCCAACACCATGTAAATAATCCAGAACCTCGAGTGTAACAGACCAAGTGTATTCCACTCCTGTCAGAGATGAGCAAATGCAAGAGGTCCTAGCCATGAAGCCTTTCTCTTGGGTTCACTGATTCTATTAAACATTTTAGTGACTATCGCTCATGACTCTGTAGTACTGAATAATTTGTTTAGTGCTATGTGTGTACAGAAGATGAGGGTATCATCTCAAGGAGACTGGGTTGTGCTACTTATTTATTTGTGGAATTTAACTCTTTAGAAATTTATTTTCAGAAGGCAGTACAAAAGACCTCATTTTCCACATCTATATAAGCACACAGTAACCAAAGAAAGACATATATTTTTGAAAGTGCTAAGTGCAAAATAATTCTTACTGTGCCTCCCAAGAGCCGGGTTTCGACACAAACTCACTCTTTTGTACAGTTGTCCTCCGAAAGTGAGGTTTTTCATGTCTGTTTGTGGCAGGGGGAGGAGTGGAGTGGAAATATTGTTCATTTATTTGACAATGAACACAGAGTATTACACACTTCTGTTTGGGATGGGGTGTGCTATACATCCTTAATAAGAAGAATTTGTCCTAGCTTTACGACAGAGTGGTATGCTTTGCAATTGCATTAGTGGCAGTAGTGGCCAAAGGGCTTGACCCTTGCTTTTCAGAACTTTCAGCAGAGTCTGTTTTGAGACCCATGTAATTAATACTTCCCTAGTTTGATACGTTGAGCTGGCCCATGTCCTGACAGGGGGCAGATTGATAAGAGCACATTACAGCTGTGACTGCAGCATCTCCCCATAGTTTCCCATGTAAAATTCCAGGTGTTGGTTTTTAGGTACAACATCCCAAATGGCCAGAGTGCCATCTCCCCTAGAGACCTTTTCATCCCCTTACATCTACTAAGCATGCCCTCTTATTCCATCTGCGCACAAACCTAGGAATGCAAGGCCATGCATATCAGCTTTCTCAGAGACTGCCCCACAACTATGCAACTCCATGTCCCAGAAGATTCAAGTCCAGACCCAAGCTTCTTCCAGTAATGTTTCATGATTTTCTATATATGGGTTGGCCTTTTTAATGAGGAATGAGATTTTTAGTCAGTCAGAGGAATAAACTTTTGTGTGTTTTAATATTGCTCAAAGGTCTTGGGATGGAGCATTCTAGAAGTTAAAAATGTAAACAAAATAGTATTGGATGTGAATGTTCCTCATGCAGCCAGGATGTATTTCTTAATGACTTCCCTCTTAAAACAAAAACTCCCCCAGATTATTAAAATGCTTGACTGAATATCACCCTCACCATAACTACGTAAGGGTGGAACAGCATAGTGCTCAGAGGGCACAATTCAAAATTTAAAGCTAATGCCAAAATATACTCCTAGCATTTGATAAGCCCAAATTGTTGCTTGTATATTTTAATTTCAAGTCCATAGCTAGCAGTAGGGTATCAATTTATGTAACACCAGTACCCACATAAAAAAGGGGGGATTGCCTAAAATTTGCATTGACTTAAACTGAAGACTTCCATTATTGCAGCATGTGAACAAACTATTGGATACCAAACTAAGAAATATCAGGACTGGTTTGATGGGAAGGATAGTGAGATTGAACATATCATTGACAAGAAAAGGAAAGCCTTCCAGATATGGCAAAAAGACATTAACTGTGCTGCTAAGAAAAAAATCTATGCCAGTGCAAAGGCTGAGGTCCAAAGAAGAACTAGAGAAGAACGCCTGATGGATAAAGAAAGCTCAAGAAATTCAGTATTTTGCAGATGCTCATGATGCACAGGGCTTTTTTAATGCCACAAAGGCCATCTACGGACCAACAAATTATGGTACAAATCCCTTATGTTCAATAGATGGTACCAAACTTCTAAAGGATAAAGAATATATTGCACTGCGCTGGAAAGAGCATTACCACAACCTCCTTAATCGTAACTCTAATGTGGCTGGTGAGATCTTCTTGCAAATCCCAAAACAACAAATTAGAGATGAGCTTGCAGTATCCCCTAATTTGGTTGAGGTCAGTAAAGCCATCAATCAAATGAAGACTAACAAAGCTAGTGGACCTGATGGGATTCCTGCTGAAGTCTTTAAAGAAGGTGGGCCTGAACTTACACAACTTCATAAACTCATCAAAAAAAATCTGGATGAGGGAGGAGATCCCGGAAGACTTTAGGGATGCCATAATTATCACTCTTTTCAAGAAGGATGATAGAACAGATTGTGGGAACTACCGAGGCATCTCTCTTCTAGCTACCACAGGTAAAATCCTTGCAAGGATCCTCACAAATCGCCTCCTACCTATCTCAGAAGAGATAAATCCCAAAATGGTTTCTGCCCTTCCAGGGGGACAGTGGACATGATCTTCACTGCACGACAGCTTCAAGAAAAATGCAGGGAGCAAAACCGACCTCTGTATATGGCATTTATTGATCTGACTAAGGCCTTTGATACTGTAAATCGAACTGCTCTCTGGACCATCCTTCTGAAAATTGAATGCCCTGATAAATTTGTGAATATTTTGCAACTCCTCCATGACAACATGACGGTGACATTTTTGGATAATAATGGCTCTCAAAGTGATCCATTCAAAGTGGGATCAGGCATCAAACAGGGATGCGTCATTGCTCCTATCTTATTTGCTATTTTCATTGCCATGATTCTACACCTTGTTGAGGGGAAACTTCCCACTTGTGTGGGAATCACATATCGAACAGATGGAAAGCTTTTTAATCTCAGAAGGCTGAAAGCAAAAAATAAGGTAGAACTCTGTTGTAGAATTTCAATATGATGATGATAATGTAGTCTCCGCACCTTCAGAGAAAGATCTTCAAACTATCCTAAATGTCTTTGCAGAAGCATATGAAAAGCTTGGCCTCTTGCTTAACATAAACCCCCCCAAAGTGCTTCATCAGCAGGTGCGAACCAATCCTTCTGTAGCACCATCAATCCAGCTTAATGGTGCGATGCTGGAGAATGTCGATCACTTTTCTTATCTTGGCAGCCATCTCTGTAAAAGCTGACATCGACGCTCAAATTCAGCATCATCTGAGCTCTGCGAGTGCCGCATTCTCCCGAATGAAGTGTAGAGTGTTCGAGGATCGGGGTGTTCGCAGGGAGACCAAAATGCTTATTTACAAAGCCATTGTACTACTGACCTTACTGTACACCTGTGAAACATGGACCATCTATAAATGCCACTCCCAACTTCTTGAAAGATTCCACCAACACTGCCTCCAGAAAATTCTGCAAATTACTTGGGAAGATAGGCGGACTAATGTTAGCGTATTGGAAGAAGCAAAGACTACCAGTGTTGAAACAATGATCCTCCAACATCAACTTTGTCGGACCGGCCATGTTATTCGAATGCCTGATCACCATCTTCCAAAGCAGCTACTTTACTCCCAACTTAAGGATGGAAAACGGAATATCGGTGGATAGCAAAAGAGGTTTAAAGATGTTCTTAAAGCTAATCTTAAAAAATGTAACATGAGCATCAAGAACTGGGAAGCTTTGGCCCATGAGCATTCCAATTAGAGGTCGGCCATTATCAAAGGTGCTATGGACTTTGAAGAAGCAGAAGTACAGGGCAAAAGGGACAAACGAGATAAGTGGAAGACACGTCAAGCAAATCCTCATCGTGACCATCTTCCATCTGGAAACCTATGTCCTCACTGTGGGAGGCTGTGTGGATCCAGAATTGGCCTCCACAGTCACTTACAGACCTTGCCCTGGAAGACAATCTTACTTGGCCAAGAGTGATCGCCAATGAATGGAAATGAATGAATGAAAGATGCAAATTTAGAAAGAATTATTATAATGTTAATAGCCAGGTGCTAACACTTGATGGGCAACTTCAAGGTACTTGCTTTCTCATCTTATGGTTTTTTATCTGTAAATCAGACTTGAACAGGACAGCCCTTCAAATGAGGGGATGCTCCCCTGGCAGCCCTTCAAACAGAAGACTATCTTTGTAAAGCAGGGCACATGGCCACCTGAGAGGATAGGCCTGTTTTGTGATTACTAACTGAAAAATGTTATCTACCCGAGCCGGGCTGGCTGTAAGCATGACTGGGCCCTTGGGCCCCAGCCTTTCCCAGGTTCACGGCACCCACCCACACACCACACCTACCACTCCCATTGCTTCATGTCAATTCTCTGCACACTGTGCATGCGTGGCTGCCATTGGCAGCAGGGGCTTCCCTAAGGGGCTGATGCCTCTGCCACCATCTTGGTTCATGGCACTCATGTGCACTACCCTACGCGCGCACATGCCTGCCATCAACCAAGATGGCAGCAGGGATGTCTGCCCCTTAGGGAAGCTTCCACCACTGTATTGGTTGTTGGTAGGTATGCATGCACAGCGCGCTCAGCATTCACGACAATGGAAAGGTTGGTAAGGCATGTGGATGTGCGGCGCAAGCCCACGAGGTCTGTATGGGGGACCCTGGAAGCTCTTTCTCTGCAATCTGTGGCAGGTTCAGGAGTCAACGTTGCTGCGGATCATGGAATTGGAGTGCTATCCTCCCACCCTAAGAAGGGGCCCTTCAGGGGTCCCTATGGGCCACAGGGGCCGTTGGCCAGGGCCCAACCTGTCCACCCTCTGGTGCCAGTCCTGACACCAGCCTTAGGAAAATGAACACATATTATAGTGCACCACAGACAGCTTCCTGAATCATTATCATCTTGCATATCACAGATGGTTGTGCCCTAAGCCCTTTACCAGCAACATATTTTTCTCCCCATTATTGTTTATTTGTAGAGTTCTATGAATCACAAAAGCTAGTTCACCACTTGTTACCTTCAGTTGGCCCTAATATAAGTATTATGATATCACTTCTTAGATTGTTTTTTCTTCTTCTAATGGACCAACAGGACTGCCCATATTTTTTGTCAAACCAGCAAATGGAGCTGGGCCCAGCTGTGAGGAGCAGGAGGTGAGTTCTCTCAACTATTAATGCCCCATTGTAAATGGAACCTGGATAAGCATTTTTGCAAGAGTGCCTTATCTCTCGCTTGGCAGAAAAAACGGAGAGAAACTGAAGCACACATGAAGTTTCGCAACAGAGATCCAGCAGGGATGCCTCCAACTCATTTGTTATGGGGTGAGAGGGCTTAAATATTCATCAGAGCTGCTAATTCTGTTAATTGTGAATAGGGAGGAATTACTAAATAATGAAACATACGTAAAGTGCAAATCCATTAAGAGTTATGTTTTACTCATTGGTGAAGTGTTTTACATGTTCCCTTTGTTGTTAATCTGCTCATGATTGTTTCTGTATGATTGCTCCCACTTAAGAGGCAGTCTTCTCACAGAGATCTTAAGAAAGTGAAACATTTTTGGTACAGGGTGCTTTTTAACAATAAGCAGTAAACTAGACAGTATTATTTCAAAAGGGGCAAAAGCAGAGGAAAGTAGAAAAGACCAGCCAGCAGAAATCAGTAGGAAAGACCACCAAATTCAACCAATTGGGAGTTGGGGGCAATGCTTGGCAGTGGTTCTGCTCCTACCTGGCGGGTCGTCTCCAGAAGGTAGTGGTTGGGGAACATTGCTCGACACCGTGGGCTCTCCAATGTGGAGTCCCGCAGGGGTCAGTTCTGTCCCCCATGCTTTTTAACATCTACATGAAGCCGCTGAGTGCGGTCATCAGGAGTTTTGGAGTGCGTTGCCACCAGTACGCTGATGACACGCAGCTCTATTTCTCCTTTTCATCTTCTTCAGGTGAGGCTGTCAATGTGCTGAACCGTTGCCTGGCTGCGATAATGGACTGGATGAGAGCTAATAAACTGAGGCTGAATCCAGACAAGACAGAGATGCTGTTGGTGGGTGATTTCTCTGATCAGATGCTGGATATGCACCCTGTTCTGGACGGGGTTACACTCCTCCTGAAGGGGCGGGTTCGTAGTCTGGGAGTACTCTTAGATCCTTCCCTGTCACTTGAGGCTCAAGTAGCCTCGGTGGCACGGAATGCGTTCTACCAACTTCGGTTATGTCCCTATCTGGACATGGAGGACCTCACCTCAGTTGTCCATGCTCTGGTAACCTCTCGATTGGATTACTGCAATGCGCTCTACGTAGGGCTGCCTTTGAAGATGGTCCGGAAACTACAGCTAGTGCAAAATGCGGTGGCCAGGCTGATAACGAGGACCAGGCGGTCCGAACATATAACACCTGTTCTGGCCTGCTTGCACTGGCTACCTATATGTTTCCAGGCCAGATTCAAAGTGTTGGTTTTAACCTATAAAGCCTTATACGGTGCGGGACCACAATACCTCCTGGAACGCCTCTCCCAATATGAACCTGCCCATACACTACGTTCAACATCGAAGGCCCTCCTCCGAGTTCCGACTTATAGAGAGGCTCGGAGGATGGTTACCAGAACCAGGGCCTTCTCAGTGGTGGCCCCTGAATTGTGGAATAGTCTTCCTGTTGAGGTGCGCTTGGTGCCGACATTGCTATCTTTTCGGCGCCAAGTTAAAACCTTTCTCTTTGCTCAGGCATTTTAGTTTAATATGTTCAATTTGGTTTTAGACTTGTGGATTTTTATATATATGTTTTTGTACCGACTTATGTGATTTTATTGTATATACTTTCTGTTGTACACCGCCCAGAGAGCTATGCTAGTGGGGCGGTATAAAAATTTAACAAACAAACAAATAAATAAATAAATCAGCAAAAGCAGTAAGAAACAAAGATTAAATTTGGATGAGACTTTGAAACTTTGCTCAAATCTAAGAAAGGAGAGAGAGAGAGAGAGAGAGAAAGCCCAGTAATGTCCTGCCTTCCAATGCTTTGTTGGTAAGACATGGTGGTGCTCTTCTGGCTTTGCGGGTTCTATCCATGCAGTGATGTAGAGGAGGAAACTGGACCATGTCTTTCTTTTCTGTAATTTCTGTTCTCTTTATTGCAAGTAGCTAATTGCCCCCCTTTTGGCCTCTTTGCCTGGTAGATCAGGGAATTTTTATGTAAGTTATTTTTTACCAGATCACATTCCTTGACTTTCTTTGGCAAAGGCCAAGTTCCTGGCAATAGTAGAGCAGACCAGGAAGCAGCTGGTGAAATGATGGGTTGACCTTTACTGTCCTAGAAATTGCCTTCAGGGTTTATCAGGTTGCTGATGTGACCTTATATCATTATACTCTATCTGCATTTTTTTTCTTTTATATAGCAAGTATAACTAAATCTGTAATATTTTCGGCTTCAGTCTGTTGACTATAATATTAAACTTGTCTGTAAATAATGTTGACACACTGTGTAACAGATATTTGTCTAAGCTAATTGTCCTGAATAAGAGAAATTGTTCTTGCTGTTTTGAACTCACAAACTGAAGCCAACCACTTTCAGTACTCTAGTGATCTGATATTAGGGCCATTTTGCACATTATGATACAGATAGGCTCCCATTTCCACATTGAACATTGTAATATGTAAAGGAGAGATGTGATTGACCAAAGTTCCTGAATGCATATGTCGTATGTGTTTTCAAGCAAATGCGCCCTTCTTTCACAAAGTACATATCACATGGCCTTTCTTACCTTGCAGATCTTTCTTATTTTGTGCCATTGCCATTTCTTGAAATGAGCTTGTGAGCAAGCCTGTGCAACTACTAAGAGTGACTATATAATCAATGATACGAAGAGGAACAATTTTAGCTTGAAATGTGTCAGTATAAATTGTGTGCAGTATCTGTCTATCTATCCATCCACCCATCAATCAAACCTAAATCCCAAAATTTTGTCAAGCTCTGGAATGTCCATGAGTGGAGCCTACAAAAGAGGAAGGGAGGTGAAGAGTTGATTGATAAGAGGCTGGGGTCATGAGCAGGGCCGGTTCTAAAGGGCGGCCAGGTGGGGCACTGGCCTGAGGGCCCCTGGAGCTACAGGAGGCCCTCCGCTCTCCTTCTGCAATTCGCAGAAGCATCCGCGGACTGCTATCCCTCCGCTATCTCCCTGCTTTACCTACCTTTCTGTTTTTTGTGGCGCGCAGATTTGCCATCAATTAAGATGGCGGCCGAGGTTTCCTTAAGGGGCTGAAGCCTCTGCCGCCATCTTTGCTGATGGCACGCATGCATGCTACACGCGCGCGTTGCTGCCATCAGCAAAGTTGGTGGCAGAGGCTTCAGCCCTTTAGGGAAACCTTGGCCACCATCTTGATTTATGGCAAACCTGCGCGTGCCGCAAAAAACAACGGAAAGGAAGGTGAAGCGTGGGTCTAGCGGGGGGATGGCAGACAGTGCGGAAGCTCCTGTCTTGTGGTCTGCGGATGCTTAAGTTCTGCGGATTGTGGAGGGGGAGTGGAGGGGCCCAGGGCAGGCTGGTCATGAGCTAACCTTCTACCCAGCACTGTCCCTCACTGCCACTCTTTTACTTTCTTCCACATGTGAGTGCTTGCCATGCCAGTCTATGGGGAAAACTGAAATTCCACTTTTGAGCATTTTGTTGCCAGTGAGGGCAGCACCACTCTCCACTCCTGACACTAGTCTTGCCTTCACTTATAGTGAGTGAGTGAACGAATGGGTCTTTGCAGTTTATGAGTCCTTACTCCCCAATCTGCCCATCATAATATCAGACATTTTGCTAGCATGGTCTACTGAAAAGCTTCCATTTGTGATCTACCATTGCTATTTGTTTCCTCTAAATATATGAACCTTTCCCTGCCCAAGGGCTGCATTCCTTTCTGAGTAACCTTCCAGGGGCCACATGTCAGTGGTGTGCAGGACCAGAGGCACAAGTGGGCAGAGCAACTATTGTAAATGTTATCTTTGTACAGTAGGCTACTTTCTGCACAGGTTGCCTTTCCATCCTCCATCCAGGCAAGCAAGAGGCATTATCAGAGTTCAAGGACACATCCCAGCCAGGTAAAAATATTTAAGGTGTGAAGCTGGGCCAGTGAGGGATGTGGCCTGGTGAGAGGGGGTATGGCATTGGAGAGTTCTGAGAGCCAGATAGAGATGCCGGGGGGGCACCATTGGCCCCTGGCCCTGAGGCTTCCCATTCCTGGCCATGGTGACCAGAGGTCAAGGCCTGCTTTTACCTGAATTACTCTGTGATATGTGGACCTGCAGTTTGTTAGCTTTTCTTAGTCCTGCAGCACCACAACACTGTTAAGTGCTGAATTCCCCTCTTCTATAATAAATGATAAAAATACGAGCCCTGTTCAAGTGTTCTCACCATTCAATTGCTATCACATAAGGGGAATAGCATGGTGACACTCCCAGGTGCCCTTGGCACCATCACCATCCCATAGACCTCTGTGTGATGGAGGTTGAATGCCTACAGCAGGGAGCATGCTGTAAATGCACAGTTTTGAAAGATGGAAGATCAGGTTTCTGAAGCGTACAGGAAGCCTACATGAGTAGAAGAGGCTATCCACTGCAGAGGTTCACCCACTACTATGTGGAGGTCCATGGGATCAGTGGCCATGATGTGGAGTGCAGCACTATTCTCCTTCTCACAGTATGGTAATTGTGTGAGGAGCAATGCCAGAACATGGCTACACAAGCACTTTTTATATGCATCTGGTTGCTATACATATGCATGGAAATCATGCAAAGATATGGAGAGTTACAGACTACACATGAATGACTGTAGCCAGGGCTGGCACCAGAGGGCAGCTAGGTTGGGCTCTAGCTGAGGGCCCCTATAGCCCAGAGGGGCCACTGAAAGGCTCCTCCTTAGGGTGAGAGGGCAGCACTCCCGTTCCATGATCGGCGGCAGTATTGGGTCCTACAACCCGACCCTACTGGGGATCATGGAGATTGAGTTCCCAGGCACACACACACCCAATACAGACAGTGCAGGCTTCAATAAGCCTGCATGCACATCCCACCTACCTTTCTTGTCAGTGTGAATGCCATGCACACTGTGCACTTCTGCCTGCCATCGCCCAAGATGGTGGCAAGGGTTTCCCTAAGAGGATGACGCCCTTGCCACCATCTTGGTTGATGGCAGGCATGCGCTCTATGTGTGCATGTCATTTGCATGACACAAGAGGTAGGTGGGGCACACAGGCAGGCTTATTAGCCTTGCACCACCTGTATGGAGGGATGTTTTGGCTATGGTGCTGCAGGCCCAGGGCCCAGTCATGCCTGGTGCCGACCCTGATTGTAGTATCATTTTGTAGCTGATTGGGTCTATGATACTTTGAAAGTTGTTTCACAGCATCCATACTTACAATAACGCACTACAGATTATGACAGAGGTGTAAAGCCAGTTTGTGCTACTGCATATGTGGAATAGTAGCAGGTGATTCTGCAAGTCAGGAAGAAGATGCACTAAGAGGGTGATGTGCTGTGACAGTGAAGCTAGAAATAGCAGTGGCTGTTGCAGGCAAAACTGAGAGCCATTGGCACATCTGCACTGAGAGAATTTGTGAGGAGCCATTTTTAGCTGTCTTCTCAGCATGAACTGCCTTGCATTTCTCAAAAACATCCAAATTCAATTAACATGTTTTTATGTGTGTGTATTCTAAAGAAAATACAACACTGAATCCTGGGTCCATGCTGCTGTTTGTGCTGGAGATTTTTTTTTTATTTTTTTGCTTGTTTCTGCAGAAATTAATGAGCCATGGGGATACACAATCAGGCATGTTGCACCTGGACTCAAGCTCATAGAGATTAAACAACAGTTGAGGGGTTAAAGACAATGCAACAGCAGAACACTTGTAAATGTCCAGGAGTTGCCACTGGCCCATGTATTAAAGGGAGGTTCATTCTACTGTAGTCCTCAACACTCATAATTGCAAGCAAATCCCACTGAAATTGATGAGACTTCTTCTAACTAAGCAAGTGCTGTGCCAAAATCTGCCCTCCAATTTCTTGCAAGTTTTCTTCCACTGTGAAAAGGACTTCCAATTTTTTTGCCTCATTCTCAGAGCTCTTTAGAATTTCTTCAGCACTTTGCAACCTCTCTGGCTGCCTGCTCTTCCTGATCTGAAACGCTCCATGGGACAAATATAATTTATATTTGTATTTGTTGTTGTTGTTGTTATATGCCTTCAAGTCGATTATGACTTATGGCGACCCTATGTATCTTTTTTGGATATATTCATACTGCTATTTTAAAAAATAACGGTTTACAACATATATAAATACACAATAAAACCAAATAAAATTTAAAACCAGAAATCAGTGACCTCCTGCTGTTTTAAAAATCATTCTGCAGGGTCAGCAGTTTCAGTATGGGTATTCCTAGGCTCTCCAGGGCTGTCTCGCCTCATAGCGCCTCACTCTGCAGAAGGACCCGTCTAAGAAAAGGACTTGGAGCTAGCTCAGGACTTAGTTCATCACCAACTCAAGGTTTAAGGGGCATCTTAGAAAAGTGTCCTCTGGTGCCCTCTCACATCCTTTTGCCTCCTAGTGCCATGGACTTATCAGGTGATGAAATCAGAGGGAGGGGCACCCTTTTAAATTTCCCATACTGCCCTACATTGGGACATTAAAATAGTAGCCTCCAGACCCAGCTCCCTGGAGAACCAGTGAAAGGAGGACCTCCAGCTGTTTGGAGCATCAGTTAAAGTTGCCCAGAGTGCTACCAGCTAAAGAGCTGGCACCCGCTGTGGCTCCTGCCAGGGCACTGTGCCTTCAGACCATGTGTCAATGCTAGTCCTGATTTGGTTTAACCCACGGAGAAACACACACACAAAACTGAATGAATCATAGAATAGTGGAGTTGGAAGGGGCCTATAAGGCCATCAAGTCCAACCCCCTGTTCAATGCAGGAATCCATATCAAAGCATTCCCGACAGATGGCTCTCCAGCTGCCTCTTGAATGCCTCCAGTGTCGGAGAGCCCACTACCTCTCTAGGTAATTTGTTCCATTGTCGTATGGCTCTAACAGTTAGGACTTTTTTCCTGATGTTCAGTCGACATCTGGCTTCCTGCAACTTGAGCCCATTATTCCGTGTCCTGCATTCTGGGACGACCGAGAAGAGATCCTGGCCCTTCTCTGTGTGACAACCTTCCATGTACTCGAACAGTGCTAACATCTCAGTCTTTTCTTCTCCAGGCTAAACATGCCCAGTTCTTTCAGTCTCTCCTCACCGGGCTCTGTTTCCAATCCCCTGATCATCCTTGTTGCCCTCCTCTGAACCTGTTCCAGTTTGTCTGCATCCTTCTTGAAGTGCGGAGACCAGAACTGGACGCAGTACTCAAGATAAGGCCTAACCAGTGCTGAATAGAATGACTTATTTTAATGGCTCATTGTGTAGAATTTTGATCTGTTCAGATACCTCTGAACAACCACTTGTTGTACACACAGTTCCTCTCCTATATACCTTACCCTTAACTCCCCTTTCCACATAAATCCTCTTTACACCACTTCATCATTTTAACATGGCTCGTTTACATTGCACAATAGCTCTTTTCCATTGCCAGAGTGGCACAAAGAGCCTGTGATACACGCTGGGGGTCTTGCTATTCCCAAATCCTGTCTAATGCTTTATTTAGGAAATGTAGGTGGTTCCCATTCCTTGCTTTCACCTGTGGAAATAATTCTTGAAAGAGAGTGTGTGTAAATGAACAACAGAGCACCTGAAATGATTTCTCCTGGCTTATGTGACATTTTTACACTGGTTTGATTAGAGACCCTTAAGCAGAATATTGTGAAAAGAGCTTCACTCATGCCTGTCACTCTGTGGGAGGTGGGAGAAGATTAATGCTGTGCCCTAAAGATTCTCCTCACGTTGCCCTAAGGACAAGATAGTCAAAGCGAAGGGAAGGCTTGGCCCCTGCCTGTATAAATGATAGGCGTGTGTACATGAAGCCTCGGGGAGGAAGGTGAACTCTGTATGGAAGAGGTGGGGACATGGACTCTTGAAGGTTATTTGATTGAACGGGGTGGAGGGATGTTCTTTTCTTAACTGCAGCTGAAGAAGAGCCATAGAAAGGTTACATACATAGTTTTCATTTCAAGGAAACGTTATCAGCATGAAAAACTTTACATAAATTGCCAGGATTTGTGAAAGGGGTAGATCCCCTCAGGCCTATCCCAGGAAGTTTTCACTGGACCAGGTAATTAGCATTTGCTATGGGGGAGTCATTCCAAGAAGTTGTGAAAGGGAAGACATGAGGGAATAGATGGGTTTTCTGCTCATTACCCAATACCGAAGTTTGGTGTGTTCAGTACAGCTGGAGGAAATCTCTTTGCTGTCCTGAGTGAAGCCAGGCATACTAATCAAGATCTACGTAGGATTGGCTTTTCTTCCACAGGGGAACTAGCCCATCGCCATGCCCGCTCTTGTGTCTTTATTTGCACATGTGCATTCATTTAAATGAAGGCAAATTAAAATTGGTGACTGCTGAACACTGCTGCCCAACTAAGATTTCCCAAAAACTGCAAGGCAGACAAAGCCAAAATAATGAAGCTATTTTAAGACTAAGCTGATCAGTGAATAAAATCGCAAAACCCAGGCCAGCACTGAGAAAATATATTGCCCCTGTAATTTCAACACATAGTACTACTTTATGATTATTTTAAGCATTTTACCCAGTTGCCATCTATTTAAAGTTTCATAATTGCAGAAAATTATGATATGTACCTTTAATTGTTTTAATCACAGTAAGGGCTGATGATTAAGAGTGCAAGGTGATAGTTATTCCCCACCATCAACAGAGCAATGCTTTCACACAAACTTCAATTCATTTCAGTTATAGATATAAAATTTCTGAGCATTTTCATGGGGAAAATGTCCTTTTTCACCAATTTCTTTAAAGGAAATGTTGAGAAAACACATATTAATCCTGAAGATAGATAGATACACATATAGATATGTGCGCACACACTCCTTTAACAACATAAAAGGACTAATTTACAAATTAATTAGCATATACATATATTGCAGGGATAGGGAACAGGATCTGGCCAAAGCAAATTAAAACAATCCTGTGGATGTTTACTTAGAAATGATAACTACTTTGTTTAATGGCTCTTACTTCCATATAAGCACACATAGCAATGCAGCCTCAATTGCCTTTGTCTGCAATCCTAGGGGCAGAGAGCTTTTTTCAGCTCGAGGACCATATTCCCTCATGGGCAAACTTCTGATGGTCACATGCCAGTGGTTGGCAGAGCTAGAGGCAAAAATGTGGGTGGAGCAATGGATGCAACTCTTGCCTTTGAACAGCAGGCTACATTCCAGCAGCCACACACATCAGAGGTTTCTACATGTATCTTTCCATCCATGCAAGTTAGAGGTATTATCTCTGTTCACGGAGACTGTTCAAAGCAGTCGAGGAGGGCACAGAGCAGGGCCAGTGAGGGATATGGCCTGGAAAGAGTCCTGAGAGCCAGACAGAGAGGCTTGGAGGGCTGCATTTGGACCCAGGCATGAGGATCCCTGTCGTTTCTATATACACTTACTTGAGAGTCCCATTGAACCCAAAGTAGACAAGCATTGGACTGTAATGTTAGTTTTGTACCAGGATCTCTCTGTCATGGTCATTGGAGGTGAGAGGTGAAAAGGTTAATGACAAAGGAGTAGTCAAGTCAATAAGACATCAGATAGAGGATATTTGCTTAATAGTATCTCCAAACTAGATCAAAGGTCACCAAAAGATGGCAAGCAGCATCACAATAAGATGAAGGCCTTGTATACTCGTGAAGATGGCAACACCTTGTAGGTGCAGAAATATATCTTGATGTGACCGTTTTATGAGTCTACTGTATATATATAGGAACTATAATTCTCTTAGAGCTTTTTCATTTAGAGGGAGAACATTCCTAAATGGGGCTGAGGAGAAGCAGGGAGGAGTATGTGATCCACTCATCTCAAGTTTGGTCAGCTCATGCCATCCAGAGGGAAAGACAGGGAGTGGTGGTTTAGTATTCAATTTCACTACGCCAGCTCCAGGCTGGCATAGAAGGGGAGTGAGGATCAGGGTCCTTGGGGGATTTGTGGGGATTTGGATCTAGTTGGTCCAAAGGCACTGGCACCTTGACCTGCAATATCCCATAGTCCCAGGCTGTGGTCTGAAGGCACATGAGGCCAGCACCCTGCTGAAGCTAAGCAGGATCAGTTGTGGTCAGTGCCTAGATGGGAGACCGCCTGGGAACCATATGTAAGCCGCCTTGGGTTTCAATCATGAAAAGTGGGGCTTTCTGCCCAGCTGGGCAGACATCAACTGCAGCAGAGCTCATTACCACCACCAGTGCTCCATTTTTGCATGCAGACGCCAGTGGAGAGGTATCTGTGCACCATAACAAAATAAATATATTGTTGGCTCATTTAGCTTAGTGCTGAGGTACTTGTAAAAACGATAATGTATTTATATTTTGTATTGCTATTGTACTTTATATTTTTTTATCGTTTAAGCTGTCTTATGGGTACTTTGCTCAGAAAAGCAGCCTATAAATATTTAATAATAATAAACACATGGGGGGGGAGATGTAGGACTGCATTATAAAACCTTGTCTTAAAACTATTTCTTGTGAGTTTTTTCTAAATGTTTCCTAACATTTCCAATATTTTTCAACAGAAAAGTTGAAAAAAAGTCTGGGGGTGGGGAATGGGAGGAGGAGAGGAATGGGTTTTTAAAACAAACATTTCCTTTGCTGGTTATTCTGTTTTGGGAATTGCTGCAAATATGTTTGTGTAGCATTAATCATTTTGCCTATCTGTAAATTTCAATTATTAGCAAGGGATCTGTTTCAGTGATGTGTGTAGGAATGCGGGAATTAACATTTACCAATAAAAATCAAGTCCTGCCAACTCTATACAGAAAAGCTTCATAGGTATGTGAGATCCAAGAGCCTGTAATTAGAACTTGCACCTGGTGCCCTGTCACAAAGTCTCATAGCAACTTAAATTGATGTTGACTTCATAGTCCTGTTGTTCTTTTGAAAAGTGGGAAAGAAAAGTTTTGTAAAGACAAAAGAGGTTTGAACTCATATGACATTAATGCTGAGAGGATTGGCTGCCTCCTGAATAAAGTGAACATTATGATCTACAGTATAGTTCTGGCTATATTTGTCAGTAGCAGACCATTCCAAAAAAATGGTAGGTCTCTAAAGGGATCAAAAGTATGTTTCCAGAATTAGGGACTAACTCAGGATGGAAGATAAACTATATGATTCCACAGGAGACTTGGAGTCTAAGTCTAGAAATATAAAATGTAAATGTACTGCCTTCAAGTCGATTCCGACTTATGGCGATCCTATGAATAGGGTTTTCATAAGGCTGAGAGGCAGTGACTGGCCCAAGGTCACCCAGTGAGCTTTATGGATATGTGGGGATTCGAACCCTAGTCTCCCAGGTTAAATAAATCTTAGTTGATGTTAATCAAATAAATATTAGTCAATTGATTGACTCTGCTTTTGCGTAAACATGATAAAATAGTGAAATAAAAAAGAGTGATAAAATAACCTTTTCATCTCATTTAGAAGCAATTACCTGAAAAACAACTCAGTCACTCTGTTATTATCAAATCTGCAGAGCCCATGCTCTTCCTTTCCCCTTCTGTTTGCAACCCTGGTACTAGTATTCAGAGCTACTCTGCTCATGGAGGTTACGTTTAGCTATTGTGTATAATAGCCATTCATACTTCCTGGTTAATCCTGCAAATCCTTCCCAAACACCTGTTATTGTTATTTCCCTCAGAGTTTAGAAGATTACTTTTAAAAATGAATAAATTACAATTACTGTTACATGGCCCCAAACAGGAACAAATTACCATTACAATTACATTTGTTCTGAAACGCATTGATTACTTTACTGTTACTCAAAAGTAATCACTACAATTACACTTTAGTTACTTTTTAAAAAACCTAGAGTGCCTACAAGGTGCTGGCCTTGGCTGCTGCACACTAAGTTGCCTAAAATAACATTAAACACACACACACAGAGGTAGTTGAATAATTCTTTTTATCCATAAGATAGCAGGGGTGGTCTCTCTGCTGGTAAGGGAAGCAGGAAGGGAGGCAGAGGCCACTGCTCAGATCTTTGCACGTCAAACCAAGTGCAACCCACACACACATGCTCTCAGACAGCAAGCATAATCTCTCTCACTCAACCACCTCCTGGACCCTGCTCTGACACCAACTAAGGGACACCACCCAAGCAAACATTTTCCCCTGAGATGCAAAGAAGTTAAAACATGCAGCAAAGTAGCAGGGAAGGTGGCAGAGGCCACTTTGTGTGCAAAGTGCAAACACAGTACAGGCATACCCTGCTTAACATTGCTTCACTTAACGTCACCTCGCTATAACGTACATGCTCCATATGCCTGTATTTCTCCAGAAACGCAGCGCAGCAGCAGCGGCTTTAGCGCGTGGGGGTGGAAATAGACGCGATTGCACCACCGCAAATCAGCTGGGAGGCACAATCGCAATCAGCTGAGAGGTGTGGCAGCGCAGCAGCAGAGGCTTTAGAGCGTGGGGGTGGAAATAGACGCGATCGCACCACCGCAAATCAGCTGGGAGGCACAATCGCAATCAGCTGAGAGGCGTGGCAGCGCAGCAGCAGAGGCTTCAGAGCGCGGGGGTGGAAATAGATGCGATCGCGCCACCGCAAATAATAAATAATAATAATAATAAATTTAATTTCTTCGTCGCCTATCTGGCCAATGGCCACTCTAGGCGACTTACAAAATAGTTAAAATACAATTGATAAAATACAATAATACAATATAAAAAACAACACATCTACAGCAACAATATTAAAACTGGGCAGGAGGCATTTCTGTTATAACAATTAACCCTCCCCAGATACCCCGAAGGCCTGCTGAAAGAGCCAGGTCTTTAAGGCTTTCCGAAACACATTTAGGGAAGAGGCTGTTGGCATGAGGCCTAGTAGTTTTCCATCAAGTCTGAAAGTTTTGAAAGTAAAGAGGAGTTATGTCTTTGCCAGTCTGGGAACGGACAGTGAAGGCCGTTGTTATGGTAACCATCAAGATATAGACTGGGAAAGTTCTAACAGAGTCTGTGAGTTGTTGTTCTTCTTCATCATGTCTCTGACCTGAGAGGCTGTCTTACTTTTGCTTTTGAAGAGAAATGTGCTGTAGAGCTAGAGGGGGGGAAGGAAACTGCTGAAAAGCCTCAATGTCTTTGAATAAAGACTCTTAACATGCTCTAATGCTCTGAAGAAGTTTCTTGCTCAACTTAACTCCAACGTAATGTATGCTGTTTCACGCATCAACGCACACACGCCAACAAGGGGTTATGGGCCCAGATCCACAGCGCATTACACGGGAGTAAGTCTGAACGGCAGATGGAGTTCCAGAGAGGGCAGCTTGATTGATTGTACCAGACGGAGGTGAGCAACATGGCTGTAAACCTGTCTGGGAGAGGCTTGCCGATGGAACGGCTTAATGAAAAGAATTATGACAGCTGGAAGCCGAGGATGCGGGCTTTGCTGATAAAAGAGGATTTATGGGACACAATAGATGGACCCACTCCAGCGGTACTGACTGCGGCTTGGACGCGTAGAGATCAGAAGGCGCAGGCTTTTATACTTCTGGCTCTATCTGACTCTCAACTGCTACACGTGAGAGATGTTACAAACGCCAAACAGATGTGGGACGTGTTGGAAAGCATTCATGTGCAACAGACTGCGGGATCTAGATTGTGTTTGGCACGGAAGCTTTATCAAATGCGCTTCACGGGTGAGTGCGACATGAGTGAGCATCTCACGGAATTCAGACGCCTGTTTGCTGAGTTGACGGACCGAGACGTCGAACATTCTGAACTTCAGAAGACCTATCTGATCCTGGCTTCACTTGATGGGACTTGGAATAATATGGTCATGGCTTTCGAAGCCATGCCTGACGGAGGTTTGAACGTTGCGTTTATTGAGGAAAAACTGACCCAGGAATGGCAGCGGAGACAGGAGGCGAAAAGAGCCGAGTCGATGGAGGCTGTCAGGAGGCCAGAGGTGAAACATGCCATGCCGAAGGATAATAAACAGGAGCAGCAACAGAGGCTGAAGGCTTGTTTTGTTTGTGGAGATCGACGACATCTCCAGCGGGATTGTCCAGTCAAGCGAAACTCCAGGGACGGAGGCTTGAAGCAGGGAAGTGTGAACTTTGTTTGTAAACAGAACTCTCAAGATTTACGACCTGTGAACTGGTTGCTTGACAGCGGAGCAAGCCATATATTAATTAAAGACAGACGTTTGTTTTACGTTTCAGAAGAAGTGAAAGACTTTGTTTTACTTGCTGATGGATCGCGTAAGAACGTTGAAGCTCGTGGTCTGGTGAAATTTGACAAGCTTGGAATAATGACAGACTGTTTGTTTGTTCCGGAATTGGCTCATAATATTTTATCAGTGGGCAAACTGGTGAGTTGTAATTATTCAATTTTGTTCCACAAAGACCAATGTTTTATAATGAGGGGAGATGAAGTGTGCATGCAGGGAAGCCTTAATGATTCACAGTTTGTAATAAAGAGCAGTCAAGCAGGGTGTGCTGTGTTAAATGCTGAGGCACAGGTACATCAGGGCTGCGTCCATGAATGGCATCAAAGGCTGGGGCATGCAAACCTTGACACGATAAAGAAAACCCCTTTGCACAGTGAAGACATGCGTTTAAGAGATTGTGGACAGTTAATGGATTGTGATTCTTGTAATCAAGCTAAAATGACTATTGCACCAATAAACCGGGAGGCTGAGAGAACCACAACAGCTCCCTACCAGCTAGTACATGTTGATTTAGCAGGGCCAATAAATGCTTCACGAGGAGGTGCGAAATTCTTCATGGTACTGGTAGATGATTTTTCAAGATTTTGTCATGTTTTTCTGTTAAAGCATAAAAGTGAAGCTGAGCAGAAGCTGAAACTGTTCATTAAGAGAATCGAAACTCAACACTTGGTCACGGTGGGGGCTATACGCTCGGACCAAGGTGGTCCGAGTAAAGCATTGAGTGACTTTCTGGAGAGTAAGGGAATAAACCAGAATTTCACTGCTCCACACAGCCCGTTTTCCAATGGAACTGCTGAGAGAAAAAATAGGGTGCTTGGGGAAGCAATGAGAGCCATGCTGCTGGATTGCAGTTTAGGGAATTCTTTCTGGGCAGAAGCAATTTTTTATGCGAATTACATTCACAACAGGGTGTTACACAGTGCACTTGGAATGTCTCCTTATGAGAAACTTACTGGGAGAAAGCCTAGAACACAACACATTCAAAAATTCGGGGCAAGGTGCTGGATCCACATTCCACAGGGAAAAAGGAGGGGCAAGTTTGCGCCCAGAGCACAGCAAGGTTTTGTTTTGGGATTTCAGAATGCATATTACAGAGTTTGGTGTCCAGAAACACAGCAGTTAATTCTGAGCAGAAGCATTAAAGTCTCAGAAAAGCCTTGGGATCAAAGGGAGACAATCCTTCTTACAGGAACAAATGACACACAAACACAAACACGAACACAATCACAGAAATTTAAGCCAGATGTTGACGTTAAAGTGGAAGGTACACAAATACCTCTCAGAGATGCTTTGAATGAGCTCATTTGTGGGAAACGCAGATCGAAGAAACGAAAAGCTGAGGAAATGGAAGCTCCTGCGCAGGTTGTGCCAAGCACAAGCACAAATGGGGGGGCAGAGAGAGCCGAAGCTCTGGTTCCTTTAAGACGCTCCACGAGAGCGAAGTTAGGCAAACCGCCTGACAGATTTACTGTGGGATTAATAACAAGTCCTGGAATGAATAAACTTGTAGACATGGATCCTGAGACACTTTATTTGACATGTGTTGAACCAAAGTTTGATTGAACAACGTTTTAGTAAATGTACAGAGAGGTTCTGAAATGTACTGCTATGTACTGAGATGTAATTCTGAACTGTACTGAACCGCAAATGTATGATGCAATGTACTGAAATGTATTGCAAGAGGTATTGTAGAAATGTATTACTGTATGAAGATGTATTGTTGAGATTTCTTTGTAATTGACAGACATGATGAGAAAAAGGGGGGCTTGTTGGCATGAGGCCTAGTAGTTTTCCATCAAGTCTGAAAGTTTTGAAAGTAAAGAGGAGTTATGTCTTTGCCAGTCTGGGAATGGACAGTGAAGGCCGTTGTTATGGTAACCATCAAGATATAGACTGGGAAAGTTCTAACAGAGTCTGTGAGTTGTTGTTCTTCTTCATCATGCCTCTGACCTGAGAGGCTGTCTTACTTTTGCTTTTGAAGAGAAATGTGCTGTAGAGCTAGAGGGGGGGAAGGAAACTGCTGAAAAGCCTTAATGTCTTTGAATAAAGACTCTTAACATGCTCTAATGCTCTGAAGAAGTTTCTTGCTCAACTTAACTCCAACGTAATGTATGCTGTTTCACGCATCAACGCACACACGCCAACAGAGGCGTGCCAGAAATCTTGTGGGAGGGAGTTCCAAAGAGTGGGGGCCACCACTGAGAATGCCCTCTCTCTTGTACCTGCCAATCTGGCTGTTTTTGTTGGCGGGATTGAGAGAAGGCCCTGTGTGGCCGATCTTGTCGGGCGGCATAATTGGTGGCGTTGAAGGCGCTCCGTAAGATAAACTGGGCCGGAACCGTGTAGGGATTTAAAGGTCAATACCAACACCTTGAATTGGGCTCGGAAAACAACTGGTAGCCAGTGTAGGTCGAACAACACTGGTGTGATGTGATCTCGGCGGCGACTATTTGTAAGTAGTCGAGCCGCCGCATTTTGTATCAGTTGTAATTTCCGGACCGTTTTCAAGGGTAACCCCACGTAGAGCGCATTACAGTAGTCCAAATGAGAGGTGACCAGGGCGTGTACCACTAGTGGGAGCTGGTGAACAGGAAGGTAGGGTTGCAGCCTTCGTATGAGGTGTAGTTGGTACCAGGCTGCCCGGCTCACTGCCGAAATCTGAGCCTCCATGGACAGCCTGGAATCAAGCACAACCCCAAGGCTGCGGACCTGGTCCTTTAGGGGTAAACTCACCCCGTTGAACTTCAGGTCAATGTCGCCCAACCTTCTCTTGTCCCCCACAAGTAGTACCTCGGTCTTATCAGGGTTCAACTTCAGCTTGTTCAGCTGGGAGGCACAATCGCAATCAGCTGAGAGGCGTGGCAGCGCAGCAGCAGAGGCTTTAGAGCGCAGGGGTGGAATTAGATGCGATCGCGGCACCGCAAATCAGCTGGGAGGCACAATCGCAATCAGCTGAGAGGCGTGGCAGCGCAGCAGCAGAGGCTTTAGAGCGCGGGGGTGGAAATAGATGCAATCGCGCCACCGCAAATCAGCTGGGAGGCGCGGTCCAGGCTTGGCAGCGCAGCAGCAGAAGCTTTAGCGCGGGGCTTTGAGGCTCCGCATGAAGGACAGGTAAAAAAAGTTTTAAAAGGTAGTGCTTCACTTTAAGGACATTTTTGGTTTATGTACTTGCTCTGGTCCCATTGAGTACGTTAATGCGAGGTATTACTGTATTCACACACACACACAAATGTCATATTTTACCTCCACATTTCTTTATCTCCATTCTGCTGCTGCCTCCTTCTCCTTCATCCACATCCTTGCCCTCCGCCTCCTTTCTCCCTCCATTCTTCTCCAGCACTGTCCATTTTTTTAAACAATTGTTTTCTCCACTCCACCTGTCTCACTCTCCACCTCCTCCCTTGTTGCCTCCTACCCACCCACAGAGCACAAGCGAAGAACGACGCTACACAGAAGCCCAGTTTGAGGCACATGATTTTCATCCACAAATCAGAAGAGCAGAAGACTTTCCCTTCTCCCCCCAAGTAATGCCCAAACATAATGCTAGAAACATTACAATTGCTCCTCAAAAGTAATAAAATTACTCCTCATTCTGTTACAATCAAATGTAAAGGAATTACCAACTCATTCCTCAAGAAAGTAATGAATTATGTTTTTTCTAATTACTTCCAAGAGCTGATCTCCCTACCCCCAGTCAACATTACGTAGAGTTGGTTCCCCTTGCCTCCTAGGAAGAACATCATGGCAGTGTGCTGACCACTGATTATTGGCCAAAGAAGGACCAGTTGCAGTGAGCTTCCCCCCCCTTCCTGCCAGAAAGAACACTAAGACGACCTTTACAACTTTACACAGCCCCTTTTCCTTTTGTATAATATCTTTTAGATTATAATCTGATGGCAGATTATAATCTGACCATTTTATCATTGATTGTTAGAAGCAACTCTGGGAATCTGTTTTGGTTGAAGACTTGAGTGAAATTACCTGAAACAAAACAAAACAAGAGGTCTGCTGGAGCAGACGAAGGTTCAACAAGTCTAGGATTCTGTTTATTTTTATTTATTTATTTATTATTTGATTTATATCCCCCCCTTCCTCCCAGCAGGAGCCCAGGGTGGTTTCAAATTCTTTGTTTCGTTAGGGTTTCTGAGTCAGCAAGTGCCTTGTACAGTAAATATAAGTGACTGACGTGGTGGGGCAGAGCTCCTGACACCGGTGTTACTGTTACTGTAGTGTTCCCTGGCTGGGAGGCACCAGGAGCAAGCGCCACCAAACTGACCATATCTCCACCCTGCCCCAGCCCAGGTAGGTTGCGCTAATGCCAGTGTTGGAAGGATGGTTTCACAGCAGGCAGCCACTACTGTAAGTGTTGTCTGATGGTTGTATCTTGTTTTTCATATGGTACAGAATCATCTTGATAATATACCCCAAACCGGCAAATGAATTGCAACATGCTCTGGGCTCAGCTTCTCCCTCACAATACACACATAATCCTTTTTTTCCCCCAAACAACACTGCTGTTCCTTGAAGCTTATTTCCTTCAACACTTTTATTAAACATGGCCCAAAATGTTTAATCAATTAATTGGTTCAGTTAATTGACTAATGTTGCAGCTGTACTCTTCAGAGATTTCTGAAAATGTGTGATGTGCACTTTCAAGATTTAGTGCTAGTTTGTGAATGAATGCACTCTGGAAAAGCTGTAGTCAGTATCTCCCAGAATACAGGTTGTTAAATTTTATTTTCTTGTGGACTCCTGTTCCAGTTTGCTTCTTCTTTCAGACCACATCATTTTCTTATTTTATAGCCTCCATTTAAGAATACATGTAAGAAGCCACTTGAAAGACCTGAATTAAAATTCAATTTCTCTTGCCCTCCACTGTGAGTTTGCTGAGCCCTTGGGTTAAAGGGAGAAATGAACATTGCTATCTTGACGGTAGATGCTGTTAGATTTGAGCAAGGTCTGCTGTCCTGTGATTGCTTTGTGTGTCCTTGCTGCAGATGTGCCAATGAATGCACATATGACAAGATGTGGAGCCTACTACTTTCTGCTGTACATGTGGAGGCTGAGTCTGTTCTGTGATTTGGACTTTTTTGTGGATGATATATTATCAGTACCACCTGCTTCCCATTTTTAAACTGCTCTAACTCAGCCATCTTTCACTTTTTCTGAAATTTGGACAGCTTGTGCCTCTTACTCAGGAGATTCTCCAACCATATTTCATAGGACAAATATTTTTAATTTTACAACAAACAGAACTTTTAAAGCTATAACATAGAATGTGTAATGTATTAACTATGAAGTGGCTCCTCCTCTATGTTTCTCAGCCATCTGAGGCTCTGACTGGTATCCAACTAAATCCTATTCAGAGTAGGTATTCAAAGTAATGGACATGACAAACTTAAATCCATTAATTTCAGTGGTTCTACTCTTAGTAGAACTTAGTAGGATAAAAACCCCAATGGGCAGCATCCAGGAATAGAGCCTTTTTGGTGGTACCACTCATCCTCTGGATTGCCCTCCAAAATGACATTTGCCAAATCCCAACACTTTGGGCAAAACCCCTGTTTTTTTAGGAAGGCCTTCAGCTGAAAAACTGAAAACTTTTATTGTTATGAATATATTAAGACTGTTTTCTCTGTATTTTCACTTTGAGTTTCTAGGTTTTATGAATTGCTGTTCTCATTGGCTTTTGATTTTTTTGTTTTTATGCTGTTGATATTTTCTGATGGTTGCTTACTACATAGTGTGAATTAGGTTTTATTGTATGCATATTGCATTGTTGTAAGATGCGTTCAGTTTCATTTGGGGAGGACAGTATGTGTTTTCAATAAATAAATCTATCTATCCATCCATCCATCCATCCTTAGGAGATTGTTGACAGAACACACTGAGGAAGTGGACAGATACTAAGATAATTATTGAAAGATTGTGTCAATGGTGATGTGCATGCACTTCAGTTTTGCTACACATGCTTACTACGGAGAGTTGTTTATACTGACAAGAAACTGGAAAGCATTTGCTATAGTAATCATCAAATGGTATGGTCTACATTATGGGGATGGAAGAGAAATTCATTCACTCTGCATTTTTAAGTAAGCCAGTCTAATTCAACTGGACATATATATGGGGTGGAACGCAACCATCAGTTGGATTATACACTTGTATGAATTTTGCAATGCAGATTTGGTTCAAAATGCAATTTTTCACAGGAAAATATGAGTACAAAAACACACATTTTAGAAGGAAATGCACAAAATCATATAAAAGTGCATATTTTAGCAAAATAACGCAAGCAATATGCATTCAATTTAAATGCTATTTTTGTTAATTTTAAAAAAAACTGCAAAAAACAGGATGGAACAAACCTGTGATTGAGCTCATGCGAAACTGACATAGAACAGAAATAGGTGATCCATCTGTCCCTGGTGTACTTTCTATTAATACATGACAGAAAGCTTAAGCTAAAAGGACTGTTTGCCTTTTTATATATATATATATATATATATATATATATATATATATATATATATATATATATATATATATATATATACATATAGTGAAAATGGATTCCCAGCACAGTTTGAAAATGTGAGCAATATAAACTGGTCTTTTAAAATACTAAAAACGTGTGGAAAATAACCTGGTGTGCAGGAATTCCTGAGCTTCTGACCACCAGAATCTAGGAAGGAAGGAAGGAAGGGTATTGGTAATTGCATCTACATGCTCTTAACCTGTAAGATGCCACTGGATTGTTTTGCTACATCAAACTAATACAGCTATCCTTCTGCACGTGTTCACAAATGTTGCATTGATAGTAGGAGCTACGTTTATTTTTCTTATCTATTATTACTTTATTATTTGTATTTATAAGATTCTTCATCAAATAATTATGTAGGTGTATTATTTGTGTTTTAACAGTGTTGTAAGTTGCTTGAAGACCTTTGGGTAACAAGAGACTAACAAATCTAATAAATAACAATAATAACATAACAATAAAACAATGCTACTGGGCAAAGAGGATAGGGAATGCAGCAAAGTTGTAAAATGTTGGACCCAGATACAGGAGGAAATTTAAAAAATAACAGGACACCAGATACAATTTACAGAAGAATTGGCTTTATTGAACTTATTTACAAATGAAAACCTGGTCTTGTACTATAAAAAACTATATGGATTTCTACTGGTGGGTGCCAGATCAATAATCGCTGACTTCTGGAAAACCTTGGATGGTCTCACACTAGACAAGTGGTACTGGAAGGTGTGGATAACCGCTTTCCTGGAAAAGCTAACCATCAAACTGAGATTAGCTAGAGAAAAGAAGAAGAAGAAAGGATACATTTGAGGCGGACTGTCCTCAATTCATAATGGCTTCGCTCTGGCTGCTCTATTCTGTGCATCCACATCTAACCTGACTGCTGTATGTAAATATTTAGGATCCAGCAATGACCTGATTAACAGACTTATTCCAATCCAGCTTCAGGCCTGGATATGGCACTGAAACTGCCTTGGTTGCCCTGGTAATGACCTTTGTCAGGAGATGGACAGGTGAAGTACAATCTTGTTGGTTCTTCTTGACCTTCAGCGGCTTAGCAGCTTTTGATATAATTGACCAAGCTATCCCCCTGCAACAGCTTTGGGGGTTGGGAGTTGGGGGCACTGTGTTGCACTAATCCCGGTCCTGTCTTAGGGCTGCTTCCAGAGAGCAGGAATGGAAGACTTTTGCTTGCTGCATGGGAGGTTGACCTATGGGGTCCCCCAGGGTGGATCTTGTCTTCCATGCTTTTTAACATCTATTATTTATTTATTAATTACATTTAATTTCAGACTGGTGAACCACCCTTTGAAATAGTTGTAAGTTCAGACAAGATGGAATGCCTTTCCTGGATATTTTTTCTTAATTAATGTTATTTGCTATTTAATTTAATTTTTTGTACAATGTATTGATTTATTTATGTATTGCCTTGTTGATGCATTTTTATATTTGTGTTTACTTTTTCTGTAAGCCGCCTTGAGGGCCATTTGGCCAAAAGGCGGGGTATAAATAAACATTAACATTAACATAACATTAACATTTATATCAAATCTTTCCTCCAAAGAGCTCAAGGTGGCACATATGGTTCTCCTCCCTCTCCATTTTATCCTCACAACAACCCTGTCATGTAGGTTAGGCTGAAAGGCTGTTACTGGCCCAAGGTCACCCAGCAACCTTCACAGAGCTTGGAAGTAACTAGATACAAGTAACAAATAATAATAATAATAATAATAATAACAATTAATAATAATAATAAATTACTTGTAATTTATTACTTTTTTGAGTAACGAGTGGGTAACTTCATTACATTTTGCTGGTAATAGAACGAGTAGTACCGTCATTACTTTTGAGGTGTAATTGTAATGTTTCCAGCATTACTTTTGTGCATTACTTGGGGGGGGGGAAGCAGGGGAAGTCTTCTGCTCCTCTGATTTGTGAATAAAAATAATGTGCTTCAAATTAGGCTTCTGTGCAGCGTTGTTCTTCCTTAATGTTGTATTGGTGCTTAAGAGGCCACGAGGGAGGAGGTGGAGAGCGAGACGGGCTGGAGAAAACAATTGTTTAAAAATTGACAAGAGTGGAAGGAGAAAAGAGCTGGAGGCAATATATATATACAAAAATATGTGTGTTGGGGTATCATCATTGCTGGGGTAGGGTGAGGGGATGTGAGATTCTGTTATGCCATTCTGTTAATCTTATGGAAAAAAAGATATTCTACTACCGTGTGTGTGTGCTTATTTTTAATGTTGTTTTCAGCTACTTAGATGTGCAGCAGCCAAGGCTTGTAGGCAATTAAAAAAAAGTAACTAAAATGTAATTGTAGCAATTACTTTTGAGTAAAAGTAAAGTAATCAGTTACTTTCAGAGCAATTGCAATTGTAACAGTAATTACTACTTTTTGGGGGCCATGTAACTGTAACTGTAATTTATTACTTTTTAAAAGTAACCTTCCAAGCTCTGAACCTTCATGGCAGAGTGGGTATTTGAACCCTGATCTCCCGGGTCTTATTCCTGCACTCTGATCATTACACCACACTGGCTCTCTATATCTCTTCATCTATAGGAAGTCATTGGGGGTCTCATCAGGGGACTTGGAGTGAGATGCTATCAGAATGCTGGTGACATCCAGCTCTGTCTCTTCATTCAATCGGAATTGGGAGAGGCAGTTCAGATGCTTGACCATTGCCTGAAGGCTGTAATGTGCCAGATATGGACCAATATAATTGAAGGTGAATCCAAACAAAGCAGAGGCAGTGTGCATTGCATGTTTTCAAGTCCAGGATGTAGAGAGACAGCCTATTCTGGATGGGGTTGCCATCCTCTGGAATGAACAGGTGTGTACCTTGCAGTTTCTCCTTGATCCAGCTATGTTGCTTGAGGTCTAGCTTGCTTTGGTGGCTAGGGGAGCCAGCTCCAGTCCTTTCTGGACATGGATAGATTGGCCACAGTGATCTCTGGTAATTTCAGATTGGACCAATGCAATGCACTCAATGGGGCCATCCTAAAATATGGTTTGGAAGGTGAAACTAGCACAGAACACAGCAGCAAAGCTTCTGGGGGGGTATTTCTGACCATGCACACATTGTCAATTCAAGCCCAATTTAAGGTGTTGACATATAAAAAAACATGGGCTCAAAATATCTGAAGGATCACCTCTTCTCAATTCAACCTGCCCAGTATTTAAGATCAGCAGGGGAGGCCCTGTTAGCTGTGCCACTGCCCTCTGTAGTTCAAGGGGTGGTGGCACCTGAGAGGGCCTTCTCTGTGATGTCCCCCAGGTTAACTTTCCCTGACTTTCCCTCCAGGATGCAACTTGTGCCATCATTGTATGCTTTTCAACTATTGGTCAAGATACACCTCTTTATCCACACTGTTGGATGAATAAATGATTTCCCTGTTTCTGTACTGTCTCTCTATACTGCTATGCTGTTAATGTTGGCATTAGTTGGTCATATGGTTTTAAGTTTATGAATTAAATTATGTTTGCTTTTTATTGTGATATTTTTGTAACCCACCCTGGAACCATTTGGTGAAGGGTGGACTATAAGTATAATAAGAATACAGTGCTTACACAAACGTGATTATCAGAGTCAGCGATCAGCCAGGAACCCTGACTTCCTCTTTCAATTGCTCGTGTGCCGTAGGGAGCCCCATGTTACATATTGAAAGCCATCGCTCCAAATCACCCAGTATAAGCCTTTATCAAAAATGGGAAATGAAATGTACTATTGGCTCACTGCAATGTAGCTATTCCACACTGCGCTATCAGAATTTCTTGTAAAGAAAGCTGCTGTCATCTGTGCATCTATTTTTCCTGCAAACCCTCACTCTCCTTTGCTGGTTGGGAAGTAATTGCCTAGCAAATATTTCAGTGACAGGAACCGCAAAGGCATAGGAGCTTCTAGAAGTAAATTGCAATGAAACTCTGCGCCCTATAACCCTAAAATGTGTAAATCCAATGAAAACAACTTTGTGTTTGAGCTGGATTTTCTGGCTAGTGAGTCTGGCAAGGGGGTGGAGGAGTGGAGAGGGAGTAAATGCTAGATGCCCAGATGATTTACAAGGGTTTAGGATTGGATTGAGGACTAAGAAAAGTAAAGAAGGGCCATCAATCCAATAGGAAGGCCATAAATGTTCCTGGTGTCCTGAGAAGAAGTGAGAAAATCTAGCAGAAATGCAGAAGGATAGAAAGGTCTGGGAAATAAAATAAGGAGGGTAAAACACAAAGCATTTAAATTTGAACTTTATCTGTTTTTCCACATGGCTTACTAGATAAGATCCTGAATATATTTGTTGCACTGAAACAAGGAGATCTGCTGTTGTTGAGTTAATTAAATATATTACGCTCAATATTTATACCCATTCCTGTGAGAGATTATTTTGATAATTTTTATGCTGGATGGGTGGAATACATAAGGTTGGGATTGACTGCATTTGGGAACAAGCTGTGTGAGTCAGGAATTGGCTATGTATTGAAAGCTGAAGCTATAGGCTTTCTAATCTTAATGGAATTCAAGATTTTTTTTTTTAAATGAAATTTCTATATATCCCATTTCCAATCTTGCCAAGTTCTGTGTACTCAAGATGTCAAGGCACTTACTGGTCCTGTATAGACAGCTTGAGTACCTTAATAAATCTGCACTCTGTGTAGACATTCGAATTTTTTTAAAAAAATAATGGGTCAAAAAAGCTGTCCAGCACTCTTTATTTGGCAAAAAGAGCTCAGTAACTCCAGCAGAATACAAATAACATAAATGCACAGCAGAACATCAGTGCAAACTGCAGCTGCATCCCAAAAACTGCACGCGTGCAGTTACAAAATGCATGGGCACTTTTTGCATATTTGCAAGCAACATGTATGCCTTTCTGCTGAGGCATTTTCCCCTTCTGCTTTAATTTTCTTGCAGCATATATTCCTGCTGAAGAAGGAGCTGCAATTAACTGTACATTTTGCAACAGCCCTTTTCTTGCTAGGCCGCTGAGGACAGAACAACTGATAAGTGGGAAAGGATTGGGAATATATCCAGCTCATGGGCCAAGTTCCCCACCACCTCCATGTATTGAGGTTGGGATCTTCCTGTAATGATACCTGCAGTAGCAGCGGCAGGGCTGCCTGGGTGGGGCTGGATTGCTCTCCCAGATTCCCAACACCACATGTGGCTGCTGGTTACCAAGAGGGAGAGGGGAAGAGGCAAGGCAGTTGGAATGTGGCATGGTGCAGAGGTAGTGTCAGGAGTGTCAGATTGGCATCATGCTGAACTTCTTTCTGCCTTGTCCCTCTCCCTCTCAGTAACCAACAGTAACGTGCAGTTAGTGGAGTCCAGCAGAGCACAGTCTCACTGGCTGCCAGTGGACTCCTGTTGACATTTTTTTTTGTTTTGCAGCTGTCTCTGCCATTCACACAAGGAAGTATGTATATGCTGCTCCCTTGAAACTACCTGGCTTTTGTCCAACCCTGGTGTACTACTGGTCCACATGGTTAACAGGAATTGGTCTGTTTTTAATGAAGGAGTATCTGCTTTTCTGCAGAACATGTCCCTCGCTTCCAATTATACCCCATATACGACACTGAAAGGCTCTTATTGGAATGGGCTTGGGCTGTATTCCTAAGGATGCTTTAGTGATTCCAAATTTTGATACCAATAATAAGAAATTGTTTCAGAAGCAGTTATTTCTTTTTCCAAGTCCTTCAAGTATGCACACTGCCCTCATTCTGTTATAGGGACAGGGATAGTGAAGATATCATGCAGTTACTACTCCTGCTCTTTAGAAAGGGCCCAGTTCTTCAAGGAGGGCCCACCAGCTTCATAGAAGATGCTGTTCATTAGAAAAGCTACACATTAGAAAAGCTACACATTAGAAAAGCTACACATTAGAAAAGCTTACGCATAGTAAGCCAAAGTACAAACAAGATGGACCCCTCTAGGAATGCCAGAGGACAGATTTTATTGTGTGAGCAGATCCATTCAAGAGCTGTCCTGACTCCTGTCAAGTCCTACTTCCATGTCACCTCATGATCAAGTGTATTGAAGAGGACTAAAAAATCGAATAGGCTTAGCAGGATATAATTTCCACTGTCAGTTTCAAGACACGGATCAGTGGCTACAAGGATGCTGCTGTTGCCATATAAGGATGAAAACTGGATCAGTGTGGCTTCTTGTTGAGAGAGTACTTGGTTGGAAGGAATTGGCAAAGAGGGATGCTCTTGTTGGCTCATTACTGCCTTTCCCCCTCATTATGGCATTCGACTTTTAGATTAAACTTCCAGGTTCTCTTTTTCCTGTAATCATTTAGACATAGTAGAGAAATCTGGGTAAAATTAGTCTGAGGTCATTTAAGAAAAGTTACCTGACAAACAAGATGTGTTAATTGCTTTTAATTTATCTAAAAAAAGAGCATAAGCAGGTGGGATAACATACTGCTTCATTTTTCTCCTCTGCTAGTAGCCAATTTGTTGGATTTTAAGGGCACTAGCACTTGTCCTTGTCTAAGGCTACAATCCAATACATACTTACCTAGGAGTAAGTCATGTTGAACCCAATGGAGCTTTCTTCTGAGAAGACATGTATTGGATTGCAGCGCAAGTCCTTTTTAGGGCATTTCTGAATTGTTTCTCATTTTCAAAAAAACAATACTCTCATTGGTGATATTTTCTAGTCATAGAGGCTATTCCAAGAAGCAAAGTACTAATGTAAGTTCTGTGTATTTCTTTCAAAACACATGGTTGTGTATGTATGCCTGTGTTTAATAAAACCACATACTTTGCAAGCTAAACAAGTACTGAGGGGATGAGATTTTGAAGCTGGTTTTCTCCTTTTGAATTGGCAAAACCAAACATGAATTTCTTAATAGCAGAAATTATTGTTAATGTTTTTGTTCAGAGTGAATTGGCTTTCAGTCTTTTTCCCCTGTGTTGTTTAAAATTACTCACTTTTAATTCTGCCCTAATCCTTTCCCACCTGCCTATCTGAGCCCCAAGGTTCCCTGCAGGAACTTGCCTTGGTGTTCATTTCATTTTTTTCATTTTTATCATCTTCATGTTGTTTAATTTTCAGATCAGCAGTCACCACTCTGAAACATTTCTAGCATTCTCATAAGAAAAGCATAGCTTCTACCAATACCAGTACTGGGGGAAATGGCTGTGGCTTTTCACAATGGAGAATACTTAAAAGCCATGATTATTCACTACAACCAGCTGAGATCATGTCTGGGATTGGGTCTACGTGCTTGGAGGTACTTGTCTCTCCCTTTTTTTCTTGCAAAATGAGAACAATTCAACCGCACATATTGTACTTATGGCTGCTCTTGCCATTTTTCTAAGTACCAAGTCAAACCCAACAGCAGCAGTTCCACATGTTTAAACATAGAACTACCCCAGTAAGACTGTTGGGTGCCATTTTTATTTATTTATAATTTGAAGCATTTTTACCCTGCTCCTCAACTGAAAAAGGCTCCCAGAGTGGCTTACAAGATAAATAATAAGACAGTTCATGCCCTCAGATACAAAAGATATGAAATAAAAGGGAAAGCCATTTGGAGGGGAGAAGCACACTCAGGACCCCAGATCTTAGTTACCACATTTTCTTAATAACCAGCTAGAATGGAAACAGTTCAAGGCGAGCAGGAGCCAAAAGTGCCCGGTCTCTCAGCAGCCCACTGGAGTGGCTCAGTTTCCCCACTCCCCCTCTGCTGTGGGCTGATGGAATGACAAGTGACAGCTGATGGAGGGAGGAATCTGCTGGTGCCGATTTCTCAGCAGAGAAGATGAGGGCCCTGCTTCTCTTCTCTCCCTCTGCTGTAGCCTGATAGAACTGGCTGCTGCCAGGTAACAGCCAGCTCTTTGGCCTTTCCGCTCCCTACATCCCCTCTCCCCAAATGCATTTCTATCAACCAGGATGATGCCTAGTGTCAGGGCTGTGGGGAGCTAAAAACATCAAGGAGGATGGCAGTTCTATGTTTCACTTCACCTGTGCACATTTTTTTGTTTCTACAATAAAAACCCACCCTTGCTTCCTACAGGATGGGGCAGTTCTGTGTTCCAATGCAAGGAACAGCCTCCATCTCAGATAGGCTGACCGTGAAGCAGTTGATTTCAGGCACGAAGTCCCCACTTTCTCAGACTTCATAAATACTGAATGTGCAACGCTCTGTTAATTTCCGTGTATCGGTGTAGTTCATAGGTGCAGGAGTGGAGAGCACATAGACAATATTAGTATTCAGGACTTATATTTTAAAGAAAGTTAAAAAAAGCTTTCTTTTTCTATTTGCATCTATTTATTTATTTATGCATTTATATCCCATCTTTCCTCCAAGGAGCTCAAGATGGTGTACATGGCTCTCACCCTCTCCATCTTGTCCTCACAACAACCCTGTGAGGCAGGTTAGGCTGAGAGCTGGTGATTGTCCCAAACTTACCCAGTGAACTTCATGGCCGAGTGGGGATTAAAACCCTAGCCTACCAGGTCCTAGTCCAACACCCTACTCACTACTGAGATGTTGCCATATGTGGGGTGGCAGGGAGTGGGCAGGATACAATTGATATATTATTCTATTTATTCTCATTTCTAAAAAATTAAGCATTTTAAAATTTTAGTTGTCCATGCCATTGTAACCTGAATAACAGCCACATCAGGTGTAGGGAAGGTGGGCATGGCTTGGCCAAAACAGCCTAATGGGCCAAATGTGGGCTACTGCTGGTCTGTTTGCATACTTACAGGTATGTAATTCATATATGTTGTAAAGAGGAAATGAGTACCTTAGTGCCTATTTTTCTCCTAGTAAAGAGTTCTAGAAGCAGGTGCAAGACTAGCTTCTAATCTAGACATATATGCTGATAGGCAAATAGAGGCTGTTGCGGATGTTATTACTTCCAAAATATATGTTACTGCAAACACTGGAATGCATGAAAACGCACAGTGACAAGCAGCTGCTAGTCTAGCAAGTGATAAATAGGTCCATTTTTGACGGACACCTGCCCTCCTTATTCATAAGAATAAGAATAACAAGGTAGGAAACTATATTCTCAAGTCAGGTAATTAGTTAAAGGACAAAGCTGAAATGTCCCATTGCCCAATTCAGAACGTGCTCAACTATGAAATTTAAAAGCAAACCTCAGACTCCTTGTTCTCTCTGTCTATCAGGACTTCCTTTGCTATTCCTTTTCTGTGCTGTTAGAGGCTTTTCAGTAAATGAGTTTGGCGGCTAGTCAGCCGGTGAGGAAGGCGAATTGTTCACGCTGGGCGCTAACAGAAAAGAAACATAACTCACAATATGGAGAAGGGAGCTTTGAAATTGCACAAATTATTCCATTTTATATTTTAATTAGTTTGAATTAGCAATGGGAATAGATGCATAAAATGATCCAGTGAAGGGTGAAATGGGAAAAGGGATACAGTATAGTGTATCACTTTATTATTATGAAGTTTGCAGGGAGTGAATGTAAGAGACACACAGAGCCTTCTGGCTGCTGAGACTGTCATCAAGCTGGTCCATGAAGACTCAGCAGGGATGGATGGAAAGTCATCCTATGCAGAGTTGCCTGCAAGTTCATGGAAACCAAAGGATCGAGAAGGACATTTCATTCATATGCTTGTGAATACATGTTGTCATTTCCCCAAGAAAGCCATTCTAGAAGTGATGTTTTCAGAGTCCCAAATGTCATATAGAGCACTAGCATTCAGTGGAGAATGTGAGAGGGGAGCAAGAAAAATGAAGGGAACAAAAAGAACATTTTTCAAACAAAACGAGTCATTTTGCTCTCTTTAGGACAAGAAATCTGTACCCATGCTAGTGGTCGCTATTTAAAGGACAAAGTACATATAAAATTTAGAGGATGCTAGATAAGGCATTTCAAATTATATCCTCAGGAAGATTTTGAATTACTTTCAGATGTTAAGTTTCTTACCTAAAACATGAAATTTGAAAGTATTTCAAAATCTTCTCAAGGATATAATTTGAAGTGTCTTTTCTAGCATCCACTAAATTTTTATTTCAAGTGTTCTTGAAGTAGATGGAGATTGGTCATCACATCGTTTCTAAGGTTAATTTTTCATCAATACTATGTCCATCATTTGCACGCATATATATTTGAAAGACAGTGTGGTCTTACTATCTCCATTTTGCAAAAGGAGAGAAGAATAGATTGAATGGCTCTGTTTGCACATAATAATAAACCAGACATTCTGCCTTATTGTGGATTAGCATGAACAATCAACATACTGATGCATGTTGACTGATCTCTCCCACTTCTCTCCTTCCCTGGCACAAACAGGTTTGGCATAGCTTCCCATTATGTCTGAGCCAGGGATCATTATTTATTTATTTATTTGATTTATATCCCGCCGATCTTCCTCCCAGCAGGAGCCCATTTGTTGCTCCCTAACAAGATAACTAACTAACCAACCTTAATCTATACCCTTAGCCAAACACAATGGGGCATAACAGAGTGGTGCAGCCCCACAGCATCTGCTGCTGCCAGGCTGGCATGATGAAGAGTCCTGGATCATGTGATGGCAAGCTCACCCCAAAATGGCCTGTTTCAGTAGTTTCCTCTGGCTACCATCAGCGGGTATGCTGCTAACAATTGCTCCTGCCCACCATTTGGCAGGTGGATTGGGGCACTCCTTGCTGGTGGAACTCCCCTGCAGATGAAGGCCAGCAAAGCTTAGCAGATCACAGGTTTGGATTGCTCTGCCTGCTGTTGTTGGCTTGCTGATTGTGGCTTGTTAAGGAACAACAGATCATAATCCCTGGTTTGGACATAGCAGGAAGCCAAGTTGCTTATCCCTCTCATAGCAGGGAAGAAGCAAAGTGGGAGCTCTTAAACCACAATCAGCCAGAAACATCGGCTTATTACATTTGAACATGACCACTGAGTGCCTTGACTAAAACCATTTTGGGAGTTGGTGGCAGAGAAAAGGTTTATGTCTGCAGGTCAGGCTGTTTTCCTTTACGCCAAGCTAGTTGTTGTTTTAGGAAGTTTTTGGAGTTTAGGCTATAAAATCTGTGCAGCTAAAACTTAGATTTGCAGTCCAGCCCTATATTCACTCCAAAGGGGAGGGGAACAGTTTGCTTATGTAAAGAGTCACTCTGGTCCATTCCCCACAGAGCCTCCAACATTCTTCAGGAGCCGCTAGATAACTTTGGCATCTCCTGGCGACACTGCTGAGGAAAAGCAGCTCCATTAATAATCTTCTGTTTATTTTAGCAATCCAGGAATGTGCCAGGCAGACTAAACATTTTGGTTTCTCCTCTACCTCAAAGCTCATAGGAGTAAGGAAGTGGGGAGGGCAGGATGCCAGCATCAACAGTGCCCACTGCTAAGCCTGCAACTTTAAATCTGCCAAGTTGCTAGTATCCCCGCTGAGAGTGGAATGTAGTGTTCATCAGCCGTTGTACAGTGGGTGTCTGATAGGACGTGAATAGTAGCACCGTGAGAACCTTGCTGGGCCTTAGGCATACCATTTTAGATTTCAGATTCAGTTGAAAGGGACAGTGAAGCAGTAGTACACAGTTAGCTGCTAACTGCCTACAGGTTTTTTTCTTCTCCATCTCTGTAGTAAGGGTACCTGCCAGCTACTTTGTAAATGTATTATGATACATCAGCCTTCACTAACTTCATGCCCTCCAGATGTTGTTGCTGGGTGGCACTGATGGAAGTTGTAGTCCAACAACATCTGGAGGGCACCAGGTTGCTGAATGCTGTGATAGATGAACGTGAATGCATACATAATTTATAGAGTTCTTTAGGTTTTGGGGCTTGTAAACCATTATTGGAAAATCTGTCAGAGGATATGCCCAGATGTCAAATAGCATGGGATAAAATGTTTGATTAGTACTGCCTTGCTGTTATTTCATAACTTTTTCCCCTTTATGACAAGCATGCTGGAAAACATCTGGTTGTCTTGCCAATTTTCCTTCTAATACATGTGACCACTAGAGATAGGAGCAAGCACACAGCAGTTTTACCTGAAGTTAACTTAAAAGTTTTTGTGAGCTGTGTATTATAGGCAATTTTCATATTTCTGAGCTTGCTCAGAAAAATCCAAGCTATGGCACTCTATCTCCCAGAAGCCATCACAAATATTTAAAGAGTAGTTGAAATAGCAAGATTAGAGTCACGGCTGATAATTCATCTCATTTGTACTGTAACTTAGACTGCAGCCCTTACCTACCACCTGGGAGCAAGCCCTGTTGAACTCAGTGGGACCTACTTCTGAGTAGACATGTATAAGGTTTTGCTGTTGGTAACTTACAGCACAGACTGATGCATGCACGTCTATACATAAGTAAATCCAACTGAGTGTAATGGAATTTATTCACATGAAAAATGCATAGGACTGCATCCCTAGTATTATAGCATCCTTACTGTAATAACTGCAAGCTTTTTTAAAAAATGTGATAATCACTCACCTCACTGTGTCTGGTGGGATAAGTTTACTTTTGAGGTGCATTGAAATAAAATATAATATCTGAAAGCAGCCTTTCATGTGCATATTACTACTTTAGGGCATTAGGAACAAATATGAAGCTGCCTTATAGCAAGTTGACTATTGGTCTGTCTAACTCAGTATTGTCCCCGCTGATTGGCAATAGCTCTCAAGGATTTCAGATGTGAGTCTTTCCTAACCCTCTCTGGAGATGCTTGGGATTAAAGCTCAGACTTTAATCTTCTTGCTAAACATGTGCTCTTCCATTAAGCTACAGCCCTTGCTAATATATAGTAATATAATAATACATCTCCAAAATGTACATTAAAATATTTCTAAATATCCATAAGGCCCCACTGGCAAAATGTATTGTTGTTGGCATAGGACAGATAGGAAACTAAAAAAGAAGTGCCTGAGTGAGGTCACTCAGCTATCGCTAGGACCAGGGAGACCCAGAGTCAGATCACAACTCGGTCATGAAACACACTGAGTGTGCAAGTCATCTTGGCCAAGGCATATGGTTTCAGTCCAACCTACCTCATGCGGTTGTTGTGAAGATGAAGTGGGTGGAAAGAGAATAATGCACTCTGCCCTGACCTCTTTGAGGAAGGGTGGGATAAAAAATTGTTGAGAGAGTAGTGGTGTTTGTCGAAAACAGACAGTGTTATCCTAGCGTACTGCATTTTCTACAGTAAACAGGAGCTCTGTGCAGAGAGTAGCACATAATGTTTCTGTGTTTAGCAAGACAAGTGATGGATTATGATACATTTGCTACATTCCAGGATTGCTTTTCTAGATCCATTCCTACTTCTGCAGTGTCAGGAGCCATGGGTGGTGGTTGTTTTTAAATGCACACACACATATATATGAAGAAGTAGAACAATGAAATTGTTTTGAGAACCATTTGCTCTTCTTGTGTATGTCCCAAACTGAATATCATGGATGGAAAGGGTTTCTGGAAATCCTCTCTCAATCCTCGAGGGCAAACTTCTGAAAAAATTCTTACTGAGCAGATAATTTAAGCCTTTTTGGATCAAATTCAAATTCCTAAGCTTCTTTCTCCCAATTTAAGAGATTTATTAGACAAACACTGCATCAGTCGGAGTATCCTATGGTAATGCTCTAGCTTTGAGAGGAAAATGCTCTTTTGGTGGTGACCGAGGCAGGAGAAAACATATAATAAGGGTGAGACAGTTTAAAAATTGTGTAAATTCACTCTCAGTATCTGTGGTTAGTTTAGAATTAGCAACCTGACTGGATGTTTGTAGCATTGCCTGGAGATTTTAATGCTTTGATTTGGATTCCTGCATTGAGCAGGGGGTTGGACTCGATGACCTTGTAGGCCCCTTCCAACTCTACTATTTTATGATTCTATGAGATGTTCTGACATTGTAGAACATCCACTTTCTTCCTGAATTATATGAGGTTGACAAAACTCACACAGATCACTGGAAAAATAAGTGTGATCCTCTGCATGTTTAGTCAGAAGAAAGTCATGGTACATTTAGGGTTGCCATATTCCAGTTCCACAAATCCGGGCAGGTTAATTTGCATATTATGTAAAGTATTTGCATAATATGCAAATATCTGCATATTATTTGCATATTATGCAAAATATATGCATATTAATATTTGGATTGTCCAGTTGTTTTGTTTTTGTGCCTAGGAATTACCACCAAAAGCTGGGGAAAGATGTGAGAAATCTTTTTTTTAAAAGCAACATTTTCAGCCTTAAATGCCTAGACTCTAGTTTCCAACACTATGGAGTATTTATTGATTGATTAAGAGAATTTATATCCTGCCCTTTTGCTGTTAAAAACAGAGCTCAGCACAGCTTACAAATATAATAAAAACAATAAAAATACACAATCAATATAAAAACATAATAAAAACACAAAATAGCAACAAACATAAAGTAAGTCAGGGCAGCAGTACGGTTAACTATATACGATATATTTCAAAGATGCGGTGGGTAGAGAAAAACAAGAAGCCAAAATGTTAGGAAAAGGAGTCTTTCACACCACATGCTCAGTTCTAAATACTGTTGCAGCAAGTTTTACAAGTTTCTCCAGTATTCCACTGGTGCAGGCACTCAGACATTCAAAGTATCTGTATGTTTCTTAGGTTTTATAAAAGCAGAGCTTTGCTTAACTCAAAATTTATTCTCCCTTTGATCAACCACATCTACACAGGTTCCACCTCCATACTCAAAAAGAAACTGGGCCTGGAAGTGTGCAACAACCCCACACATACCTTGCTAATTAAATTATCAATGCCAGGATGTCTGTCTTATCGACTACTCTCCTGCTCCCCCCCCCCCAGGCATCATGAAAGACCCAGTCCTGGGCTCAGAAAGAAAATAAATATCTGGTCCTCTTCAAAGTACTGATAAGCCTCTTGTTTTAATTGAAATAATAATTATAAATTCTTGTTCTTATCACTAATGGGAGTTAATTATCTTGCATATGCTGCTGTTGCTTCTATGGCTGTAACGGAGTGAGGTTAGAGATAAGTGAAATGCAAATAGGAAAAAAAAAACACAGAAGGCAGTAACACTTTCCTAAATGTAATACCATACCAACCACAACAAGATTCCTATGAGTAAGGCAAAAAACTAAGCATCTCACAACCAGTCAGGATTCCTAACCAAAAACCAAAAATGATAAATGAAGAAGTATTTATATAAGCATGACTATCAAATATATTTATTATTTACACAAACTGTAAAGATATTTATAGTGCAATCCTAGGTTTATTTATTCAGAAGCAAGTCCCAGTGTATTCAGTGGGGCTTACTCAAACAGGGACAGAACTGCAACCTCAAGTGATAAGCAACTTCATTCACACAACCCAAAATTCCGAATCATGCCACTTTACGCTGTTTTGCAACTGTTTATACTTGTTTTTATGGTTATTGGATTTTAAATGGTTTTATTTCTTGTTGTGAGCTGCCTTGGTTTCCAACCCTACCTCACAGGGGTGTTGGAAAGACTCCATACACACACACGCACACACTGCAGATGTATAAATACATACAGCCCATATAATAGTTTATTGTCAAACCAGTTGGTCATTGCAGAAAAATCAGTATTAGTTTTAAAAAAATCAGTATTACTTTCCTACAGAATAAAAACTGTAATACCTAAGTAAGCCCTGCCTACTTGCTTTAAAATAGGACTGGAGAAGGGGGCAGAAAGAGTTAGAACACAAACACAATTCTTTTTTACATTCACTCCAAAGTCCCATTGATTTTGAGCACATTCATAACCATGTCTACTCAAAAGTAAGTCCTATTGAATTCAATGGGATTTACTCTGAGCATATGGGATTAGCATTGCTCTTACAAAAAGCAAGCATTGGGAAGGTTTTCAAAACACTGCCCAAGATCTGACTCCTGCACACGAGGGAAAAAAACTGAAATGTATATACTTACCCAATTTATGAGATTTTCAGATAAACGGGGTGAAACCACCATTTTGTTTTCTAGACACTGCCTCAGATCAATGAAACTGAAACAAAATCCCTGATTGGCTGCAATCCTGAACGGGCAGGGTTAAAGCTAGGAAGTGCATGCAGTACTGTTTAAAGAAAGATTTAACAGTCGGGGGGGTGGCTGACGTTTTTATGCATATCTTGAGAACCGGACCACCTAGAAACTTTTTTTTTTTTAAATTAAAGCTGAGAATCCGGGCCACCTAAGGGGCTAGCCGGGTGCCGGGTGGCATGCATAGAATCCGGGAAAAACCTGGCTAACCAGGCAATATGGCAACCCTAGGTACATTCATTGGGACTTACTCCCCAGTAAGTGCAGAGTAAGTGAAACTGAGGTTATCATACTTTGGATACATAGTGAGAAGACATAATTCACTAGAAAAGACAAAATGCTGGGAAAAACAGAAGGGAGTAGAAAAAGAGGAAGACCAAACAAGAGATGGATTGATTCCATAAAGAAAGCCACAGACCTAAACTTACAAGATCTGAACAGGGTGGTTTTTAAACAGATGCTATTGGAGGTAGCTGATTCATAGGCTCACCATAAGTAGTAATCAACTTGAAGGCACATAACAACAACAAGCGTATTTAGGATTGCAGCTAGAGACTGCAGTGCTGTGGTGTCTAATTGAAGTAAGCCTCACTGACTTCAAAAGTGAGGAAAATGGGGTTTGGATTGCAACCAAAGCCCTGTATTATGGACTGTATACCTGTTGTTGGGTCAGGCAGGGTAGGGCATGGCAGAGGGTCAACAAGGTAGGGAGCGACCAGAAACTGAGGTGAAATTATTGAGCAGAATTTCTAAGAGGACTGGAAACGATGGTTTTTTTAGCCCATTTATCAGATGCAGTGAGATTAGACCTTCAAAGGAGATACTTGCCTAACAAAGCCTTCATTGCTCTCTTCTTCCATCCATGGCTACTTCAACCTTCTACTGTATTGTCTGAATTGCTTGGAAAGCACTGTTTCTCTCTATCAAGTCAATGGCATGTCTATAGCCAAGCTGCTCCTCAAAATATCGAGATGGTTCTGCATAGCTCATATTTTGCAATGTATGCAATGATCTATATTCTTGGCCACACATTCATTCTCAGGATAAATGTGGCAGCGCTTTCCTTTCTTAGTAGTTACCCCCACACAGCATGAACCATTTCATACCAGCAAATTTGATTCTGCTGTGCTCATGAAAGGTTATGCAATTGGGCAAGGCTACCATCTAAAATCCAATCTTCCTGCCATGATTGCTTGTTTCCCCTTGTTGGACAAAATTGGGCTATTTCTGTACATCCAGAAGACAGCAGGAAAGAGATTATGCATCAGATTATGGTTATCTTCCAACTCTGAGGATTGCCAGCCCAAAAGGGAATTTGTCAGGGCACTCAACTGCGGAGGAGTCACTACCGGCATTTCAGAGTAAGCTGGGAGCTGGAGCATAAAGGCTGCTTTACATGGTCTTCAGCAGAAGGAAAATATTATTTCATATTTATGTTACTGACACCAAGGCAGTGGTGTGTATCACAAAAGAAGATTGGCAGGCAAAAGAGGAAGTCAAAATACATTCTTTCATGTAAAGTCACACAGACTTTGAAACTGGGCTGGTTTATGTACATCCTGAGAGGTGAAATAAGGCTCTGCTGATAATGTCTGCCATCAAAGGCATGGATTAATATGTTTTTGGACAGAGTTTGCGAATCAAATTTTTCTAGTCATTTATCTTTTTCTTGCTGTGTGATCTTCTGTTTCTTTATTTAGTATAAATGATTCCTTTTAACGAAAGCCATGCCAAAATCTTCAGCACAAGTGTGCAATTTCTCCACTCTTTCAATATAAATACATCTGATCTGATACAGTTTCTGGAAACTGTGCTGGTGCTTAAATTAAGAAGTATAAAGTGACTTTTGCATAGGATATTGAAAGTCTAAAAATAGTAATTTCAAAAGCTACTGAAATACAAAGTGATGAAAAATGTGTGACAGTGATAGTGCTGATAACACTATCATTGGTATACCATTGAACGGACTCTTTTCTCATATAAGCCTCCCTGTACAGCAGGAGTGGGGAACCTTTGGCCCTCCAGGTGTTTCTGAACTGCAATTCCGATCAGCCTCAGCAAGCATGGCCAATGACAAGGGATGATGGGAATGCTAGTTCAGCAAGTTCCCTATCTGCTGGGCTATGTAGTAAGCTGGCTGTTGCCATTGAATCAGTACACTATTATCCTTTGGCCCTGTCAAAAGGCTTCTTTAGAACATAAGAACATAAGAAGAGCCTGCTGGATCAGGCCAGTGGCCCATCTAGTGCAGCATCCTGTTCTCACAGTGGCCAACCAGGTGCCTGGGGGAAGCCCGCAAGCAGGACCCGAGTGCAAGAACACTCTCCCCTCCTGAGGCTTCCGGCAACTGGTTTTCAGAAGCATGCTGCCTCTGACTAGGGTGGCAGAGCACAGCCACCATGGCTAGTAGCCATTGATAGCCCTGTCCTCCATGAATTTGTCTAATCTTCTTTTAAAGCCATCCAAGCTGGTGGCCATTACTGCATCTTGTGGGAGCAAATTCCATAGTTTAACTATGCGCTGAGTAAAGAAGTACTTCCTTTTCTCTGTCCTGAATCTTCCAACATTCAGCTTCTTTGAATGTCCACGAGTTCTAGTATTCTGAGAGAGAGAGAAGAACTTTTCTCTATCCACTTTCTCAATGCCGTGCATAATTTTATACACTTCTATCATGTCTCCTCTGACCCGCCTTTTCTTTAAACTAAAAAGCCCCAAATGCTGCAACCTTTCCTCGTAAGGGAGTCGCTCCATCCCCTTGATCATTCTGGTTGCCCTCTTCTGAACCTTTTCCAACTCTATAATATCCTTTTTGAGATGAGGCGACCAGAACTGTACACAGTATTCCAAATGCGGCCGCACCATAGATTTATACAACGGCATTATGATATCGGCTGTTTTATTTTCAATACCTTTCCTAATTATCACTAGCATGGAATTTGCCTTTGTCACAGCTGCCGCACACTGGGTCGACATTTTCATCGTGCTGTCCACTACAACCCCGAGGTCTCTCTCTTGGTCGGTCAAAGCCAGTTCAGACCCCATGAGCGTATATGTGAAATTCAGATTTTTTGCTCCAATATGCATAATTTTACACTTGTTTATATTGAATTGCATTTGCCATTTTTCCACCCATTCACTCAGTTTGGAGAGGTCTTTTTGTAGCTCTTCGCAATCCCTTTTTGTTTTAACAACCCAGAACAATTTAGTGTTGTCAGCAAACTTGGCCACTTCACTGCTCACTCCTAATTCTAGGTCATTAATGAACAAGTTGAAAAGTACAGGTCCCAATACCGATCCTTGAGGGACTCCACTTTCTACAGCCCTCCATTGGGAGAACTGTCCGTTTATTCCTACTCTCTGCTTTCTGCTTCTCAACCAATTCCTTATCCACAAGAGGACCTCTCCTCTTACTCCGTGACTTCTAAGCTTCCTCAGAAGTCTTTGGTGAGGTACCTTGTCAAAAGCTTTTTGAAAGTCTAAGTACACTATGTCCACTGGATCACCTCTATCTATATGCTTGTTGACACTCTCAAAGACTTCTAATAGGTTACTGAGACAGGACTTTCCCTTGCAGAAGCCATGCTGGCTCTGCTTCAGCAAGGCTTGTTCTTCTATGTGCTTAGTTAATCTAGCTTTAATAATACTTTCTACCAGTTTTCCAGGGACAGAAGTTAAGCTAACTGGCCTGTAATTTCCGGGATCCCTTCTGGATCCCTTTTTGAATATTGGTGTTACATTTGCCCTTTCCAGTCCTCAGGCATAGAGGAGGATGTGACGCCCTTCCCTGGCTCTCCCTGTCAGGTTCCTACCTGCACGTGGCTACTGCCTGTCACTAGGCACCACCAGGGACTCCACCAGTCCAGACTGTCCTTTTTTATTGTTTCTCTCCCCGCTCTAGCACAGATCTCAACAGATCCCCCTGCTAGGCAACCACCAGTCACGTCCTAATACTAGTATTCCCAGAGACTCTGAATACTGGTATTGTTATTCTCTTCACCGCTGCCACCATTTGTTACAGTTTCCCTTCAGCCTTGGTCTTGGTTTACCTTACCCTCCCTTCTGGTCTGTGAAACCCCAGCCAAGGATCAGGCCTTTGGTAAACCAAATTAAGTATTTATTAAAGATAACAAAGCTAACAAGATTAACAAGATTTCTTCTTAAGGCACATAAGCATATGGTTTTACTCAATACTAATCCGAACTCCACCCCCCTCCTTCTCCACTCTCTCCTGGCAAACAACTCTCTAAACCCCACCAAGCAACCCACTCAGTTCACCTCATCCACCACCACAACCTCCCAGATTCCACTGTCTCTCTTCCTTTTATACGTTCAGCCATTTTAAACACTCAGCCAATCATCTAGCATTCTACTGCCCATTCACTCCCCCTCCTCTTTCACTCCACTTACCATGTATCTTCTAAACAACCGACACTTACCATATATACATTAATATAGGAACATCACATTTCCCCCCCCCCTTAAAACAACGGCAGAGTATTATTCCTGTTCCAGGATTTATACGTCGCGTTAACAAATAAAAGTCTCTATGGGGAAAATGTCTTTCTTTGTTCCTCCGTCTAGTCACGTCACTGCAGTCCCAGCCACTTGCCTGGAAAGTCCATCGGCCAGTACATTGTCCTTGCCTTTTATGAACTGGAAGTCCACTTGATAGTCCTGTAGGGCCCAGGACCACCTCTGCAGCATAGTGTTATGGTTTTTCATAGTCTGCAACCATAACAAGGCCCGATGATCCGTAGTCACTGTGAATCTTCGTCCCCACACGTATGGGCGCAACTTGTTCAGTCCCCACACGACCGCTAGGCACTCCTTCTGGACCGACAAATAGTTTTTCTCCCTCAGCGTCAGCTTGCGACTCAGGTACGCCACTGGATGTCTGGTGCCTTCTCTCTCCTGTAGCAAGACGACTCCCAGCGCCAGGTCCGACACATCTGTAGCCACGATGAATGGTTTCTCATAGTCTGGTGCTATTAATATGGGTCCTTGGCACAAGGCTTGCTTCAGTAGATCAAAAGCCTTCTGACATTCATCCGTCCATACCACACGCTCAGAACACTTCTTCTTTGTTAATTCATGCAAGGGGATAGGCCACAATTGCACTGCCTCTACCTTGCTCCATAAGGGGGTGATTTTCCCACTCCCCACCCCATTTCCTACACAGATTACTTCACTCACAACTTTCCCATTCACACAGCACGGTACAGATCTGACTGGGGCATGCTCTCCAGTATCAATGGAATGTATAACTATACTGGTTCGGCCAGGTTTATTACTAAAGAGATTCCTATAGGTTTTCAAAACTCTCAGAATCTCTTCTTTTACTTCCTCCTTCACCTCCTCTGACCATTCCACTTGATCTACCCCTCCTTTGTCTTTGCTTTCCTGTACCAAATCTGGAAGTTCAGGCCCACTTCCCTCAGGGAATAAGGTAACTTGCAACACCTGTACATCCCTGGTATGGTAAGGCTTCAACATATTTACATGAACCACTTTGCTTTTGTTTAATTGGTCTGTGGTGATTACATACGTCACTGTGTCAAGCCTTTCTCTGATGGTATATGGTCCTTCCCAGTTAGCCTGTAATTTGTCGTTTCCTGGGTATGAACGCCATAACCATATCTCCCACATCATACACACGTTCCCTGGCTGTTCTGTCGTACCAGTAACGTTGCTTCTCCTGTGCTTGACTCAAATTCTTTTTCACCACCTCCATCATTGATGTTAATTTATTGCGGAATTCCAATACAAAATCTACTACAGATGTTTTGTACTCTCCCAGGGTTCCTTCCCATGAATTTTTTAATAGTTCCAAAGGTCCCCTCACTTTTCTAGTGAACATGAGTTCAAAGGGTGAGAAGCCTGTTGACTCTTGAGGGGCTTCTCTGTATGCAAATAAGAAGCATCCCAAACGTTCATCCCAGTCTTGTGGGTGATCTTGAACATAGCTTCTGATCATGCCCTTCAAAATGCCATTGAATCTCTCTGTTAACCCATTAGTGGCGGGATGGTAAGTAGTGATCTTTAGATGTTTTAGACCACAACATTTCCACATACATTGCATCACTTCTCCCATGAATACACTGCCTTGATCCGTCAGCACTTCATGAGGGAAACCCAGCCTCATAAAGATTTTTAATAAAGCCTCTGCCACTACAGGGGCTTCTACAGATCTTAATGCTTCTGCGTCTGGGTACCTGGTGGCAAAATCCACCACCACCACTAGATATTTCTTGCCATGCCTTGTGGGTTTGGAAAAAGGGCCCACCAAATCTATTCCCACTCTATAAAAGGGTTGTCCAATTATAGGAAGGGGCTTTAAGGGTGCCTTAGTCTTTACTCCACTTTTTTCCACCTTTTGGCATATTCCACAAGATAGACAATGTTGTTTTACATCTTTGGAGATGTTTGGCCAATAATAGTGTGCCGCCAATCTCCTTTTGGTCTTTTTTATTCCCAGATGTCCTGCACATGGGACATCGTGGGCTACCTCTAGCAATCTGGTTCTGTATTTGCTAGGTACTATCAATTGCTTCACTGGTTCACATTCATCCTTTCTCTCAGTGGGCATCCACAGTCTATATAAAATCCCATTCTCCCACACAACTTGATTCCTCAGTTTGTCAGTGAAAGGAATGTGTTGGGTCAGAGCTTGTTCCTTTATCTGCTTCAAACTTATATCTTTATGCAGCTCTTCCCTGAATTGCTCTGCTTCTTTCTTATCAGAGACCACTTGATACAGTTTGTCTCCTTCAGCAGGCCTGCTAGTGGTTGCTATGGTGACCTGAGGCTGGTTAACAGATTCCACCCTGTTTGTTTCAGCCCCCCTTAATATGGCTTCTTTTTCTCTGCCAATTTGCTGTCTGGTCACTACATATATCTTTCCTTGGGCTCCCATTACATCTCTTCCCAGTATTACTGGTTCTTGTTGCTGGGCATTAATGCCTACTTTATATCGGCCCTCTCGGCCTCTCCAAGTCATTTCCACCAGGGCCACAGGCAAACTTTCTGGTTGACCCCTCACTCCTTGGATAGTCACAGTTTCCTGAGGTAATATTACCTCAGATTTTATTAAATCTGGTCTCAGTAATGTCTGAGCGGCACCAGTATCAAGCAATGCCCAATAATTTGCCCCTTGTACACTCACTTCCTCTCTCAGACTTGAATCAAGGTCTGTTACTTCTGTCCAGTTTATCTGGCAGAACTGAACCTTTTTCGCTGTTTCTAAAGCCTTGGGCTCTGTTTTCACTGCCCTTGTCTGAGCAGGATTACTAATGGGGTTGGCAACCTCACATTGAAAACGTAGGTGCCCCGGTCTACCACATTTGTAGCATAATTTCTCCTCACTTTTAGGGTACACAGATCCACTCTGGGGTATCCTGTGCCCTTCAGATTTTACTGGAGGACTCACTCGCTGTGGTACCACATCCCTTCTGCCAGCACTATATGGTCTGGGTTTAAACTCTCTTGATGTTTTCCCCACCCAGCCAGTTCTGTTGGAGGCGAAGTGATCCGCCATCTCTGCGGCCTCCTGCACCGATGTAGGGGAACGGTCTTTGACCAGGAGCCTTATTTCTGGTGGTAACTGATGGTATAATTGATCCAATATCATGAGGCTTTTCACCTCCTCCACAGACTGAGCTTTTGCACTTGTCAGTCATTTCCCAAATATGTCCATCAGTTTTGCCCCCAGCTCCACGAAAGACCTCCCTGTCTGTATCTGGCAGTTTCTGAAAAGCTTTCTAAAATAATCAGGCCCCAGTCTGAATCTTTTAAACACTGCTTCTTTGAATTCAGCATAGGTGACGGGCCTGTCTGAGGGGAAATATTGGTATACCTCAGCCAATTCCCCTTTAATCAGGTTTGATAAATACTGCAAGTATTTATCTTCAGGTAGCCCCCACAACTGAGCTGCTTTTTCAAAGGTGCTGAGGTAAATTTGAGGATCTTGACCAGGCTCATAGACAGCAAAGTCCTTTGGAGTAATTTTTATTTTTGCTCCATCTCTGTCCTTTCTTGTTTCATCAGAATGAAACTTCTCTCTTTCAAATTTTAACTTTTCTGCCTGTAATTCCGCATCCACTCTCATTCTCTCAGTTTCCATCCGCAATCTCTCAGTTTCCAACTCTCGCTGTTTATCTTTTTCCCCAGCCTCAAAGACCCGCTGTTTTTCTTTCTCATCAGCCTCCCTCCTCAATCTCTCAGTTTCCCACTCATGCTCCCATCTTAACTTCTCTCTCAAGTACTCTATATAAGCAGGATTGCTTGAGTATCCTTCTGGGGTCTCTTCCCTGACAGGTTGTTTTTGCTGGGCAGTTGCAAATCCTATAAGTGCTACCCTCAATTCATCTACCCCTTTACCCTCGTGAGGTAAATTGAATGTTATGCACTTCTCCACCAGCTCCTCTCTTTTCATTTTTATGTATTCAGCCATGGTGTTTGATTTCACTCACTCTTTGCCACACACTCTTTGCCAGTCACTCTCACAAGTAATCTTGTTTTGTTATTTCTGTTTGCCACACCACTGTTCTGGATTCTCTAGCATTCGTATCTCACTGCTACAGCCAACACCTGTGACGTAGTCTCCTTTGTCACCACGTGTCTTTGGGACTCTCTGGTTCGTATCTGGATTCTCTGTTGTTCGTATCCCACCGCTACTGCCACCACCTGTGATGCCCTTCCCTGGCTCTCCCTGTCAGGTTCCTACCTGCGCGTGGCTACTGCCTGTCACTAGGCACCACCAGGGACTCCACCAGTCCGGACTGTCCTTTTTTATTGTTTCTCTCCCCGCTCTAGCACAGATCTCAACAGATCCCCCTGCTAGGCAACCACCAGTCACGTCCTAATACTAGTATTCCCAGAGACTCTGAATACTGGTATTGTTATTCTCTTCACCGCTGCCACCATTTGTTACAGTTTCCCTTCAGACTTGGTCATTACCTTACCCTCTCTTCTGGTCTGTGAAACCCCAGCCAAGGATCAGGCCTTTGGTAAACCAAATTAAGTATTTATTAAAGATAACAAAGCTAACAGGATTAACAAGATTTCTTCTTAAGGCACATAAGCATATGGTTTTACTCAATACTAATCCGAACTCTACCCCCCTCCTTCTCCACTCTCTCCTGGCAAACAACTCTCTAAACCCCACCAAGCAACCCACTCAGTTCACCTCATCCACCACCACCACCTCCCAGATTCCACTGTCTCTCTTCCTTTTATACGTTCAGCCATTTTAAACACTCAGCCAATCATCTAGCATTCTACTGCCCATTCACTCCCCCTCCTCTTTCACTCCACTTACCATGTATCTTCTAAACAACCAACACTTACCATATATACATTAATATAGGAACATCACAGAGGACCCGAGGGAGAAGTTACATATTTTAGTTAGCAGATTAGCAATTTCACATCTGAGTTCTTTGAGAACTCTCGGGTGGATGCCATCCGGGCCCGGTGATTTGTCAGTTTTTATATTGTCCATTAAGTCTAGAACTTCCTCTCTCGTTACCACTATTTGTCTCAGTTCCTCAGAATCCCTTCCTGCAAATGTTAGTTCAGGTTCAGGGATCTGCCCTAACAGATGCAAAGAATTTATTTAGCTTCTCTGCAATCTCCTTATCGTTCTTTAGTACACCTTTGACTCCTTTATCATCCAAGGGTCCAATCGCCTCCCTAGATGGTCTCTTGCTTTGAATGTATTTGTAGAATTTTTTGTTGTTGGTTTTTATGTTCTTAGCAATCTGCTCCTCAAATTCTTTTTTAGCATCCCTTATTGTCTTCTTGCATTTCTTTTGCCAGAGTTTGTGTTCGTTTTTATTTTCTTCATTCGGACAAGACTTCCATTTTCTGAAGGAAGACTTTTTGCCTCTAAGAGCTTCCTTGACTTTGCTCGTTAAACATGCTGGCATCTTCTTGGCCCTGGCGGTACCTTTTCTGATCTGCTGTATGCACTCCAGTTGAGCTTCTAATATAGTGTTTTTAAACAACTTCCAAGCATTTTCGAGTGATGTGACCCTCTGGACTTTGTTTTTCAGCTTTCTTTTTACCAATCCCCTCATTTTTGTGAAGTTTCCTCTTTTGAAGTCAAATGTGACCGTGTTGGATTTTCTTGGCAATTGGCCATTTACATGTATGTTTAATTTAATAGCACTGTGGTCACTGCTCCCAGTCGGTTCAACAACACTTACATCTCGCACCAGGTCCCGGTCCCCACTGAGGATTAAGTCCAGGGTTGCCATCCCTCTGGTCGGTTCCATGACCAACTGGTCTAGGGAATAGTCATTTAGAATATCTAGAAACTTTGCTTCTTTGTCATGACTGGAACACATATGCGGCCAGTCTATGTCCGGGTAGTTGAAGTCACCCATTACTACCACATTTCCTAGTTTGGATGCTTCCTCAATTTCATATCTCATCTCAAGGTCTCCCTGAGCATTTTGATCAGGGGGACGATAGATCGTTCCCAGTATTAAGTCCCTCCTGGGGCATGGTATCACCACCCACAACGATTCTGTGGAGGAGTCTGCCTCTTTTGGGGTTTCGAGCTTGCTGGATTCAATGCCTTCTTTCACGTATAGAGCAACTCCGCCACCAATACGTCCTTCCCTGTCCTTCCGATATAGTTTATATCCAGGGATAACCGTATCCCACTGGTTTTCTCCATTCCACCAGGTCTCCATTATGCTCACTATATCAATGCTCTCCTCTAAGACCAAGCACTCCAGTTCTCCCATCTTGGTTCGGAGGCTCCTAGCATGAGCGTACAGGCACTTGTAAGCAGTGTCTCTCTTCAAGTGTCTTTGGCACTTGTGGTTTGGCCTGTGGTAATTTTGCTGTTCTGAATTTATATCCTGTGCCCCTGCTCTCACAATGCCTACTTCTAGGCCTACCCCTTTTAAAATTTCATCATTTCTTTGGTTTTTATCCCGGGGGGAGGTTTATTCCGAACCGGACCTTTCTCAGCTCCTGTCGGGTTTCCCCCCTCAGTCAGTTTAAAAGCTGCTCTGCTACCTTTTTAATGTTAAGTGCCAGCGGTCTGGTTCCATTCTGGTTCAAGTGGAGCCCGTCCCTTTTGTACAGGCCCGGCTTGTCCCAAAATGTTCCCCAGTGCCTAACAAATCCAAACCCTTCCACCCGACACCATCGTCTCATCCACGCATTGAGACTGCAAAGCTGGTCCTGTTTGGCTGGTCCTGCGCGTGGAACTGGTAGCATTTCAGAGAAAGCCACCTTGGAGGTCCTGGCTTTCAGCATCCTACCTAGCAACCTAAATTTTGCTTCCAGGACCTCACGGCTGCATTTCCCCATGTCGTTGGTGCCAACATGCACCACGACCACTGACTCCTCCCCAGCACTGTCTACCAAACTATCTAAATGACGGGCGATATCTGCAACCTTCACACCAGGCAGGCAAAACACCTTGCGGTCTACACGCCCATCACACACCCCACTGTCTGTGTTCCTAATGATCGAATCACCCACTACAAGGATCCCTCCACCCCCTGGAGATATATCCTCGGCACGAGAGGATAGCTGCTCATCCCCCAAGGAATGGGTCCCTTCTAAGGGATTGTTTCCCTCTTCCTCAGCTGGATGCTCTCCTTCCCCGAGACCATCGTTCTCCATGATAGCAGGAGAGCTATCATCGTTGGAGTGGGACACAGCTATAACATCCCTGAAGGCCTCCTCCACACACCTCTCTGCCTCTCTCCGCTTATCCAGGTCCGCTACCTTGGCCTCAAGGAAATGAAGTTGTTCCCGGAGAGCCAGGAGCTCATTGCACCGAGAGCACACCCACAACTTCTGTCCAACAGGCAGATAGTCGTACATGCTGCAGGCGGTGAAAAATACTGGAAAGCCCCCACACCCTGCTGGCTTCTTACCTGCATAGTTTTGTTTGAGGTTTATTACGTCATGGGTTGGAGACTGTGGTTTAGTTGAGGTTAGGGAACAGACGGGCAGAGTGGGGGGGCCTGGCCTCCTCGCCCTCCTGCCGAACTCGCTCTGCTGCTTAACTCGCCTTGACGCTTTGTCAGCTGGGGCCTTGACGCTTCGTCAGCTGGGGCTCCCTCTAGCTCATGGAGCAGGCTCCCTCGCTAGGGTGCTCTGACTTTGTTGGCTGCTGTTATCTGCATTTGGGTTGCAAGGGGACGTGGGCATTTGTCTGAGAGCAGTCCTGGAGCTGTTGGCTACAAGCATCAGTTGCTGCCTTCCCGTACCCCTGCACTGCAATCTTAGTGAGTATTGGTGGCCCCGCACCTAGGACTGGTTTAAAAAAACAACAGCAACAACAACCCAGACGTGGTTGCTAACCACACAATATAAGATAATTTAATTTGGCCCTGAGATGCTTTAAATGTGTGATTCATGCAAGTTCTTACATGGAACTGACTTCCAAGCAGGGAATTGATCTTGTGTGAAATGGCTCTTAAGCACAGCCTGCTTACGAACAATACACCTCACAACTATGCTCAGATTGTGTATAACGTAAGAAGAATGGCAAATGTCATTTAGCCTCTCCAAAGTTGATATGTGATTTTGCACTCTTCTGTAATGGCCTGGCTTCAAGATGGAGTGGCTTCCTGTAACTCTGAGGGTCAGAGCTGAAATCAAGCTGTAATTCTATAGACCGTCAGGCTTTATTTCATTGTGCAGTCTGTGTGTAATCACATTGATGGCAGTGGCATAATGTGCTGAATTATAGGTGTCTGTGGGAAAAGGCAGCATCTCCTTCTGCCTCTATTGTTACTGTCTCAGGATATGAGGAGTAAGAAGTGTAGGCTCCAGGCAAGAATGAATAAATCTAGATAGAAAACCATTCCTGGGTAATGAAACCCTGGGAGAGCGGGATTTGGCTTCCCACCCTTACATCTTATAGCAGAGGTTGAGGTGACTCCATCCCAGTTACTTGCAGTCTGTTCTCCATTTTCTCGCAATTTTGCTAGTATGCAGGGTTGTCTTTGTTGAAGTAGCTGAGATGGTGCCATTGTTCTTGAATATGAATCTCAGGGCAGTAATATTTCATGTACACTCCTGTGAAAATATACAGTTTATTTGTCTGTTAAAAAGATCCACAATACACAAAGCAAGATGTGAAAATGGCTAACAAAATAAGTCAATTAAGCTGTGCTGTGCTTGCCTTTTCTCATGTTCAGCTTCTTTCTGTGTATAAATGAAAGGAATGAGGCCCTTAAGCAAATCATCTGAAGTGTCGTCTCCCAGATCAATGTGTCTCATTTTACATTTTCTCAGTTCACTGAGGCTGTCCATGTAGTGGAATTGGCTCTCATCCAGAGTTGTATTTGGTTAGACCCTCACTTTGCTGCTAAGTACCAATGTGCCAGCTCCTATTGTGTGAAACAGGATTATCTTGATTCTTTCTTGTTCAGAGTCCATTATGTTTGCTGAAGTTTCTGTGTGCATCTGTTGCATTGTTGTACTTATTAGAATAAATCCTAATCAACAGTTGTGGGCACAAAGGCTCCTTTTCAGATCCAGACCACACACAGGCACTGCTGACTTTTTAAATTTATTTTATTTGAGATTTCAACTTCAAATGAGTTGAAAAACCCATTGTCAGTATTTCTAGAGTTTAAATAATTGTAGTGGCTTTGACATTCCTGTGATCATAAGTTGTATTCTTAATTACTGATGCAATGCCAGAATAAACTACGACCATCATATCCTATCTGATTGCTGTGAAAAGACAGGACAATAGAAGGAGAGGGAATAAATAACCTTACTTCATTCCAGGTGTATGGAGATACACTGTGTCTCTAGCTCTTCCATTAGCTCTAAGAAATGCAGTACAAGAGTTAAAGCCAGTACTAAAGGCTAAAATAATAATACACAGGTACAGAAGTTTCTGTAATGCTAGAAGGAAATTGGTAAAGAATCAGACATGCAGGGGGACTTGAATATCGATTGCTGTGTTTTGTGACCATGCTAGTGAAGTACCCCCTGAGGGACTGAAGGAAGAAATTGTGGAGTCTGATAAGCCAAATCAGCACTTCCTCCTTTAGCTACCAACTGACAAGGTGTGGGAATCTGACAGCTCCTAGACCATGCTAAGCAATCAAAGAACAATTGCTCACTGGTGCCCACATCATGTTCCTGTTTTGTGAATTAGCTTCCCACATTCTGCCATGCCTTGTCTTATCTGCTGGCTGTTTAAACTTGACCTTTATCTGACTCTGAATATTGATTTATAGAATAGGTATACCTTCAGACTGACAACCTGCATAATTCACTCTCTACCTACCATTATTGCAATCTTTGCCATTCCAGAATAAACTCTGATGGTTGATTCAGATAACCCAGTTAATAACCTATTCACATGATTTCTTATATTGTGGGGTACCATTTTTGGAATGTGGTGTTTGTTTGTTTTAAATCCACTGTATGATGAACCGGGCTATCATACTCTAATTGCACATAACAATATTTGGAAAGGAAATGGACTGCCTTCAAGTCGATCCTGACTTATGGTGATCCTATGAATAGGGTTTTCATGGTAAATGGTATTCAGTGGGGGTTTATCATTGCCTCCCTCTGAGGCTAGTCTTCCCTAGCTGGCTAGGGCCTGCTCAGCTTGCCACAGCTGCACAAGCCAGCCCGTTCCTTGTCCACAACTGCCAGCTGGGGGGCAACTGGGCTCCTTGGGACTATGCAGCTTGCCCACGGCTGCACAGGTGGCAGGGCAGGTAACCCCTGAGCCACTCACTGTGGGGGTGATCTTTAGCTGGCCCTTGACACCCAGGAGACATGAGTGGGGATTTGAACTCACAGACTCTGGACTCCCAGCCAGGCTCTCCTCCCCACTGTGCTATACCAGCAGTCTAACAATATTTATTTAGTTATAAAAGTATTAATGCACCACCTTTCAGCCCTGAAAAGTCCACCCAAGGTGGTTTACAACCATAAACATACATTTAATACAATAAAATCTGAAAGCAATACTAATCTTAAAGTTTCTTTTGTTTGTTTTCTTACCTACCCTTTACCGTAAGGCACCAGGATGGCTTACAGCAATGCAATCATTCAATTAAAAGCAAACAAAATAAATAAAACACTTTATATACCATTATAAGCACAATTAAAACAAGTATTTAGAGAGTAACCAGGACTTTTTCCAGTTCTGTATGTAGAATAGATAGGTAAATATTGTGCTTCACTTGGAACAGTATCTCTACTGATCATATTTGCTTAGGAGACCTGTTGGAGGAGCCAATGCAGTGGTCACTGAGGAATTATTGTACATGGTATCATGTGTGTGTTAGGACATATTGTGGTGTACTGGGCATGCTGCTTCAGTAAGCCAATCACATAATGCTTCTACCACTGTGGCAGCTGTTGACACCAGAGTGCTGCAGAACAGGTATCCACTCCATTGGGCTGCCAATCCTAATGCAAATATTCACTAATAGGCAAAAAACCTTGTGGTTTACGAACATACCTGTAACCCACAGATATTTCTATCAAACTTTAAAAAGCAGGGAAATTGGGTAGCTATAGCGAATGCACCAGGGGAGCAGGAGACCTGAACTCCTCTCTGAGATATTGGACTGCTCTACAAATTTGTCAAAATGCAAACACAATTTGGGTTGGTCTTTCACAGTCCAGTCCACTTCCTGTGTAGCTTGGAAGAATTGGGTAACGTGCCTCTGAGCATATGGTGAGTGGTGGCAGCACCTGCCATCTCCAAAGACGGAGAATTACATTTTTGTATGTTTGTTGGTGTTCTTTGTTTCTTTCCTCTGTTGCTATTGTTTCTACAGAGAATCTAATCTAGAAAATTTTATTTCCCTCATTATTCATCCTAGAAACCTGTATCAAGTTTATTTTTATTAATTTCAAAGCCTTTTTATTGGTCAGTGTCATATGATGGTGAAGACAGCCTGTTGTGTTTCAAATTGGAGGTTATGTTCTATTTCTATATTGGGTGCATTAACAGTTGAATCTGAAACTGCAGTTTGATGTAAAATCAGACTGATTACCACATGTTGCTACTTAAGCAATGACTCCAGCTGTTGGAAAAAAACAAACTTGGCCTACCCAAGATGCATGTTTTCAACCTGCTATGTTTAAACCACTTCATTTAAGGAAAGGTGGGCGTGGTCAATTAAAAACATAGAGCACACCTAGAAATTTGCTAGAATATACTTCACCTCCCACTGTTTTATCTTGTGCAAACCGAGACACTCTGGATGTCCACTGGAGACTATTCTGCAGAATAGTGAGTACTATTATTCCACAATTGTTTTTGGAGTTTTTTAGTGTATAGTTTGCAAAGTGTTGCTGTGCCTCACATATTCACAGAAACAGAAGCAAAAGAAAATGATTTACTATAGGAAATTTCACTAAAATTGCAAAGTAAATCAAACATATTTAAAGTGACTATCTGAACTATATAAACTGTATCTTAATATTGTTGCTTCCTCCCTGCTAAAGCAAGATCAGCACAGCACATATATTCTTTCTATTATTTGGGTTGATTCCAGGTGTTGCCACCACACACCATATGGTCAGAGACACATGTTACCAAATTCTTCCAAGCTACACAGCGAGTGGATTGGACTGTGAAAAATCAACCCAAATTGTGTTTGCATTTTGACAACTTTGTAGGGCAGTCCAATATCTCAGAGAGGAGGTCAGGTCTCCTGCTTCCCTGGTGCATTCACTATAGCTGCCCCATTTCCCTGCTTTTTAAAGTTTGATAGAAATATCTATTGGCTACAGGTATGTTCTTAAACCGCAATTTTTTTTGCCTGTTGGTGAATTTCTCTCCTTTTTAATCCGGGAGGTAAGAAATGGGATCCTGTGCAAGTTTTCTGAGAATGGATTGATCATTTGCATGGTTATTGCGTTCAGTGGGATTTACTCCCCTGCAATCATGCTTAGGATAGGTGAAACATGGGAAGGAGGGGGGAGGGGAGGAAGAGGAGGGGGCGGGAAGGAGAATGGCAGGTTTGATCATTTGCATGTTTATTGAGTTCAGTGGGATTTACTCCCATGCAATCATGCTTAGGATAGGTAAAACATGGGAAGGAGGGGGGAGGGGAAAGGAGGGGATGGGGAGGGGCAAAGGAAGGGGGAAGGAAGGGGAAAGAAGGAGGGGATAGAAGGAGAAGGGAGGGTGGATTTGATCATTTGCATACGTTTTGAGTTCAGTGGGATTTATTTCAGTACAATCATGTTTAGGATAGGTGAAACTGACCTGGGAGAGGGGAAAGGAGGGGAGGAGGAAGGGAGGAGATTGGATGGGTGGGCACTGGGCAGAGGGAAAGCCCCTTTGCTTTCCAGAAGGAAAACATTGTGAACAGTATTGTTGCTTTTCAGGGTTTCCCCGACCTTTTTATTCTACAGCAGGCACATGTAGCCTCTCTCTCAAATTTAAACCAAAGCTGTCCCTGGCCACAACCACACCAGACCTTTATTTCACTTTAGACAGTCAGAGTTTCTCTCAAAGAATCCTGGGAAGTCTAGTTAGTTAAGAGTGCTGAGAATTGCTAGGAGACGCCCTGTTCCACTCACAGAGCTTCAGTCAGAACAGCTGAGTGTTAAACCACTCTGGCCACTGGAGGTCTGTCAAGGGAGTAGGAGTCTCCTCTCAACGCCCTTCACAAACTACACTTCCCAGGATTCTTTGGGGGAAGCCATGACTGTCTAAAGTGAAATAAAGTTCTGGTATGGGTGTAACCCCCTGATTAGGCAAGCCAAGCAGCTGTGAATCTGACTTTTAGAACACTGATAGCTGGCTCTTACTGAGCATGCCCACCTTTATCATTGAGTTCAATGTGTAATTTCTTAAATTAATTAAAAATCTGTGACGCATTTTTTTAATTTTTAAACTGTAGAAGATGAAGGTCAGAGTATGAGGCAAGGTCAGTAATAGGATTATAGGTACTCAGTGAACATGACTGATTTCTAATTAATTTCAACAAATTATGAGAACTCTTGACAGAAAAAAGTCCAAAAGTGGTCTGGATTTTTCCCTCTCTTTTTACACTTTGAACTCTCGATTCTCTTTGACTGATTTGTGTATTGCCACGAACATTTAGAGGGTTGTTAAGCAAGCATTTCTGAGTTCAGGAGTATAAGTTTTGTAAGGTTTTGTTTTGAAATAAGCTTATGGGAAGCATCAGAATGGCATGGGGGTATTTTCAATGTAACATTGCAGAATGTGAAAAATCCATGCTGGCTATAGTATACAGCCACTATTGTGGCTGTATAATCATATCTCTACCAGCATACTACGATCTTGAAGAAATGCTTTTCAGCATTATCTAAGTGGTTTAAATATCCCTGAAAATAAAAAAGAGGAGATTAACAAGTAACAGCATGGATGTTTGAAACTATGCTGACATAAGCATAATAGTGTGCTTGATGTGTATAACAAGAATAAATTAGGAAACCTAGAAATGGTACTCCAATTCTTATTGCTCCTACACATTTCTTCTTAAGCACCTGAAATTGAGGTCCTTGCCACTGTGGTGAGGAGGGCGCCAGACACCTCCAGTGAATGAGCATGCCATCTTCCCAAATGTCCCTGGCACTGGGTAGGGATTAAAATGTTCAGTCAGTGCAGCTCTCCAGTATATCTTTCAGTGCTGAGGAGCAAGGAGGAAAAACATTCCCATCCGGCTAAGTGGGTCCATTTGCTGAGAAGCACTGCGTGAGTGAGCCATCTTTTTATCTCCTTTCTATTGCCCTGAAGTGGGATGGCTACCCTGCTCCCACTGCTGCTCTCCAAAACCCTTTGCTCAGTAAGGCAAATAGGGTCCTTACATAGAAGGGCATGGAAGGTATTGTGCCCAGGGCCCTCTCAAACCTAGAGCTAGCCCTGCTGGAAATGGATGCTGCCAGAGACCAATTAATTTAGCCATACTGATGGAATACTGATCTGATCTAGTTGCTGTTTTCCATTTTCTAAATATTGCAATCATTTCTAAATATCTCCCATTCACTTTTTTAGCCTTAACCTACTGTAGTTGTTGGTTCTGGTGCTGTCCATGTTCTTTCCCAAAACCATTTTTCATCTCAGTAATTTTTTTTACATTTCTTTAACATTTGCAGTAATGATCAATTCAGTAATCTTATGAGAGTTTCTAGAGCATTTTATGTTATTTATACAAAGCTGCCATTCTTTTTCAAGATGAAGGCAATTGTTTGTGCCCATGTATTAATGCAAAAATGTTTATGGCTAATGAAAGGTTGATAATGGAGATAAAACTGAAGACACCTGACTGTAATGCACAGTAAAGGATTATGACTTACAAATTCCACGTGTAACAAATGGAAAATGCATGTGCTGGACATGATATAAATGCAGTGTAGAAAAAGCTTTCCATTTTGCTGAAAGGGACGTAGAGTTTTCATTGTTTTGCATTCTCTTCATCTCCTGCCTGGCCCAACGAGTGTTCGTTGTCCTTTGCATTTAATGAAGGCTTTGAATGTTTAATACATTTTTTAAAATGCTAACTAATCTTTCTTAATGTTCCACAGTTGCATGTTCTGTAATTGAATGTGTTTTATTTAGAAAATAACATTTAGTGCCACTTTGGATTTCCAATTATTTTTCAATTGGACTTTGAGGGTCTGATTGCTTTGTTGTTTCGACATGCACAAAAGAGGGAAACATCAGAGAAGGCAAACAACAAATTATTTCCAGAGCTGATTACTGGGGATAAAATGGGATGAGAGAACTAAACAGACTTCATGGGACAAAATTATTGAAGCAAGCGGAGTTTGAAGTCCAGGATGAGTTTGGTCCTACATCCAAAAATGCTCAGGAAAAAATTGCAGCACCAGCAGAGGAAAAGATAAGACTGACATAGGTGTGACTTTTTCACACAATGAGAGCTAGTTTTCCTATCAGTTTTTTATGATACTGTTACAGCTTATATGAACTGATGCATACCATATTTAGCTGGTATAAGAGAAACCTATCATACTGAGCTGAATCCAAGTGAACCTAAAATATCAGACTAAAGCTCAAAATGTGTAAACTTCAAAGCAAACTAATCAAGAAACAAGATGAAAGTTTTATAATTTCTCCAACTGATAATTCCTTGGCAGAAGTGCATACAAGGGATATATTAGACCAGTGGTTCCAACCTTTATGAGTATGGGACTCCCTTTATAAGCTCAAAAATTTCCGTGACCCCCCCATGCTAATTGTAATTTTAGTCTCTGTTCATTGAAAAAAAAAGGTGCATGGCAAAACCACATCTCCAAATATCCCTTTCCAGATATGGAGGTGTTGAAATGCAAAGGTCTCATTAAATTGGTTTCCCCCTCTCCCCCATACACATAGTCTGAAGATGTACAGTCCTGTCTCCCAACACCAGTGGGTTACAGTGTTGAACTAAGAACCAGGTTCAAATCCCCTCCCTGCCATGAAGCCCACTGGTCCAGACACAGTATTTCAGCCTGACCTATCTCACAGGGTTGGTGTAAGGAGAAAATGGAAAGGGGGGGAGACCATGTGCACCACCTTGAGCAACTTGGAGAAAAGATGGATATAAATGCAATAATAAAATAAATAAATACAAATACAATAAACACCAGGATCCCAGCCAGCCAACCTGCTGAGCTTTTTTAAACAAAAAATAACAATCAAGAAGCAGCAAAATGGTGGAGATGCTAGATTGTGCACTGCAGACAACAGGCTAGATAGACTGAGGGGGGTTAGTGCTTTTAGACCTTGGGATGATCATCAGAACTGGTGACTTGGTTAGCGTGCACTTGGGGAATGAGAGCTGAGCAGAAGACAGATCAGCAAACAGAGACACACAAAAACACCTGCCCCTCCTGCAAGCATCTGCAGGCATGCATACATACATCTGGGCACATGGGAGGCGGGAATCCCTCAACTGTTGCGGCATCTTGGAGCGATTGGGGGGCAGAGGGTAGGTGGAAGAAAGAAGGGACACTGGCAAACTTAGCCTCAGGAATGGGGGGGGCAAGCAAGTCCTGCACTTCCTCACTGCTTCTTGGCTCTGTCTGGACTGAAGGTGAGATTTGGGCGGCCTCACAAAAAAAGTAATTTTTTAAAGGAGGTGGCAGCAAAGCAGGAGCCAAGAAAGGCAATCAGGCTGGCTTCCAGAAAGGAAGGGGAAAAGCAGCTTTTCCTTGCAGCCTTGCTTCGTTTTGCTTCACAAAAAGCCCTCTCCTCTCATTCTGAGCAAGGGTGTCAGCAGCAGCGGCAGTGTGAGGAGACGGGAGTTGGTGATAGTAAACCCCTCTTTTTCCTGGTAGCTCAACCCTCAGCCTCCTTCGGCATCTGCCACATGTTTTATAGGCAGATACTGCCCTCGATGCGCCTGAAAGATGCTCTGCTGCTTCAGCAAAGGCCTCCCCTGTCTTTAGGAGCACGGGGGAGGTGTTGTCTGCAGCAGCAGTGGGGAGCAGACAGCATCCAGGGAGTGAAGACTTTTTTTAAAAAATTAATAAATAATTCATTTCTTTACTGTTTGCGCCTACCTCCGGATTACTTCATGGACTCCAGGTTGGGAACTGCTGTTTTAGACTACGGGTGCTATTTAACTAACACAGAGTTAACATACACAGAGTAGACCCATAGAAACCAATGGACTTAATGTAGTCAGTGGGTCTACTCTGAGTATCTTAGTTGAATACTATCCTTAGAAAATAATTAAGGGATTGGTAGGGGTCACTGATTTTTTAAGTTATGCTGTGGAAAGATAGATTCTAAAGTGAATCTGAAAAAACTTATAGAAAATTTCCACTTCTGCCATGTATATTGAAATTGCTTGATACTTACATCAAAAAAGTGAAAAAAATATTTAACAATTAACAACAATAAACTTTACAAATACCATAAATTATTGGCAGAAAATGGCTAGGGTTGGGGAGAATCTGTTGCCCATTACCTTCTTCCTGGATCTTAGGGAATCCAGCTCAAGCACAGGCTCTCTAGAGGACGTAGCACTTCTGGGTAAGGTAACATTGTACTAGACAGCAGCCAGATATTCTGAAAACCTTCACTCTATCACTGTTAAGTTACTTGATATAATTTGTTTTTCTTCAACTGCAATAAATCATGTAGGGAGCTTTGCTTGAAATAAAGGTCTGACGGGAATAGAATGTGTAGTTTGATTTTATTTCATGTTAGGAAGACCTCAGGGAGCTTCTGAGTGGTAAAAAACTTTCTCTAGAAATGGGTATAAAGTTTTTCCTTGCTTTGCAGCTCAGTGCACTCTGGCTACAAGGAAGAATACATCTCAGAGCTGTAAGGAAGATTAAAAATATACTTGGGTTTTTTAAAAATTAAACTTCCTATAGAAACATAGATTTAGGGCGTAATCCAACTCAACTTTTTGCCGGGCTGGGATTAGTTCGATGCTGCAGAGCCTGGCCTGCACCGGCAGGCTCCCGGCTGTGTCGGGCTCTACTGGCCTGTGCCAGCAGCTGCCATGGCTGAGCTGTGATGCCGCCAGGAGCCTGCCAGCACCACCAGAGGCCCACCGGGGATGGAGGGCTGGTGAAAGCTGATGGAAGCCCTGAAAATGGGGTGTTCTGGGGGCATGGTGGAGGAGGAGCTGCCCACAGGGGAGACTTACTTGAGATCCTCCACGTGTTCAGAGCCGTTCCTCGGGTCTCGATCTCCCCACAAACTCTGCCAGCCAAAAGGCCGGCACAATAAAATAATGTTAATTTATGTCTTATTGTGGCCTATGGGGAGCGCTTACTCCCTGGGAGGCCTGTTTGTATCAGCCAGTGCTTCCTGGCTGGGTCATGCATGCATCTCCCTATGGAGCTGGCATACAGTCGGGCCAGAGGCTCACGAGTTGAGGAGGACCCCGTGGAGCTTTCCATTGGCTCCTCTTCTGCTGGCCCGCTAGCATTTCAATTGCTCTGCTCAAAACAAAGATGAACTGCTTTGTTTTTAAAACCAGCAGTTTCTTTGTGAAGATATTTGCATGAGTCCTCTTATTGAGCCATAAGGCCCAGTTACCTGTTGCACTGGCCTTGTCTGACAACTTAAGCACTTCTGTAGTGGGATGCTCAACTGTTGTGATCACCCTGTTTTGAGCCCATCTTTAAATATAGAATAATCCACAATGTGTGTGTGTATGCGTGTGTGTATACATACATATATATATATATATATATATATATATATATATATATATATATATATATGTATATATAGCCATCATGACTAATAGCTATTGATAGCCTTATCATCCATCAGTTTGTTTAATCTCCTTTTAAAACCATCCAAGTTGGTGACTATCACCCACATCTTGTGGGAGTGAATTCCATGGTTTAAATATACTCTCTGTGAGGAGCTACTTCTTTTTGCCCGTCTTGAATCTCCACCACTCAGCTTCATTGGATGACCCAGATGTTAGTATTATGAGAGAGTAGAAAAGCAAAAGTGGAAAGTCCCTTTGCCTTACCCTTTCCCCCTAGAATGGAATAAATATTCAGTACTGCCATGATGGCATGTTTGCCAGAGAATTAAACACTGCAATTTTGAAAAGTCCCCATTATGTGGGTAAATTTGCAGTTTGCAAGTCACTTATTAGTCTTAATAGAAAAAAATCCAAAGGCTTCAGTGGGACTGTATTTTTTATTATTGATATTCCACTATAACTATTTGAGCTAAAACTGAGCTAATCTGCTTCTCATTGTCCATCTACTCCTATAGCTCAGCAAAACACAGCATGGCTTGTTCTAAAACTCAAAGCTATTTGTTTCTGGCTTCAACTTCCGTCAATCTATATAATGAAATCACTAATTAATCATGTGTAGTGCACTGCATGTGGGGGCTGCAATACATACCTGGTTTCATGAAGGCTGAATAACCTTAGAGATGCTACACTGGCCAATGCTGTAGTGTGCTGCACTTTGCCGGAAGAACAAGATTGGCAAAACAACATTTTTTATTATTAATAGAAGTATTTTCTGACAGTCTGAGAAGTTAAGTACAGTGTTGTCTTGGGACAATATATTAATAGAAGTAAGAGCCCACAGAGATGGCCAAAGTATCCCAGCTACCTTTTATAACTCTGTATTACATGAATTTTACCACATATCAGATGCAGATGAGTAGTAAAATGCATGATGCATTGGCCTATTAACCACCCTAGGTTTACTCCCAAACAATCAAACCGAATTGCATACTCAAGTGTTGGGCAATGGAAAAAGGGTGTCATGTGGTACCTCAAACTCCATCAATGAGTGTGTGTTGGTATGCATAAGTGAATGTTGAGTTAAGCCACTATGGGAACAACTGTTGCTCCTGCTAAATTTGCTCTAATGATACCCAGTGGAGCTTATTTCATTCTGGAAAGGGGAACAGGACAAGTGACTTCGTTTGGTCAATCATTCCTGAAAGTTGTTACTATATGAATTATTCTTTTTCCTTGGGTATACTATTTGGATCCAACCCATAAGGAGATCAGACTGGCACAAATTATTTCTTCATCTGTCAAGCCCAGTGCCTTTCGCTCAGGGTGGGCAGCATTACTTCAGTGTAGAGATGTCCTAAGCAGCTTCTTACACACAAGCTTATTCTTGGGTTCTGCAACTTTTGAGAGAAACCAAGTGCAAAGATCCTGCTGCACCTGTGCAATTTCCCTGTTATTTAATTTTAATTTTATTTTATTCATGGCACTAATACACCACCCTTCATAATATTTATCCAAAATAGTTCTTCTCAAGGGCTTGAATCTCATAGAAGGCAAAGGAATTAGATTACAAATTCTTCTCGCACTGATATAAGAAGGATAACGTAATTTGCTGCCAAACCCTGATTAGCAACCTTTTAAAAAGAATGGGCCTTCTGAACCACAGGAGTGTTCACATAGCATCTAGAACAGAAAAGTAGGTGCAACCCCCCTGCATATGCTTGAGAAACTTATTTTGTGTTGAAAAAAGCACCTAGGTTAGTTTACAAGCACTGCTTCTATTTGTCAAGGTGAGTCCCTGTATTTCTCAGCTGAGATTTCACTTCAGACATTTTCTGTGGAGATCTGTTGGTTTTTTTCAGCAACATTTATCTCCCATGCAATGTAATCAAACATCCAGCAGTTTTCCTTCCCAAGGAGCTTCTGTGGGGTGGCCAGATACTGCAATGCTACAGTTTTTTTGTATGGATATCTGAAGTAGGTTCATTTTTCACAATGGTGGTCAGGTTCCTAAATTGCTCTTGACAGCTAAACTAGCTGATATATAGAACTGGGTGGAACAACAGACTAAAAAAGCATGTGTGCTCAAATAGGAAGGACGATGGAAAGTAGTTAGAAAATGACACCAAATAGTTATCTACAATAGAAGGGGGGTGCAATCAGCTGGATGAATTGTCAAGTTCTGAATTCTTGTGTGCTATAAACTCTTATAGCATCACCATTCAAAATGTCATTGGGAAATGGCTTCCACATTATATCTAGTGCCATAATTATCATGTGGAGATATGCCTTGGGCATTTCTGTAGGATACATGTATATTGGGGTAAGCAGTCATTTTTTCTGTCATGGGCTATATAATGTGTCAGGAGCCACGTGCCAGTGGTGGGCAAAACCAGAGAGCCAATGATAGATGTATCCAGAGACAAAAGTGCACTGTGTTAACTAATAGGGAATAAAGTCCATCCTACTTCAGGGTCCCTTGTGCCTTGAAATTGTTCTGAAACTGTATAGAAAGAAGCAGTTACTGGTGTGGTGAGGTCACTCTCTCATAGTTGGCATTGTTGCAGCTTACTTCGATGGCATTGGGGCGGAGCAGGACAGTGATGAGTTCAGGACTGTGCAGATGCTCCAATAAGAGCACCAGATTGCCAGCAACTAGTATTCCTTCCTCTTCTTTAACCAGATACTGGTCCATTAGAGAAACTTAACTGCTAAGCTTATTCAGGAGTCTTTGGTGAGGAAGACTATCAAAAGCATTGGGGGATGAGGTTTCAGACCCTTGGCCTCTCAATTGTGGAGTGCCACAGGGTTCTATCCTCTCCCCCATGCTATTCAACATCTATGTAAAGCCACTGGGGGCCATCATCAGGAGATTTGGGCTGCAGTGCCACCAATATGCGGATGACACTCAGCTCTATCTCTCATTTAAGTCCTCACCAGAGTTGGCTGTGGACACCATGTCCAAGTGCCTGGAATCCGTAAGTGGATGGATGGGAAGGAATAGGCTGAAACTAAACCCCGATAAGACCAAGGTGTTGCTCGTGGGAGACAAGAGAAGGTTAGGAGAAATAGACCTGGTGTTTAATGGGGTAAGATTACCCCTGAAAGACCAGGTCCGCAGCCTTGGGGTCATTCTTGACTCCCAACTGTCCATGGAGGCTCAGGTTTCAGCAGTGAGCCGGGCAGCTTGGTATCAATTACATCTGATAAGGAGGCTGCAACCCTACCTTCCTGTCCATCTGCTCCCACGGGTGATACATGCCCTGGTCTCCTCCCGCTTAGACTACTATAATGCACTCTACGTGGGGTTACCCTTGAAAACGGTCCGGAAATTACAACTGATACAGAATGCGGTGGCACGATTGATTAAGAACAGCCGTCGCCGTGATCTTATCACTCCGGTGTTAGTAGATCTACACTGGCTGCCAGTTGTTTACCGGGCCCAATTCAAGGTGTTGGTGTTGACCTATAAAGCCCTATATGGTTTCGGCCCAGTTTATCTGAAGGAGCGCCTCCAGCATCACCAATTATGCCTGCTGACGAGATCAGCCACACAAGACCTTCTCTCAGTCCCACCAGTTAAAATAGCGAGGCTGGTGCAGACTAGAGAGAGGGCATTCTCGATTGTGGCCCCCACCCTCTGGAATTCCCTTCCTTTCGACCTTCGCCATGCCCCCTCCCTGATAGGTTTCCACTGAGCCTTGAAGACCTGGCTGTTCAGGCAGGCCTATGGGATCCCTGGGGTGGGTTAGCTTTTAATACTGTTTTAATCAGAATTGTAGTGTTTAGTCTAATTATTGATTATGGCTCTCATTGTTTTATATTGTATTTTATTGTATTGTTGTACGTTGCCTAGAGTGGCTGTTAATTCGGCCAGATAGGCGACTCATAAATAAAATTTTATTATTATTATTATTAAGCTTTTTGAAAGTCCGAGTACACAGTGTCTATGGGCTCATCCCTATCTACATACTTAAAACATCCACATGTTCTAGTCATTGCCATCCTTGTTTCATTGCTCCCAGCTTTCTGGTAAGCCAGGGTCTGGTTGGTTTCTACAACACTGGAAACGATGCTTGGGAGTGATTATGTCAACAGCCCTTTCCATCTCACTATTCCTTTGTGAGACCAGGTCTCTGACAGGAGCACCTGTCATCTGGAAAATCTACCAGAGTAATTAGAAATCCATTGCATTCCATAAGTCTCTAGGGACTAACTTAATAGGTCTACCACCTCTGCAGAGGAGGGAAACCACCATCAATCAAAACTTCACGAGGAAACAGTCTTACCATGACGGTGGGGTGTACAGAAAACCTCTCTAGTTCAAGACTTCCAGCTTTCTGTTTATTCATTCTGCAAAGCATGTTGGGTAAGTGGCATACTGAGACCTGAGCAGGCCCTCCTAAAGTGATCCTGATGTGAATATTGTAATATTTTCAGAACAAGTGTCTTGAGATTTTCCAATACTGTGCACAAGACCACCTCAGCCAGTTTGGCCAGGGATATTGATGGCTAATGGGATAGTCAGTACACCAGCAGAATCCGTGATGTGTTTCTCTGGACCAACACAAACAATCAAAACCAGCACTCAGCTGAACTAATCTCCTCATGTGGGAAATGGATTATTTGTAGATGACAGCAACATCCCCCTCCCTGACCTCCTAGCCTATGTTGGTGCTGCTCTGCATATTGAGGTGGACAATATTAGGATAGAGCTATTCCTCCCACCTCATCCACCCTTCTTTATTTCTCAATCAATATTTCATAAATTTATTATAACCTCCTACAAATGAAAAGATGGCTGTATATGTTGCCTTTGTTTTTATCCCAGCAAATTTCAGGTAATAATTAATGAAATGTGGCCAGGTGAAATACCAGCAGCAATGGCTGGTGTAGATGCTAAAAATGTAAATGTGCTGCCTTCAAGTTGATTCCGACTTATGGTGACCCTATGAATAGGGTTTTCATGAGGCTGAGAGGCAGTGACTGGCCCAAGGTCACCCAATGAGTTTCATGGCTATGTGGGGATTTGAACCATGGTCTCCCAGGTCGTAGTCCAACACCTTAACCACTACACCACACCGGCTCTCTGGTGTAGATGCCAGGTGTAAATATATATAATCATTTTCTGCTTTTCACTTTACCTCTTTGCTCCTTCCTGACTCAGAAATTGGGCTGTGTTCCTTCAATGTTATATAGTCTATGGATCAGAAGGGATGGTCATTACCACCTGGAGTGAATAAACAAGCTGACCTTTTTGATAGCCTATAGCTGTTATACTATTATCAGCCATATTGACCATAAGTAATGAGTAGCTTTCATCAAAACAAAAAAACCCGTAACTTAATTATATTAACAAAATAACCAAAAATACATAATAGCTAATTTGCGGCTAAACGTTTCACACTTTTTGTCCAATTTGGGCCCACTAGGCCTCAACTTGGCTGGAAAAGATCCATCAGTTCATCGCTTAGAAATGCAAATGAGTAAGCAATATATAAATGTCTTAAATAAAAATTAAATCCAGTAATATAGTCAATTAATTTTTAGAAGCATCACTGAAAAGCTGTAGAAAAGAGAGCAAATAATGTCAACGGTGAAATTATTTTTCAGATTTCATTTATGGATAAAATTGTTCATAGAGCCCAAGGTATGGTCTCTGTAATGAGTCACAGAAATAACCAACTTGATACAAATTCTTGGATATGCTATGAAAATGTGAGAGAAGCTGCCAGGTCCCCTCAGTTCATAACAACCCCCCTGCTCAGATACATATGCTGCTCATTTTTCATATCCTGATTTCCTATTCCCTGCATCTTTCTCGTGACAGAAGAAACTGTAAGTATGGAGGCTCATATTCCAATTGTCTTGCTGTTGGTGCATTACAGTTTTATCTGTCTGATTTCCCCCACTTCATCTTAACCGGTCTTTTTTTCTTTCATTAGCAGTATTATTTATTTATGCCCTCTATGAGCTACAGAGGACACTTGCTGCTTTGTTCTTACCTTCAAGGACCAGTCTGGCCTTGATTAGTTTCCCAGTAAGAGATGAAAAGCTGATTTTGTGGTCTCCCTATGTTCTACCTGGAGGGAAATTCCTTCATTCAACCCAGCAGGTGACTACCAATCGATCAGTGAGGGAAGAGCTCAGCTTGGCAGGGTGGACCCACTCTGTAGGATTTCTTTTCTTCCTTTGCCTGGTAATTAGGGGTTTCAGAGTGAGAAAGGGGAGGTCTCACATGGGGCAGGCCTATTAACCTCCTCCCTGGCTGATTGCCCTACAGAGAACCCTCTCTGTAGCAGTGAGTTTTCATCCAGCTTTGATGGAGAGATTAAAGGAGGGAGGTCATGCTTCAGTTATTCCTGTGTTCCTGCCGTCTACAAAAGAAAAGAAAACCACCAATAGTGAACTGCAATGAGCTTAGGTTGGATACTGGTTGGGTTAGGCAGTTATAACAAAATAAACTTTCTTATTTTATTATTAATTCTTCTTGACAATAGAGACAATTTTGCTTTACACTTACCTGTGGCCTCTTTCATTTCAGATACCTATAGGACATTTTCTGATGCCCCCAATTGTGCCATATCTTTTAGTGGCTATTTTACTAACCAATCCATTTTAATATGCTAGTGCTATTTTTCATAATTTCATACAACAGATCATTTGTCATATTTATTAATAAACATATATAACACAGAGAGAGAAGAAACTAGGATAAATTAACACTACAATAAAAACTTATCAAGTTTATTTAATCAGATATCATGATCCATATTAGGACCTCAGTTCAACCCTCCCGCAACAGCCCAGTGTAAGGAATATACATTTGGTACCCTATACACTCTTTTTTCTCAATTATCATATTTAGCAATGCTTTATTAATCTATTTTATTGAACAGTTTTTTAGTAATAGGTACTAGTAATACATGGGATTTTTATTATTCTTCATGAACCTATCTATTTTTCCACTTAGAGAACATTTTTCTCTAAATCAAGCTAACTTGACTATTTTATTTATTCACCTGGAACCCAAGGCGGCATACATGTGGTTCCCAGACGATCTCCCATCCAGGCACTGACCAGACCCAGACCTACTTAGCTTCAGCAAGGTGGTGGCCTCATGTGCCTTCAGACCATAGCCTGGGTCCATTTTGTTTTATTTTGAAATAAAACAATTTGATAATACATTGTTTTTTAATAGTATTGAACTTTTCTAATGATTAAAGATTAAATATGAGTACATATTTTATAATAGTATTTCATAAGCATGAAATTATTTCACATATATATATATGACTAGTGTAAACAAAAATACAGATAACAAATATACCTATATTGTACCCTGATGTATATAGAACTCAGAAATAGAAGTATTTATTAAGATTGAAGCATTAGGCTTTAAATACATAATAATTCATTTTTTAAAGGGTTCACCAAATTTCAAAGATCTCTAGCACATCAGAGGCTTTTTCAGCCTCTAGAAATAAGAATACTGTTTGACTCCTGCTTTTTAACATATTTTGTTACATCATATGTTTTACAGCTTTTACAACATTCTCAGTTTAGGGATAAATCCTGTTTGATCAATATTAAACTAATAAAAATAATAAATATTAATGTAATTCTCCAAGATTTCTTTTAACCTACTTGCTAACAAATTGCTAGAAATTTATAATAATTTAATACAGTACTTGTTCAGTAGGCTGATCCCTTTGATTTATCCTTTTTGTGTTTTATTATTACAGTTAATTCTCTTAGGGCACAATCCATATCATATTTCCGCCAGGCTGGGGGGAGTTGGATGCAGCAGACCCCCGGCTGAGCTGGCAGGCTCGTAGCACCACGGGATCTGTCACCAGAAGCCCCCTGCAGCGATTTAGCCACAGTGCTACCAGAACCCTGCTGGCATCACCAGGGATCCACCAGGGATGGCCAGCCCGGCAGATGGAGAGCTGGGGAAACTGGTAGTAGCCCCGAAAATGGGGCGTTCTAGGAGTGTGGTGGGGAGGAGCTGTGAGGGGGACTTATATAAGATTCTCCTTGCCTTCGGAGCCCTCTCTCGGGTCCTGATCCATCTGAAATCTCTGCCGGGCAGAAGACTAGCAGAGTAAAAAAAATATAATGGGCATCTACAGGGAGTGCTGATTTTTGGGAGCCAGCTTCTTCCTTCCCACACATGCACACAGCTCCTAATGGAGCTGGTGCTCAGCCAGGCTGGTGGATTCCAAGCAGGAAGTGGATGCCACGGAGCTTTCCACCAGCCCCCCTCTGCTGGCCCCCTCCTCCACCAGCTTCCCATCTTTTAGATTGCTCTGCCCGGCTGCAATCCTAAATATGTCTACTCAGCAACAAGCTCCATTGAATTCAACGGAGCCTAGTCCCAAGTAAGTGGGGCTAGGACTACAGCCTAGTCTATGTTTGTGGAAATAGCCCTTGGCTATGTATTTCACTGATTGCTTCAAGGGTTTCCGTATAAAATTGGTTATCCTTTTAAATGGAGAGATAAAACTACTTGGTCCAGTTGCTGTCATATGTGCAAAGTTTTAAATATATACCAATGCATGTAGATATCAAAGCACCAGAAGATGTAAACATTTTGCTTGTGCATATTGTCAACAATGAAGGTAAAACATTGTATATTTATGATTATTCTTGGTCAATTCCATCTCATGACAAGAAAGATCCTAGTGCAGGCATAGGGAACCTTTGGCCCTCAAGATGTTGCTGAACTACAACTCCCACCAGCACACTTTCCCTAGTGTCATCCTACTTAGCAGTTGCTCTAGTTTTAAATTTACTGCTATTCATTTTTTTGCCAGCATTATAATTATTTTATAAAATATAGTATTGCTTCTATACTTATTCATAGAGTCTTTTCAGGACCAATATTTGTTCTTGAACTTTGAACATTTAGCATTTGATATCCTATATTTTTCTTGTGCAATGGTTAGCTCATACAGTTTTCTTCAATGAATGCAAAAAAATATAGTTTCTCTTGATAGGGGTTCAAGATAACAGTGTTGAATAGACCACACATGACAGAGATACATGGATTTACTCTGTTTGAGGAGCTATTGGGCACTGAACTCCTCAGAAGTAATACGTGATAAAGGTTACAAGGTCCGTTCATATTTTATGGTTTTCCTCCAATGGTTTTTCTTAAATATATGAGAAAAATGCCATTATCAGAAAGCAAAATTAAGATATATACTATAATCCTACAACCTTTTTAAAAGTATTAGTATCCCTTCTCAGCTCAGAAAAAAACCCTAATAAACTACTTAAAAAAGAAAATAATAGGCCATCTACATGACAATACTGTGTGCTGTGTAAGACCAATACGCTAACCTTATTTGACTGGCTCATGGCTGAACTCCTTGACCAAACCTCCTATGGCTCAGACAGCTGATTCTATTTTTAAGTGGGCTAATGGGAGCTTCTTGTATGTTCTTTCCCCTAGTTCCCTGGGGCACTTCTAAACCACAAACACTAGTATTTGCTTTGCAGAATGCAGGAGAATAAAGGCAAAACCAGGAGCTTAATGTGCTTGACTAGCTAGTGGAAGTGAGAGCTATCCAGCCTCAGGATGAAAGTGGGAATTTTGAAGAGTCAAGTCTTGATAGGATGCAGCTAATGTTGTGGTTGTAATAATAACAACATTCAGGCATGATGTTTTTGCACTGCTGGCGAACCATCCTTTAGTTAGGCTAATAGTCGCAGAATAGTGAGCTGATGTTAAGAGATCCCTGAAACCTTGGAAGCAATGACCCCACCTCTCCCAACTAAGGTAGGAGTTAGGGGGGGTGCACATGCGGAGCAGCAGTTTCAAAGAGACAGAGGCAAAGGGAGAACAGAGCATTGGTTGAATGCCCCTTGGGGTGCAGAATCTCTCTCTCTGGAACTGACGTTGAGTAGTAGCAGATCTGCTGCCTTGTAGGAGAGCTGGCTGTTTGCTTCTATTTATACTGTACTTGTACATTTGTAAAGAAAGTAAATACTGCAAAGACAAAGATGTTCTCACCCAAAAGAAACCAAAGCTATGTAACACTGGTCCCCCAGGGACTCCTCCCTGCTCCCTGTGTGTTCTTACTGTTAAGACCAATTAATCATATCATAAATTGAGGGGTGGGGGAGGACAAATACAGCTTAACTTCCCTGACACACAGATCCCCTGGTTTTATTTGGCAAGCTAGATGCTCTTTCCAGGGCTCCTGTCACTCATCCACTAGTTTAGAAGTCATTGTAGTTTTAAAAATGTGGATGGTCTGTGGTATGAACTACTCTTCTATTCACATGCTCCAAGCTCTCAGCATAAATCACTTGCAGAAAATGATTTAACCTGAACTTATTCATTTCTTTTGTAAGAAATTTCATTATTTATGATTTATAAAGGTACTGTATCGGAAAGGTCATCTGTCCCCTCAGCTGCAGGAATAATAGTGCATGTGACTCTCCTGACTTCTTGAATGGTTGGCTAGAGTGGGAAGATGAGAGGCAGTTGGAAGTTAATTTATATTTTCCAAGAACACGCATTCTGTTTCCCAGCTTCATTCATGGTGTCCCTGTTCCTTCAGTGCTATTCTATAGGGATGGTTGATTTGCACTTTTCTGAAGGAAGTACTATGCCAAGAACTCAGGAGCTTGTGACCAGGAGTCTCATGTCTCCAAACTTGACCCTGGCCTATTGACTCTGTATGCAAAGGCAGGCCTAAGAGCTATCTCCATTTACAGAAGGAAATAGAGATATGCCTTTGGTTGGCAGACAATATAGATAGGCCAGTCTGCTATAAACTCGGGATGAGATCCAGTGTAGTGTGGGAGGAAATCAGCTTGCACAATAAGGCAGATTTGGGGGGACATGAAGGGATGAAGGCGGCGGGGAGGGAAACTGTAAGCCTCATTGCACAAGCAGATTTCCACTGCGCAAGCAGGCAAGCATCATTGGATGTTGGCCTAAAGGTCTGGCCTTCTGCTCTTGTCTTTCCTGGGCATCAAAGTAGTGCCTCCTGCCTGATGCATATCAAGCATCATCTGAAGCCCTTGCTCATCATCACTGCCTGTGTTGTGTACTCATGCCTCTGTTGTTTCTGGTAAGTAGTATTACAGATACCTGCAAGACCTGTTAAGCCAGTGATGGCACTGGGACAAAACTAAAGTACATGATGTCTCTATCGTACTACCTTCAACTCTCTTAAACACACATGTGTGTATGTACTGCCTTCAAGTCGATTCCGACTTATGGCGACCCTATGAATAGGGTTTTCATGAGACTGAGAGGCAGTGACTGGCCCATGGTCACCCAGTGAGCTTCATGGCTATGTTGGGATTCGAACCCCGGTCTCCCAGGTCGTAGTCCAACACCTTAACCACTACACCACACTAGCTCTCAAACACACATACACACACCAAATATTGTCTTTCTCCAACCTTATAATGCTTGCACTAAATAGGATAGGAGAGACCAAGCAGCTGTGATCATAGAATAGTAGAGTTGGAAGGGGCCTACAAGGCCATCAAGTCCAATCCCCTGCACAATGCAGGAATCCAAATCAAAGCACTCCCGACAGATGTCTGTCCAGCTGCCTCTTGAATGCCTCCAGTGTTGGAGAGCCCACTACCTCTCTAGGTAATTGGTTCCATTGTTGTATGGCTCTAACAGTTAGGAAGTTTTTCCTGATGTCCAGTCGAAATCTGGCTTCCTGCAACTTGAGCCCATTATTCCGTGTCCTGCACTCTGGAACGATCAAGAAGAGATCCTGGCCCTCCTCTATGTGACAACCTTTCATGTACTTGAAGAGTGCTATCATATCTCCCCTAAAATATATAGTGCTAATATATATTTGTCATATTCTGCGACATATTTCAGCATCTCTGTGTTGCCTCTTTCTCACTTTTCATGAGATTAAAAACTCCACATCTCTTTTAATTGCTCCAAACAGCAGCAGAGAAGAATTTGCTTTTATGTGGAATATGGCCTTCTTATTTATCGATGAAGAGTAACTGAAATAATTTTATAGAGTCTGCTAATGCAATATCCAGGGATCTAATCTATCTGTTGGATATTTATGGGTAATATTGCAGTGCTTCTTTCATTCATTACTGCTTTCATTAAGGCTGTAATCCCATTTAGAGGCTTTTTTGTCATTTTAAACTCTTTGGTTTAATCATGCCCTGTCCTAATCCTTTTTTTAACAGTACAGCTGAACTTAGGGTTTCAGGCATCCTCAGACGTGGGGGAAGGGTTTCCTGCTTCCTAGCATATGGTGCTTTAGAAACAGCAAGTCTCTTGTGAATGGATCAGCCTTTGTAATTAAAGGCAATGGGCTAAGTTGCCAGAGGAGCTCAGGTCCCTTTAATTTAGCTCTTCTTAAACGTTTAGTAATACAGAATGCCATCATGGGGATCTATCATGATAAAAGACCTGGATATTCCCTCAGTTTGGTGTTTGCATTGGGACATCGAGAGGTTGTGAAGGTCAGATCATTTTCTGATAAGGTTTGGAATTGTGGTGGCTTTGCCTCCCGGTAGGGGTGGAGTACTCATTAAGACGGTCCGCCCACAGAGACTTATGAAATCTAATGGATTCCTGAATGTTCTGAAGGAATTTTCATTGAGTAGAGCTGGGGATTCTATCAAGGCTCTGGTCTCACTGTGGAATGGTGAAATGAGAAGAGTCATTGGAAAAATTGCTCCTGAGTGTTCTCTCTGACATTGCAGACCCCCAAATGTCCCCTGGTTTTCCATGGAACTTTGCATGATGAAGCAAGTTGGATGATGGCTAGAACATAAAAGGCAGCAATCTTGTCATGAAGATAACCGAACATGAGCTAGAGCACATATTTATGTGCCCACCATGTAGCAATGAAGACATCTTACTTTTCCATTTTCATTGCATTCTCAAGTGGTCATCTAGCAGAACCATTCCGAATGATGAAGTGCTTGTTATTATTGGCTTGAGGATGTGGATAAGACATGTGCAGCAGTGCATCCAACCCTTTGGATCCATGTCCTTCGTGACTTGTACCATCTAGTCTAGTTGATGGGTTCAATATATGGTGAATCCATTGTTGGGGGGGTGCCTGCCACCTTAAAAGAGGTTGTGGTGCAACCACACCACATTGGACCTAGAGGTTTGCAACAACTAAATAATAAATAAATATCCCCTTCTTCGGAAAGTTGCTCAAAAGGTTTCCCCAGCCCTCTTGGAGAAAACAGATTATGTAAACCCATTCCAGTCTGGGTTCAGGCCTGGTTTTGGGACTGAATCAGCCTTGGTCTCCCTGTTGAATGACTTTTATTGAGAGAGAAAGTGGAGGAGTGCACGCCTGTTGGTTCTCCTTGATGTCGCTGCCATTTTTTATACCACTGACCAAGGTATCCTTCTGGTGCACTTAACAGGTGGAAGCACAATATTGCTGTGGTTCTACTATTTACAGGGCTACTACCAGAAAGTGGTATTGAATGACACCTACTTGATTATTTGGGTTGTGAAGCGCTTCAAGGTTCTGTTCTGTCTCCAATTCTGTTTAACTTCTATATGAAACTGTTGGCAACCGTTATTAAGGGATTTGGAATGAGGTATCAAAAGTATGTTAATGATATCCAGGTCCTTTTCTCTGTACCAACTGAGTCAGATAAGGATGTGCAAGTCTTGGGCCAGTGCTTGGTTGCAATGGTGGGCTGGATGAGGGCCAGTAAGTTGAATCTTGACAAGATGGAGGCTAGGGATGGGGTTTGCTGCCTAGTTCTGATCCACTTGTATTCTGATAGTCTGTCGTTCAATCCCGATCTGCCTTTTTCTTTTGTTCCCCCTTGCTTTTGCACTTGCCGGTTCAATCTGCTGTTTGTTTTTGGTGGAGAGAAAAAATTACTTAATTTTTAACATAAATGCTTATGTAGTGCTTGTGCATCAAGAGCTATGGGGGTAGTTCAAGAGCTATCATTGTCATTGGAGACTCCAGTGGCTTCTGTGGCAGGGAATGCTTTTTACCACTGCCTTGCTGCAATGATTCATGCCCTAGTAACCTCAAGACTGGAATACTGTAATGTGCTCTGTCTGCAAATGTTTTTGAAGTTGGTTCAGAAGCTGCAGCTAATGTAGAATGCAGCAACTAGGTTTCTCTCTGGGGTGACCTACTGGGAACATGTGACATCAAATCTGAAAGAACTACACTAGCTGCCTATATGTACCTGAGTCTTTTCAGTGGTGGCGCCCCCATTTTGGATCTCCATCTCCTCTGTGATATGGCTGGTATCTATTGTTTTATAGTTTAGATGTCGTCTGAAGACCTGGCTTTTCACCAAGACTTTTAGTGGAATTTGATGCTAGTATTTATATTTTTAGTTCTTTGGTTGTGACTTACCTGTAATGTTTTTAGTAAATCTGCAACTTTTAATTGTAACCCACTCTGAAATTACTGTGCGGGGGCGGGGGTTAAAGAATGTTTTAAATAAATAAATAATAGATGCCAAGAGTTGGGGTCATGGCTCTTTGCAAACCTTAGCCTTTTGCTGGTATCTAAACTGTTCTTTTCAGGATCTTTTTATTGCATGGCTGGAGGAAAGAATGTCTGTGTCAGGGCAGGGGAACCTGTGGACCTCCAGATATTGTTGGACTTCAATTTCAGTCATTCCTGATCATTACCCACGATGGCTGGGGCTGATTGGAATTGTGGGCCAACAATAGCTGGAGGCCCATAAGCTCCACATCGCTGGTCTACATCCTCTACGAGAGTGTGATAGAACAGGCTCACCTACTTGACTGTGAACAAGAGCCTTTAGTCTGCTAGAGCTGCAGCTGATCTCTTACCACAGTGATTTCGAATCTGCCTTATCTTCTGAAAAAAATACATGTTGTGATATCAAACAGAGTGCCTTTCCATTAGCTTTGTGAAGTTTTGCTGAGAAGAATCCTGGTAGGTAACCTGGATAGAGAGTTGAAGGACTGGGAAAAAATTGGGGGGGAGGGATGAAAAAGCACAGGAACTATGGTTTGAGAAACAAAAAGTATGGATTCTCTTTACACTTCTGTTGTACTTAACTAGTTTATGAACTACAGTTACTCTTCACTGACTTGTTATTGAACAATTATTTTACAAAATTACTCCATTTATGTATTATGTGAACATAAATACATATATAATGCTAGCTACTGTGTACAAATCCTGAATTATTAGATCTGCTTCCTTTTATTTGTTGAAATTTGCAGAAGGTATGCTTCATAGAAAATGCTGGACTTATTGAAAATATTCTAACCCCAGTTTTGAATATTTCTACCTTTGTTTATAAAATGGCTACAGATCCCTATAGGTGGATGGTATGCAAATATAGAGCCTATTTGTCTGGAAATGTAGATGACCTAAAAGCAGAAGGTGTATGCAAATCTCAGAACCAGGAGGCATGTGCATTATAAATGGGCAAGACAAAAGAAACTAGGCCACAAAGCATAGTTGTGATATAGCCATGATTTCCATAGGTTCCAAATGAAAATAAACTGAAACCCGTTCAGAAACTATCTAGGGTAAATTTTCCATAATTAATCTCTGAAACCCAGATCAATTATGAGCATATTGGTAATCAATTTTATTCAATGCTACCATTCTGCTTGCACAACAGACTTCCACTTGCACAATGGAATGTCCCTCTCCTCTCCACTGTAGTTCCCCCCCCCCAAAAAAAATCTGCTCCTGAGGGTTACGGGACTATCAGGAGCAGTTTTGGGGAGCACAGGGAGTTTGTGTGAGTGGAATTCCACACGCATAGCGCTGGATACAACCAATAACTCAAGGACCTCTCCCACGGAAGGGTCAGATCAGACTATGCTCTTATCTGGATTGCTCCCCTACTTATATCTGAGAGTGAAACCATACCTCCCTGCCCAACCCACCTGCTAATTACAGCTGGTGTGGCTCTCTCACCTCTAGTGCCACTGGACACACGTGTGGGCATTAATGTTTAAAAAAGCATGTATCTGTAACATCCAATGTGGGTAGGCCCAGATCATTTTGTGAATTTCCCTGCCAGTTACCACTCTGTACCTTACTGTGTGTGGACATGGAGATAAAAAAAAAAACCTGTTGCAAAATGTTGTGAGAGTGCTTGATACCAGACAAGTGCAATAAAATTCATGTGAACCAGAACTGAAGACAAAATTAACTAGAACTGCACACAAAATATATATCTTGGCAGTACAGATCCAAACTCAACTCTGTGGGGCTTAATGTGCTAGAATCCATACACTTTAAAAAATGTATAATTGGGAATAATACCATGCATAGAAATAACTGTACAGTTTAGTATGTTAAGAGCATATTTAAATGCACTCTCAGCCACAGGTGTATGATCTTGGTTTCCTTGATGCTCTTGTGCTTCAAGTGAGGTGCTGAATTCTGGCTTGAAAGAGCCGCTATTAGTGGCACAAGGGCAAAAATGCTAAAAGATAGAATTAAGAAAAGCAAAGATTTTCCTGCCTAGAGCTATATGAAGCACAGAGGAGAAGCATTAAAGAGTTAGTATAAAGCAGTCAGAAATTCTCCCTGGTTACATCAGGAGACAATGGTGTTACAGATCCGCTTGTCTTGAGGTGACCTTTGCAGTTTTAAAGAAACCAATTCTTCAAACAAAGGTAAACACCTGATCTTTGATTCCTTCCCACTCCTGGAGGCAACAGAGTGAGATTCTTTAATATTTCTGAACAGTCTTTTCCAACATCTTTTTTGATTTTTCAGAAACATCCACAGTGATCACTGGCTACCTCTTGCTGTGATTTCAAAAATAATGTTTGGTGAGGTCATGACAAAACAGCATTTATTCTTTTCTCCCAACAGGGATTTGTGTTTTTTTGGGTGGGAGGGAGGAGGGAAGGAACAATAATTTATACCTATAGCACCAAGGCAGGATTACATTCCACAAGTGGTGAAGAGTCTGGGCCTAATTAGAGTTCCAGGGAATCAAACCATTGTGCTATTAAAGATTCTCTGGCAACATTCTGATTAAAACAGTAATTTTAATAAGCATAGCTTGATTGTTAAGTGCTCACTGAACACCTAATTACATTGGTTATAACTCCAAAATTATTTAAAATCCTACTTTTGCTACTTATACTTAAAGAGGGAAGGACATCTGCCCGGTAATTATTCCCCTTAATTAAGTTTCCGTCTTTAAATGACTGTTAGGTGTGTGTTTTCAGGTTACAGTGGTAAAAGGAAAAACAGCCATGGGTAAAGCTGTTAACCAGTGTGAGATCAAAGTCCAGTTGCATTGGACAGTTCCCTACCTGAGCTGACAAATTGTTGAAGACTTCTCCCCTTTTATCCTTAATATTTTTCCCCCTTGGGGTCTGTGCGGTAATATTGGCAGGGTAGATACATAAAGGTATACGTGACTCTGAATCTCTTACCAGGTTTTAAGAGAGCACCTTATTTGCAAAGGTTAAGGCACTGCATGCTTTGAAAAGAGAAATCAGGCGGGATGTTATTATGGGTCAGACTGCATATTCTGCCCCCTGCCCCCTCTTCTTTGTTTTGTCTTGGATTGTGTTTAAAAGTCAAATCATCAACATTTCTCTCTTCTCAACAAAATGTCAATAATTCCTAAACAAGTTGAAAGAAGAAATTAAAACAAACAGATGGGTCTTTTAAAATGACATGAAATGTTTAAAACTTTTTAAAGGGGCACCATTTTGTTTCAGTGTGAATACATTTTTCCCGTTGGGTTTTTGGCATGGAAAGTTCAAGAACAAGAAACTGACATTTTGCCCTTAAAAGAATAATGGTTTTCAGGCATCATGACACAGTGGTGATATAGAAGCCTTATTTGGGTGTTCAGGTTAGGACTGTGTGATGGGAAGAATGGGCCTATGTTTGATAGCCCCACTCCTTCTGTCACATTTTCTGTTTCATGGGGGAGGGGAGTGGTCTGAAGTGGGGAGCCTGTTCCATGCATGCAGAATCCCTGTGTCATTGAGTACCTCAGGATTGCAGTCTTGTTATGTCTTGTCTCTAGTGCTTATTCTCAGATCCTAAATAAATGAAGCAATTACAATTAAATGAAGCAATTGTAAAGTCTGTAGTCCTGATATGACACAATGTGACCTGGTTGACTCTATATGACTATTGCTTCAGGCTTGATTCTAAAGTCTAAGCAACTCATCCCACCACAGCCACACAGACTCCCATAAGAACATAAGAAGAGCCTGCTGGATCAAGCCGATGGCCCATCTAGTCTAGCATTCTGTTCTCATAGTGGCTAACTAGATGCCTATGAGAAGCTCAAAAAGCAGAACCTATGTGTGACAGTTCTCTACTTACCTGTGATTCCCTTCATTTGGTATTTATGGACATACTGCCTCCAACAGTGGAGTTAGAACATAGGCATTGTGTCAACGGCTTTGTTTTGCTCACTTGCTTGATTTGGACCTTTATCACTCATCCATATTTGACCATGTCTTCTGCCCTTTGATCGTTGTTTGCTTGATCTTGAATCTATCTCCAGTTAGTCCTCAATCACATCTTCTGCCTCTGGCCTCTTCGCCCACCTGTGCTAGAACCAGGCCATGCTTTTTCAGAGCATGGTCAAGGCGTGAAAAAAAGTGACTAGAAAGTTAGCATTTCAAACATGTGTCCACACTGTACTCAGCTCTCTTCTCTGCATCACTGTTAACATTCAGGGACCACGTAAAAACTTCACGTGGGCAAAAGTGCTGTGCCTATGCTTTGTAGGACAACCTGTTGTTGTTGTTGTTAAAATTTGTATCCCGCCGTTCCTCTCAGAAGGAGCTCAGGGTGACAAACAAAGAACCAAACACTAAAAACATCTTAATGCATCTTAAAAACAAAACATCTCAAAAACATCTTTAAAATAAAACATCTTAAAAGCATCTTTTAAAAAAAATATTTAAAAAAGCAGTTCCAACACCGACACGAACTAGGATAGGGTCTCTGCTTAAAAAGCTTATTGAAACAGGAAGGTCTTCAGTTGGCGCCAAAAAGATAACAGAGATAGGGCCTGTCTAATATTTAAGGGAAGGGAATTCCACAGGGTAGGTGCCGCCACACTAAAGGTCCGCTTCCTATGTTGTGCTGAATGGACATCCTGATAAGATGGTATCTGCAGGAGGTTCTCACCTGCAGAGCACAGTGATGGAATGGGTATATAAGGGGTAAGATGATCTTTTGGGTATCCTGGTCCCAAGCTGTATAGGGCTTTGTACCCAAAACCAGCACTTTGAACTTAGCCTGGTAGCTAATGGGCAGTCTGTACAATTATTTCAGCAGCGGGGTGACATGTTGGTGATACCCTGCACCAGTGAGCAGCTGCGCTGCCACAATTTGCACCAGCTACAACTTTCGGATCAGCCTCAAGGCCATCCCCACATAGAGTGCATTACAGTAATCCAGCCTGGAGCTTACCAGTGCACAGACAGTGGTCATGCTATCCTTGTCCAGAAATGGTCACAGCTATTTTACCAGCCAAAGTGTCAGGCCCAGGATGTGACTCAGGAACCAGACCAACGGCTGTAGTTAATTCGTGTTTTATTAGGGTAATGTCCAAACAAAGACTGCGTTTTCTCATGAAGCAATACAGGGATACAGGTCCTGCGGCATTGGGAGAAAGTTGACAGAGCAAGGGACTTCTTCCCGCCTGTTCTTTAAGAAGGGGCCAAACGGGCGCGCAATCTTTCGCTCCTCCTTAACTGCCCCTCAGGTACTGCACGCCTTCCCCCCCCTTCTCTCCTGTCTTTTCAGCTGTCTGCGTGTGCGCAGTGAGGGGGGAAGCATCACCCCCTCCTCTTCTGAAGTTTCCGATTGCAGGATGGGGGATAGGGGAGGGGCTGATGGTAAACTGCCTCCCCGCTTTTCAGCTGTGAGCAGCCCTCCCTCTTTCCCCTCTTGCTCTGAGCCTGAAAGAGGGGGAGGCGTGAGAATGTCCAGGGAGGGCTCAGGCTCCCCGTTGCTAAGCAACCTTATCACTGGCAGTTCCTCTGTTTCGTCTTCGCTCCAAAGGGGGGAAGTTCCTCCCCCTTCCCTCTGCCATCCATCCGAATACTCTTCTCCCAACTCTCCGGGATCCAGCTCCCCGGGATTGGGACCCCAGCTCTGCCTTCCGACACAAAGTTAGTAAAAGGCACTCCTAGCCACTGAGGTCACCTGGGCCTCTAGTGACAAAAATGGATGCAGGAGCATCCACAGACTACTAACCTCTTCTTTCAGAGGGAGTATAACCCCATCCAAAGCAGGCAACTGACCAAGTATATGGACTCAGGAACCACCTACCCACAGTGCCTACATCTTGCTAAGATTCAGGATCAGTTTATTGGCCCTCATCCAGCCCCCCACCAAGTCTAGGCACTGCTCCAGGGCTTGCACGGCCTCTCCCATGCAAACTGCTGACACCTCACCTCAAATCTCCTGATGACTGCTCCCAAGGACTTTATATAGATGTTAAACAGCATTGGACCAAGCTGGCACCTAACAAACTTTATGTCTACTGACAATACTGGTTCAATTTAGACAACTCTCCAAACCATGAGAAGATGAATGAACTCCTAACTCATGTGCTCCATTTTCATTGTCTTTTTTTTTGCCCTTGCGGTGAACATTCATTTCCATTAGCCATATAGTTTGCCATGATATCCAAACTGACAAACTATGGCTCACATTTCATATCTGAATCAGAATCAGAAACCCACTTTCTGATTCTAATTTGAAGGGCAGGTGCTAACCAGACCAATCCAGATGTCAAGGCAAAGTATGGCTAGTACTAACCAGAAACAAAGAGGGAAGCCACACATATAAGTGGTGTGTGCTAGCCTATGACTTATTTCTGAATTTAAGAACATAAGAAGAGCCTGCTGGATCAGGCCAGTGGCCCATCTAGTCCAGCATCCTGTTCTCACAGTGGCCAACCAGGTGCCTGGGGGAAGCCCGCAAGCAGGACCCGAGTGCAAGAACACTCTCCCCTCCTGAGGCTTCCGGCAACTGGTTTTCAGAAGCATGCTGCCTCTGACTAGGGTGGCACAGCACAGCCATCATGGCTAGTAGCCATTGATAGCCCTGTCCTCCATGTTGATAGCCCTGTCCTCCATGAAATTTGGTTGAATTTGGTTGAACCATTGCTTATGAGATTCTATATTTTTCTCAGGAAAGTTGCCTTTATGTGTTATAGAGTGGGATCATAACTTTAGAGAGTCTTAACTTGCACTTTTTATTATTTTGTTATTTTTCTGCTGTATAACACTGTTATTTTGTCACCTGTAATCAGCTATCTCCTTTTACCGAAATTATAGCTCTCTGCAAGATTCTCCCAGGAGTGCTGGGCTGAGTCAGGCTGGGTGTTTTCCTAAACAAAGAAAGCAGCTACTATGATTTTTTTGGGGGGGGGGAGGAGGATATACAGGGGGCACTGGAAGCAAAAATATTTGCAAGAGTCTTGCTATAGAATCTTGTTCGTAGCTATTACAGCCTTTTCAAAGGAAGACGGACTCTTTCTCCCTTTATCAGGAAAGTGAAAAGGTTTCTTACTGCATACCAAGATTCAACATCCCAGTATTCATGTTGGAGAGAATTGGGCGCTGTAGATGATGTGCCATTGCTCTTTCTTGACCTGATTCAAAATCAACAGAGGCTTTATGACCTCGAATGGAGCAGTCCTAAATCACTGCATCTGGGGATCAAGCTCTCTCATTTCTTCACTCTGACACAGCTGTTAGTTTAGCACTGCCTTTATCTGTGACATGAGCATGCACAGGATAACTTAAATAGCAATGCCTGTGGCAGAGCAGGATACTATAAAGATTTCAGCAGCTTATTCAGGTTGCCTGAGTGATGTGTCTGGAAGGAGCCATGTGTTTATATAAGGCCAGAGTTTGTTCAGTTTATGGAGCTTCTCTGAAAATGAGGCTATGGGTGGTGCAATGGGAATTGCTGGGGAAATGCTGGCCTCTATTCAATGTTTATATGACATTTTAGCCAGTCTAGAGCACATGCACCAAATTTTGCAGCCAAGGTGGAAACAATAATTATAAACTAGTGGTCTGCAGCCAAATATTTGACTGATGACTTCTAAGTGAGATGTGAAATTCTTCTCTTCATGTCTCACAGCTTCTTGCCCACTTCTTTAGGTCCCCTCCATAGCCTCCCAAATTCTCTTTTTGTTTGCATTCCACTACCAACACATAATTCTTCTGTGACCTTTTCTTTTGGCCTCTCTTTCCCACTGACCATCAGCTTACTGTCATTTGTCCCTTTCCCCTTCGTGTATCAGGCCCATGCTTCTGTTGAAGCAAAGGATCCTTTGACAAATGAGAGGGGGACAGTTCTTGAAGTGTCATTGCCTTGTTGGTGGTGAGAGAGCAAGAAGCCTGTGGTAAACAAGTAATTGCTGAATTTTTATAAATCATTTCTCTCTCCTTTCTTCTAAGGAGCTCCAAACAGCATACACACTCCCCTCACAACAGTTCTGTGAGGACCTGCTTGCCTTGCCATTGCAGGCCCACCATGCACTACCACATATCCACACACTGGAGGAGTCTGAAGAGCAGAGCAGACCACTCCTAGTTTCCAAGCTGTCTGGCTATCCCCATCCATGCCTATAAGCCTGTGTTGATTCCAGCTTTTTCAGTGTATAACCTGGTAGTCATAAAGTACTGCAGGACTGTTGCTATCTTTTTCCTTCCCTGGCTAATGCTCTGAGGAAGGAAGAAGAAGCCCATTGTTGTTAGTGGTAAGGAAGGGAAGAAATGCTGACTTGATACATAATATAGTACCTCATGTGCGACTATATTTCTACAGCATTAATTGTCTAATATGTAAGCATTTTACAAAGTTATAGATATTGTTGTATGTTATCTGTTAAAGTGCTGGTTACTTAAGCAAACCTGGAGTGCATATATGTGTATAATATGCAATATAAAATTGATCTAATTTTAAAAATGTTTATTGTATTGTTGATTGTATTTTAATATTATTTTGTTATTCATTGTATTTTTATACTATTTTATGTTCACCGCCCAGAGAGCTATCGCTAGTCGGGCGGTATATAAATTTAATAAATAAATAAATAAAATAAATATTATAATATGCAATAATTGTTTGTATTTTTAGCAGAAGTTGTAAAAAAAACCCTTGCTTCTCAACAAGAACAAGAGCAAGATGGGAACTTGAAAAAATGTGTGCAGATAAGCTCAACATCAAGATTTTTTTAAAAAAAAATTCTATCGCTAATTCTATCCCTAAAGAGAATCTATCTAAACCTCAGGATACTTTTGGTGACATGAATAAATGAAGAGACTCTCCAGTTTTCCCCTAGCTCAGATTCAAATACAGCAAAACAGAAATGAATTCAAGTGATCCTCAGGGTTCAATGCTCTGCCTTGTCAAACACATGCTGGATAATGAAACAGACTTTTGCAGTATACTCTGAAAGCTTCATTGTAATTGTAAATCACAGACAAAAGTGATTGGCAAAAGGCGGGACAATCATTCAAGAGCTTCATTGCTAAAAGTGCCATGGACAAAGCCACCAACCATATATGGATCTGCAAAGGCTTTTATTTTTCAGCCAGACTTTCTGGGAGGGTGGTGGTTGTGCTGACTTAAGCCCCCCCCCTCTTTTTTACATGGCCCATCCCAGGGTTGCTGTCCTACTTGAACATAGTGTAAGGGAGCTAAACCCTCCACCATCTTTAGTCAGTGTTGTTGGCCTAAACTCCTTTCTTTTGCAGCCAGACTCTGGTATGAGAAGTGACCCAGGCTGATAAAGAAGTAGCTATACATTGTGAGGGTGAAATGGTAAAGGAAGGTTCATTTCCCCTCATCCATGTGACCCTCTTGATGTCAAAATTAGACCCTAACATTCTCTCTCTCTCTCTCTCTCTCTCTCTCTCTCTCTCTCTCTCTCTCTGGTTTATACATAAACAAAGCAGACACATGAACAAACAAACATGGCAGTTACCAACTTGTCTAGTTTGATCTTGAGTTCCTGAAACGAGATGCTGGCAGGTGGTGGCAATACATTTATTGGGCCAACCAAAATGTCACAAACTAATGTGCAAGTGTTTGAGTTTTTCAGAACTCTTGATCACCAAAACAAAGCAGAGAGGAGAAAAAAAGTTGGCTAGTGGTAAAACTATGAGTCTCCATCTTGCAATGTGGAAGGAGGTAGCAAACGTGCAAATATGGCTTCATATATGTGCTATGCAGGTAGCAGGCTGGGGCAAGAGAGACCTGTTGGGCTGATTCCCCATCTCTGAAAATACAAAAAGAGACATTGTGGTCCAGGCTGGTTTCCATCCTTAGAAGTATGTACACATATAACTTGGTAGGCGGAAACCCAGAATAGAGAAACTTTATATTATTAACAAAGGTATAGATTAATTTTAGGCATGCTGTGCAAAAAAAAAGTAATAGAAGTCTTGGAGAACTCAAAATTTGCACATTATTTTGTGGCATTTGGTTGGACTAATATAGGTTTGAATAGTTCTTGCTAAGAAAACTCGTATTTCCCCCTCATTTATCTGAAAGTAGGAAAAATAGCCTCCCCTTAGTTCAGTGTTATTTCAGCATGTTTCACTAAAGCTCAAGTAACTCTGATGATTCACTGCAGTTGTGGTAAGCCACAGACGGCATTGGTTTTCCCTCAGCCATTCTGCTCCAACTAGAATGCTTACTTGGTGTTCTGAATCTTTCCTTAAGAATTCTGTTCTGTTTCATAATTTCCCTGTAGGGAACAGCCTTGGCAGAGTTGCCATAAGATGAAAGAACTTAGATAAGGCAGTTGAATTAATTTATTGAATTTACTGCCACAAGATGTGATGATGACCACAAGTTTCAAATCCTATTTATTAAAATAGGATCAGACAAATTTATGCAGGATAAGTCTATTATTAGCCATGATACCTAGATGAGAGATCACCAGACTCAGACACAATATTTTTCTGAATATCAGATGTTGCAGGGTGGGAACAATTAGGTTGCCTAGCCCTCATTTGGTTTTTCCAGAAACATCTAGCTGTTCAATGTTTGGATAAAAAGAAGCTGGGCCAGGTGGTTCCTTGGTCTAATCCAGCAGATTTCGTCTTACATTCTTAAGTTGCCCTTTGAGCTAAGTAGGACTAGTTTCATTAATAAATTAGCAGGATGTGTTAAGGAGACAAATTTTCTGAATTTTGATTTTGTAATCCTTTCTAGAGATGTCTATACCAAATATCTGAAGGAGCGCTGTAATGTTCCTCCCCTGGCACCACCTGTCAGGCTCCCACCCGTGGCTACCACCAGGGAGAAACGTAGTTTTTATTTTTCTTTAGCTCACCCTAGCACAGATCTCACAAGATCCCACTGCTAGGCAGCACCACCAGTCACTCCCTGTAAACAATACTGCTAGAGACTTCGCCTTAGTCTCCCTATGGCTTGTTACTTTGTGTCTGGGTGCCCTTGCTGTCTACAATCCCCCTGTATCTTTGTCTATAAAGCATACAATCCTGGGTTGCTCTGGATACTTGACGATGTTACAATATCTCCCTTCACCGCTGCCACCATTTATTTGATACAGTTTCCCTCCAGCCTTGGTAATTACCCTGCCCTCCCTTCTGGTCTGTGTATCCCCAGCCAAGGATCAGGCTTTTGGTAAACCAATAAAAAAGTATTTATTTGATAACACCAGGAAATAACAAGATTACTTTAGGAATGTTCAACAAGCGTATGGTTTCATATAGTGTCACTTTTTATGTTTCCAGTCTTATATATTCTGCCTAAACACCAGCCAAATATAATCCAACCCCCAACCAACTCCAATCCACACTCCACAACCAATCGCCAACAACTCCCCCCCAAAACAGAACCCTGAACCAACTGTCATCCTCTCATTTATACCTTCAGCCACTCAAACACTCAGCCAATCATCATACAGCATTCTCCAGCATTCTAACCCATGTACTCCCCCCTCTCACTCAGTCACTTACCATATATCACTTAATAAACTCGCACTTACCATATTTACAGATATTAAAATACAGGGACATCACAAGCGCCTCCTCTCACATTGCCCTGCCTGGATGTTTAGATTGGCAGTAGAGGCCCAGTTGGCAGTGCTACCAACTTATGTGATTCAAGGTGTGGCAGAGTATTGAGAGAGCCCTCTCTGTGATAGTTCTGAGGTTGTAGAATGACTTCCCCTCTGAGGTGCATTTTGCACCATCAGTGTATGCTTTTCAGTAATTGGTCAAGATGTACCTTTTCACTCAGGCAGTTGACTGAGTAGATGTATTCCTTACTCCTGTATTACTGCTTTGTTGTTTTGTGATCTTATTTTATTTTGTTAATGTAAATTGTACTTATTTAAATTGAAATTTTTGTACCTTACCACGAGACTGGTGAATGGGGGCTATAAGTACAAATAATAAATAATTAAATGTAAGCAATTGTCTGCATCATATTTGATATCTGCCCTGCGATAGTGCTCCCCCTTAAAAGGGGCATCTGAAGATGTGACTTCAGAAAATTGCCCAGCTCACTGGGACCAGGCGACTTGGAGAGGAGAGATCCGGCTTTGACTCAGCCTTTTGGCCTGCTGGGTAACTTTATGTAATTTCTTTCATGTTTGGTGGTAGTGTTTTAATCTCCTTTGTCATATGATTTCAGTCATAGAGTTTAAAAACAATACATTGCATAATTTTCAGATTACGTTTGTATTGCCCTAAAACCGGGTACTGTTTCCTTTGTTGCATCATCAAACTTCACAATATCTGTCCACATGCAAATTTAGAAATTAGACAAAATAACAATGAATCACCTAGATGCAAAGAAAGCTAACAGATGCTCTGAAATGTTCCTGCAGGTGTTAGTAAATGCTGGGAAATCTATTTGAAAGGCAAATTGTGCTTGAGGCCATAAGACTCCCTATTATGCGAAAGAATGGGCCCAGATGCCTTTGATGCATTGACCCAGCGGACTCAGCTATGGACCTGTCTCTTTGCTTTCTGGAAACTCAAACCTACATCTTTCATAAAGTGAAAGGCTTTAAATGTTCCATGTATCATCCACAGGTGATCAAAGATGTGCTTGCTGTTTCACATAGTTTTATAGGAGGCAAAATGCCATTTCATCAAGATATCCTGTATCTCAAAACAGGACTATTACCATCTGCACTCCATCCTCAATACACAGACACATTAACCCACATACCCAGTTCATGTTGTATCACAGAGATTGTGTGTTGCATAAAAAAGTTACAGCAGAACAAATAATTCCATATTATCTATATACAAATATATTTATTTACTTTCCAAATGTATCAACCACGTCATAGCCAAGGCTATCAAAGCAGTGTACAATAAGATCAAATGAGGCAAAATACAAAAGATACAGATTATATAAACAATAAAACTATTTCTCCAGTTATACAACTAATATTTCATAAAACACTGGATCACATCTTAGGGAAAGCCTTCTTAAACACAAACGTCTTCAGTAAGTGCCTAAACATCATGATGATGGGCACCTGTATAATTTCATCTGGCAACTGATTCCAGAAGGCTGGAGCTGCAACGCTAAAAGCCTGGTTTCTAGCACAAGCTAAGCACACTTCTGGAGCATGTGGTAGTCTCAGCATTGTCCCCTTTGAGCAGCACAATTGCTGCGCAGGGAAATATGGGGTGAAGGAATCTGGTCCCAAGTTTAGAGTTTAAAACGCTAAAAGCAAAACCTTAAACTGCACCTGAAATTGCTGCTGTAAATCCAAATTTCACCAGGAAGTGGTATGACCATGACAATGGGGTAATTTTAACTGCCCCTCCATCAGATCCCCAATTATTTCATCAGGGGCAAAGACTAGATTGAGGGTATTCCAGCTCTGTACATTGGGTCGATGACAACTTAAATAGCCAATGGCTTTTATGGAGGCCATGAAGTCCCAACTTGGTCCACAAGCAACCACAGCATGAATGTTTAAGTCACAAAGTACAATAGTCCTTGACTCCTTCAACACCACATCCAACACCACATCAGTCAGGGAGGCTAATGAGCAGAAGGGTGGGTACGTAAGCAGCACACTAGCAGCATCCTCAATCTGTCTCTGGTCCAGCACCAGATCTAGCTCTTCCAGTCTAGCTCCTAACTGTCATGAGCTCCACAGCGAACTCTTGGCAAAGTCAGCCAGAGGAGGAGGAGGAGGACTGAGATCCTGGGGGGAAGGGTGCTAGTAGGCTGCAGAGGGAAGGGGCTGAAACCAGAGAAGACTTTAGTAATGTGGTCAGTCACAGCCCCACTCCCAAGCCACTGGCAGCCATTGAAGAGACAGGGCTGGCCAATGAGCTTCCTCCCACCACGCCTCCAGAATCTGCCAGCCCTCCTGAGCCACCCACACCTCTGCCTCCAGAGAGGGAGGAACTGATGGTGAGATCAAAGGAGGGGACTGGGGAGGAACTGGCCAAAGTGTCTCTTCCCCCATCGCCGAGGATGTAACAGTGGCACAGGTGCAAACAGACTGAAGTTGCTCTCCCACCTGTGCAACGGAGTGTCCACTTGCTTGCCCAGTCCCAATCTGAGAAGACAGATTCCATGCAAGTAGTGAGCCCACCTCAACCCTGTTTAAGTGGTCGCAGGGAGTATGTCAGGTTGCTGCAACAGCATCTTTGCTTGAGTAGCCATGCCTAGTAATCCCTTGTAATGTTGCAGAGACCCATGTTACCTGAGAGTTGATCTATGAACTCTTCCAGTGTTAAATTTAGCATTAAACATAACAAAGAAAAGCACACCAGTAATTCTGAGTGTAGGCCAGGACACTATCTGACATGGTTTCCTGGTGACATACAAAGAAGTCTGATGGACCATGGCACCATTGGTCTGCCAAGTTTTGTGTGGAGGCAATATTGACCAATATACCAGTGTTACATAGACCTGATTCAGCACTGAAATCAAATGCTATATTGCAGAATATTAAGAGCTGGATAAAACTGACCTCACAATACAAAAAGGCTAAATGTTTCCTGCTATGCCAAATAATTTTAGCTAGATTTGTAGACCCATAACTTCACTATATTGAAGTGAGCATATGCAACTCTCCAACAATCTAATTCATGGGTTTCAGCTTGTGTAGTGATGTTACCTACAAAGTACAACTGTGGTAATCAGATATAGTCTAAAAATGAATAAAACTCATTCCCAAGGGAATTTTGGAGTAAGACCACATCACCTATATCTTGTTTCTGTGACACTCCTTGATGACCCAGAAAAAAAGGAATAAATTTTAACCCTAATGAGCCACAGTGGAATTGTCAGAACAAGAATCATGTGTTATCTTTTAAAATTAATCCACCTTTGGTTTGAACCAAGTAGGGTTACCATAAATATGCATATTTAGCAACTGCTATAATGTCAGGGTAGGCAATCATAGAATTACTGTCAGCTATATCAAATGTTGACCTTTAAGGACCAGTCAAAAAAGTATTGGATGCAAAACTAAAATAACTGCCATTTTGGGCTCAGCAGGCTTAATTCCTCCAGGATCCATCAGAGCAAGACAAATGAACCCCTATAGCTTGATACCATTGTACTATTCTCTTGGGTTCTATGGAGCTACTTTATAAATGAATAATGCAAACAAAATTACAATTTTGTAAGATTTTGAAAGTTTAAATCAGGTCGCAAAAATAGCAACAGCAATACAACATATCTCAACAGAATGTAATGTATGTCTTCAGAATATAATTATTCCCCAAGTTCCATGCATCCAACAAGGCAATAGTGCAGAAGTTGCTTGCAGAAAAGTCCAGGATAGGAAGATCTGGGGTTGTCATACACAAAACGTTAGCCCGAAATAAAATTTTATTTATTTATTTATTTAGAGAGCTTCGGCTATGGGGAAATGTAATAAAATAAATAAAAATAAATATTTATTTATTTCACAAGTATAGCCCCTTCCTTTATGCTTCCCCACCCACTGGGCCAAACCAATAATCCACAAGGGTTAACATCATTTTATCTGTGGATCAAACAGTGATCCAGAAACGCACACTACATTGCCTAAGGTTCATACAATTCTTCTGTTACAGTGGTCTACATAAATGAAACTATTTGTTTTAAAATGTTGGTGAGAGTGCCACTAAGAGGCACCTAATAAGTTTCAACTAGAAATATAAAATGTTGGCCCAGTCCAGTGATCAAGTGCAAATGGCCTTCACTCTAAATCACAGCAGTAGTCACTTGCAAGTTGCACATTATCTTGAGGATCCTTATACCAATTGCTGCTAGTCTAGATAGATGGCAGTGCTGCCATTGAAAGCCTGTTTACTACTGGCAAAGGCATATTTTAATCTTCTGAGAACCCTGGTCAGTTTGATGCCCTGCTCTTCTGCAGGCTACATATAAAGACAGAGGTTCTCCCTAACATAGGACTGGGCCTACTGCAAAGGGTCTAGCCTCTCATCACCCATTTCCCAGATTAGAACTGAGAAGCAAGTCAGGGCCTGACCTTCACAGTTGTTCTGTTCTCAGACGCACTCTATGCACTTCAGAAACTAGCATAACAGGGACAAGCAGCACTGCCCCAGGTTTGGAAGGAATGAAAAGCTTCACCTCCACAGCCCTTGAGGGTTCTCTGAGCACTTTCAAAGCTAGAGTGACAGGGGTGAGCCCTCTGTCCTCCCTTCTATCGTAGAATCAGAGTGGAGGGGTAGGCCCTTGTTCCTGCGATTGTGCTGGGCCTCAAAGGGCAGTTCTTTAGGGTACCAAGGCCACCTCTGGCTATAAACCCCTCCAAACGTCTTTGAGATGCTTCCTCCTGCAATTACTGATTGGTGTTACTGTTGTAGCAGGGAACAGCCTAATGTGCCCCTAGAGACGGGTAACTGAGTTTGAGTGAGTGATAATCACTTGACTCCTGGTCTCCCAGATCCAAGTCTACAGCTTTTTGTCTGTTGAAACACACTAATGCCTGTATTTAATTATAAGTATAAAACTTCATGAATTGTCTTTTAGTGCAGTGCTTAGAAACAGGCTGCAGTCTCTTTGTCTGCTTCAGCTGAACTTTTACAAGGCTGAAAGGAAGGCATGTGCTCTTATGTTTATTTTCTCTATGCTCATATTGTATGCAACTGCTGAAAAATGATGAGTTGTGTGTACACATATAGATATATCCCAATTTTACAACTCCTACCAGAGCACATAGTTGTGTGGGGGGGTTTTAAAAAAAAGAATGAAAGAAAATATCACTGAAAAGTTTGTCAACTTTCAGCTCCTGCTCACTGAGTGATAGATAGCTTTAATTACATTGAATTACTCAGCATCTCCCTAGAACTCCCCAAAGTCATTAAAAATAGATTTTCTGTTTGAACTCTTCTCACCACGACAGGTCTCCAAGGCAGTGTGCTGCTGACGGGATGCCCCATGGGCTGGCTCCTAGTCAGAGAGGTCAGCAGCTTGTTTTGGTAGCAATCACAAAGGCAGGAATGGAGGTATCAGGCGGGGGGGGGAGTATTCAGGATTTCACCACTATTCCTGCCTTCCTTTTATTTATTTAATTATTTCTAGGACCATATTGTTCAGCATATTTGTTTTGTGGCTCTGGTAGCTAGTCAAGGAAAGAAGTGAATCTAACTGGCAGGGTTCGTGGAAAGTCCCCATAGGTTTTGTAAAACAGAGCTGATCAGGCAATCAAGGAAAACAGTAATGAGTCTTTATCATTTAATTACTGGGTAGGAAGTTCTGTAATTAGAGAAGAGAAAAGTGAGCCCCAAAGCAGCTATGTCAAACAAACAAATAAAAAGGTTGCTGTATTCTAAGGTTCCTGTGGAAAAGTGGGAGGAAGAAGTGCCAGGTGAATGCTAGCATCTTCATACTTGTAAGAAATGATAATCTGAATTGATTTTGAAATAACTTTAAAAAATGAGAACGGTGTAAATGATTATGCAAAGATCTGGTACATATTACTTGGCCATCATTGTTTCATTCCTTTCATATACACTCATTCCTTTAATATACATTAATTCTTTGGGTTTTAAAAAGCATGTGAAGAATGATACATAAATATTAATGATCATATTAATAATGTAATAAAATGTAGATGTAAAGTGTCAATCTTGTTTGGATAGCACTTTGAGATCTAATGGCATGTCTCTTTGAGGCTGCGGCAGATAATGGCTTATTGTCAACCCAGATGACTTTCAGCTACTCTGCCATTGGCACAGTCAGTTGTGAAGTGGCTGTGCTGCCGTGAGCTCAGCAAGTCCTATGACCGCTGACCCCATGAGCTGAAATGAGCATTGATTGGCTTTCAGCACTTGATTATAACCACTCAAAAACCTGCAGGAGAACACCGATAGCTAACCCAACTCTCTTAACCACATAGCATTGTCAATCTACAAGAAACTGCATGATAGATCATGCCTTTGGTATGGCTTGAGAAAACTAGAATTCTCCTTTGACCGATGATGCTCACTAGTTGACACTGGCCCAGTAACTACTTTTCATCCTGTTGCAGGGCTGCCCTTGATTCCTCCAAGACTGGAGGAGGTGCCAGGATGACTCCTGTGGCCATTGTGTCTTAGGGAGGGCAGTCTGGGACCCTGTCAGAGTAGTAAAAAAAAGCCATTGCTCTTTCTTGGTTGAAAATGTTTTCTCTGTTTAATACTGGCAAGTTCTAGGGAACAACAGAAATAGGGACAAAGACAGCACCAAGTGGAGCCTACGGTTCTTTCCTTCTGGAATCTTGCTGCTACTCTGTTCGTCTTCAGCAGCTACCTGGCTCTTCCCTCTATCTCTATCTCTTTTTCTCCAGCTGCTTGCCTCTTATAGGATGGGAGCCTATCTAAATAGTTGAATCTTCCCAGGTTGTCTTTGTCACAGGGCCTACCCATTCCAACTGTAGAAAGTGACTGGATTCCACTTTACCTGAAGCAGCAGATTAGTTTAGGAAGGCCAGGACAGGCCACTAGCCTATACATGTCTGTCCTCCAAAAACGGGGAATTGCTAGGAGGAATAACCAAGGGACTACCATCACTGACTCCTCCAACATCTCCTGCCTGAGGCAGAATCAGCCCTACTTTATCATGCCTTGGGGAAGCAGAGAGGTGGCAATGAGACTTTCTGAAAGAAGCACAGCAGGAACGACTTCATCCTTCTCTAAATCTTGATTGTCAGCAGAGAAAATAAGAGCTTCTGTCAGAACAAGGGGAAAGTTGTTATTATTGTTGTTGTTTAATAATAAAGGGGAAATCTTAATCTTTTCTCCTGCCACCCCTGACTGAGTCTATGTCCAGTTCCTTCCGACCTTTTTTATTAAAGGTGGGGTGATCCAGCCATGTTTTGCTAATTGGGTGGGCATCCAGGCACACCAGCAGGGGCTTCCTCCTAAAGCTGTCTGGGTGGGAGAGACAGCTGAGTGACATGGCTCTGCAAGTCTTTGGGATGTGCCCTGCCACACCTACTTCATAAGAACATAAGAAGAGCCTGCTGGATCAGGCCAGTGGCCCATCTAGTCCAGCATCCTGTTCTCACTGTGGCCAACCAGGTGCCTGGGGGAAGCCTGCAAGCAGGACCCGAGTGCAAGAACACTCTCCCCTCCTGAGGTTCCGGCAACTGGTTTTCAGAAGCATGCTGCCTCTGACTAGGGTGGCAGAGCACAGCCATCATGGCTAGTAGCCGTTGATAGCCCTGTCCTCCATGAATTTGTCTAATCTTCTTTTAAAGCCATCCAAGCTGGTGGCCATTACTGCATCTTGTGGGAGCAAATTCCATAGTTTAACTATGCGCTGAGTAAAGAAGTACTTCCTTTTGTCTGTCCTGAATCTTCCAACATTCAGCTTCTTTGAATGTCCACGAGTTCTAGTATTATGAGAGAGGGAGAAGAACTTTTCTCTGTCCACTTTCTCAATGCCATGCATAATTTTATACACTTCTATCATGTCTCCTGTGACCTGCCTTTTCTCTAAACTAAAAAGACCCAAATGCTGCAACCTTTCCTCATAAGGGAGTCGCTCCATCCCCTTGATCATTCTGGTTGCCCTCTTCTGAACCTTTTCCAACTCTATAATATCCTTTTTGAGATGAGGCGACCAGAACTGTACACAGTATTCCAAATGTGGCTGCACCATAGATTTATACAACGGCATTATGATATCGGCTGTTTTATTTTCAATACCTTTCCTAATTATCACTAGCATGGAATTTGCCTTTTTCACAGCTGCCGCACACTGGGTCGACATTTTCATCGTGCTGTCCACTACAACTCCGAGGTCTCTCTCCTGGTCGGTCACTGCCAGTTCAGACCCCATGAGCGTATATGTGAAATTGAGATTTTTTGCTCCAATATGCATAATTTTACACTTGTTTATATTGAATTGCATTTGCCATTTTTCTGCCCATTCACTCAGTTTGGAGAGGTCTTTTTGGAGCTCTTCGCAATCCCTTTTTGTTTTAACAACCCTGAACAATTTAGTGTTGTCGGCAAACTTGGCCACTTCACTGCTCACTCCTAATTCTAGGTCATTAATGAACAAGTTGAAAAGTACAGGTCCCAATACTGATCCTTGAGGGACTCCACTTTCTACAGCCCTCCATTGGGAGAACCGTCCGTTTATTCCTACTCTCTGCTTTCTGCTTCTCAACCAATTCCTTATCCACAAGAGGACCTCTCCTCTTACTCCATGACTGCTAAGCTTCCTCAGAAGTCTTTGGTGAGGTACCTTGTCAAACGCTTTTTGAAAGTCTAAGTACACTATGTCCACTGGATCACCTCTATCTATATGCTTGTTGACACTCTCAAAGAATTCTAATAGGTTACTGAGACAGGACTTTCCCTTGCAGAAGCCATGCTGGCTCTGCTTTAGCAAAGCTTGTTCTTCTATGTGCTTAGTTAATCTAGCTTTAATAATACTTTCTACCAGTTTTCCAGGGACAGAAGTTAAGCTAACTGGCCTGTAATTTCCGGGATCCCCTCTGGATCCCTTTTTGAATATTGGCGTTACATTTGCCACTTTCCAGTCCTCAATAACTTCACAAGGTTATTGTGAAAATAAAAAGGGGGGAAACCCACGTTTGCTGCCCTGAGGTATTTGGAAGAAGGTTAAGATACAAAGCTAATAAATAGGTAGACAGATACATGAATAAATGGATGGAAGCTCAATGACTACACTGGGACTGCGTCACATCAAGATGACAAGTGCAACCTAGAAGCAGCTGCTTAGACAGGAGGATGAGTGTGGGAACAGATCCTGCTATGTTTGCACGATGTATGTGATTCTATGAGATTAAAAAGGGACGGTGAAATGCAGCTGATATAACAATGTAGATCATTTCAAACTGTTCACAGATGGGAATGCTCTGCCTTTCCCCTCCCTCTCTCCTTCCTTTCCTGAACACCCATTGTAGACCGCTGCAAGTCTATCACCTTCCTTGGTACTTTGCAAAGGTAGGGGGCAACTCTGGACTTCACTAATTTGGTTGTATCTTTTGGGTTTTTCCTTGTTATCACTTGTAGTATAAAGATGGGGATAGATGGAGAAGAGATGCAGAAATATTCTTGTTTCCCCCCACCCCCTCTACTTCTGTCCACTTTGTCCCCAGCTTTTTGTTATGTGATCTTCACCTCGCCAACCCTGTCAGTCTGTTGTCTATCTCTGTTGGAGAGCATAGGAACCTGAGGCAGGAGCGGGCAGAGCTTGGAAAAGTTACTTTTTTGAACTGCAGCTCCCATCAGCCCAATCCAGTGGCCATGCTGGCTGGGGCTGATGGGAGTTGTAGTTTAAAAAAGTAACTTTTCCAAGCTCTGGGGTAGATATGGGTACACTAATGAGAGGAGTCCATCAAAGCACAGCAGAGAACAGTTGAGACTTCTTGCTCCACCTGTCAGGAACTCTCCGTGTGTCAAAAGTATTTCTGACTGCCAGGGACTCAGGCAATTATGTACTTGTAAAACATATTTTTAATAGAGGTATCACTAGACAGAGGTGTTGGAGAGATGTTTCTTTCTTAACTCAAGGCTTACTACTAACCTTTCTAATTTAGGCTAGTTTGTATTTTCTCTTCTGTTTTATTTTATTAACAGTTTTAAAGTTTGATGTGATACTTTCCCCCATTCTTTTATTCTTTTCTATTGCTTTGTTGACTTTATCTCTTTTTAATTCTTGCATCCCGCTTGGAAAGGATATACATGGTTCAGGGAGGAGGACGAAGATAAGCATCCCTAGGAGTTAGGATAGTAATCTTAAATATTGATCATTATTTGTGGTAGGAAGGTAGGAAGCTGCCTTAAACTTGGCCAGGCTAGTTCAGCATTGTCCATGCTGACTGGCTGTGGCTCTCCAGGGTTTCAGTCAGGGAATCTCTTCCAGTCTGCTGGGGTTTGAACCTGGAACCTACTGCATGCAAGGCAGATGCTCTACTGCTGAGGTGCAGCTCATCCAATAAGGTATGATACTTTAGAGGGTAGGACTTGAGGAGAGCCTTATTATTGTAACTCATGGTCTTATGCTTGGAGAAGAATGAAGAATAAGGTCTTGGGGCCTGCAATTCACAGTATCTTTTGGAAGCAAATAAACCATGATAAAGATACCAAAATTTACATTTGCTGTAATACTGGGGTAGCCAACATAATGCCCTCCAGATGTTGTTGGATGACCATTCCCATCATCCCAAACCACAGGCCGTGCTGGCTGGGTCTGATGGTAGTCCAACAACCTCTCAAGGGCACTGCATTGGCTATTCATGCCTTAATGGATTTTTATATGCTGAAAGGGATTTGTGGATTCTCTCCATCCAGATTATACTTCATTGCATCCTGGGAAATCCTAAACCTTCAGAATGTGAAATTTCCTAAAGCCCAGAAATAAAAGGACTATTCACATGTTACACTGAATGCATGTTCACAATGTGTGTAAGCATGTTCAGTTGGTCATAAGAATCAGTCTATGTGCATTCACATCTAGTTTGTACACATGTACTAGAAGCCTACTTAATCCAGGGAAGGTCTGGGTATGGCAGGCCTCTCTTCAGAAGCTCAAACACATTGTTATAGTCTTGTAAAAGTGTAAATGCTAGCAACGTGTTGCCTATTGAACTTATTATATAAAATACTTTATTATTAGTATTACTACTACTACTACTACTAATAATAATATTTAATTTGTTTGTCGCCTATCTGGCAATTAGCCACTCTAGGCGACGTACATTAAAAGAGATAAAATACAATAACAGATGTAATCACATTAATAACAATAGGTAAAATACTGGACAGTCATCAATACATATAAAAGCAATTATAATAACAACATACGATAAATGACAGAATCATGGTGATTTACCTAATGACCTCAAAGGCTTTCTGGAATAGCCACGTCTTCAGGGCCTTGCGGAATACATCTAGGGAAGGGGCATGTCGAAGATCATATGGGAGGGAGTTCCAGAGAGTGGGGGCCACCACAGAAAAGGCCTTCTCCCTAGTACCCACCAACCTAGCTGTTTTGGTTGGAGGGATTGAGAGAAGGCCTTGTGTGGCTGATCTAGTTGGGCGGCATAATTGGTGGCGGTGGAGGCGCTCTTTCAGGTACTACTACTACTTTAATTAACTGACAGCCAAACTCTTGGAAAAAGTTACTAGTTAGACATTTTAGTTGAGATCCTCTATGGACATATCTGCGTGGCGGTGATGGAGTCTTATTCTACACAAATCAAATGAAGCCAGTATTGAAGCAGATGTGTCAGTGGTAGCAGATTCTTTCTAGGAAGCAATTCTTAAAGTAATCACTGTTAGTGGAGTCCAGTGCCAGACTTCCATGTGACTTTTTAATGTCCCATGTGGGGGGGAAATGTGATGGAATAAGGACTGCTTTCTTTTTAGGAGCTTAGGATGCAATCCTATTCACGCTTACTAGGGTATAATCTCCACTGAACAAAGTGGGATTTATTTTTGAGTAAACAAGTCTAGAATTTAACTGTTAAAATATTTGCAGGAAGTGTGTACTATGTATTATAAGAATTATTTGAGAAATTAGGAGCATTCTCTTATTTATGTGCAAGTCTGAAACCTCTAAAGTCTGCCAATGCTCTCTATTTTAAACAATTTGTCTTGTTTTATAGGGCTGGTCAACAATCTAAATCAGAATAGCTATACAGATCGAAATGAAATTCTAGGTCCATAAAATAAACCACAGCTTTGCAGTATTCCTTACTATTTTGGTGGTTTTAGGGAACAGCCTAGCATTATTGATGATCTGATATTGAGGGTGGCTGAGTTGTTGCTATATGGGACGAATAGAGAACCTGAGGGGCTCCAGATGTTGTTGGGTTCCAGCCCCTATTGCCTTTAGCCAGAATGGACAATGGTCAGGAATTATTGAAATTGTAGACCAACAATACCTTGGGAGGAGTACAGAGTACCCATTCTTGCTATACACCCTTGCTGGGTGAAGATTCTAATTGAGAGTCATGGTCTGTTGCAGTCAGCTATTCTTCTACAGCAGCCTTTTCCAACCTGGTGCCCTCCAGATGTTTTCGCCGAGCCTTAAAGACCTGGCTATTCAGGCAGGCCTATGGGATTTCTGGGGTGGACTAGTTTTATGATGTATTAATTGAAGGATGGTTTTAGATTAATTGATGTTGTGGCTGTTGTTTGTATATTGATTTGTATTTTGTATTTTGTACGTCGCCTAGAGTGTCCGTTAGCTCGGACAGATAGGCGACTAATAAATAAAATTTTATTATTATTATTATTATCCCTGACTATTGGCCAGAGAGACCACTACACAAAGTCTTATTACCCCCTCTCCCCATGTGACTAGAATCACATGAAATTGCCCAAACAGAGCTAGATCATCACCTTGTAGTGGTGAGTGGGCTTCCGTGTTCCAATGAACCCCATGAGCGATGCTGTTGGGAGTCATGTACTCCCAGCAGGGTCACCCATGACAGTAAGGTCAACGGAGAGGAACCAGACAAAGAATGATCCAAGAAAGTCCTCAACAGCAGAACAGGCAGAGGATAACAATGTGTACGTTACAACGGCTGTGAAGGCGGATGAAGGCTGCAGCAGATAAAAGACTTCCAATCGTCGTGGTATCCATGCCATTGGATCAAAGCCTTTTTCTGTCAAGATTGTGTGTTGATCGCCGTGCACTGATCTCCCCACATAAAACAAATTCACACACAGGTGCCTTCCAAGCAAAGACCTTATCTTGGAAGACAATCTTACTTGGCCACGAGTGATCGCCAGTGAATGAAATATTTCTATACTGTCCTTCCTCCAAAAGTAGCTGAGGGCAAAGTAGCAAAACAATACAGTTATGAATAAAATAAAAACATATTTCAAACATTTTAAAACAATTAAGAACATCCTAATTAGGGCAATAAAGATTCAACAGAATTTGTAACACTATATCTGACTAGATGTGTACAAATATATCCATTAAAACTTATAAACAAAACCCCACAATTATAAGTAAAATTTTTAAAAAGTTTGTTTTGACTTTGGTCCCCTCCAGATGACATGTTTATTGAGCATTCATTCTGATTTATTTGTGCAAAGCTTGTCAGGATGTTAGACAATGTCAGCTATTTATTATTCATTGCATCAAGAAATTGTTATCCCACAGTGCATTTTTCCCTTTATTTTCCTTATCACAAAAAGTCTGTTTGAGGGGAGAAGTGGGCTTGCTGCACAAGAGCACCAGTTTGATTTTAATTGTATAACGTGAGTTTGCTAGTATTTAATTGACTCCTACCCCAAAATAGAAACAGTGCCACTTATAGCAATGAAAATAAATGTTTATTTGAACTAAAATATATATGTTGTGATATGCTGCAGTCTAACCCTCAATACTTGTATCTCCTGTTACAGGTGGATGGATGTCACAGATAATTCTCATGATTGCTCTTTCAAGTTAATTTTAGTTCCTGCCATTATTCTGCTTTTCACATTTGTCATTTTACACTGGTTTGAGTCTTTCCTGGGCTGCCTGATTTCATTGCCTTAAGTCAACAATCATCCATATCATTTGTCCTACAGACAGTCTTGTATTTCAGTCACAGTTTTCTTTCTTTTTTGTTTCTTCCTCTTGTGGCATTCCACATGCAGAAGTACTTTGATCTCAGAATGATAATTACAGCAGCAGCAAACAGTAGAAAAAATAATTAAGACACAAACAAGTGTGCTTTCATTTTCTGCCTTTGTAAAAGCAAGAATGCATACACTCTTTTTCCCTTTAGTGCCATCAAAAGTTTCAGAGCCACAAATGGTGCGATACAACAGGATAATATGCAAATCCAGTGGCAGTTCTGTCCTCAGTCAACTAAATTGTGTGTGAGGGGTGGAATGGAAATATATGTGTACTGAGAATTGCAAGATACACAGAAAAGTAAAATAAAAAGAGGAGTGTTCCCTAGTTGTTAAAATGAATCCACTTCATCTATACTTTGATGGATGCCCTTTCTCATAGAAGACTTCAGCAACAACTCACTTTTTCCCTGGCAATGATGTGGATATCAGGAAATGGCAGAGCAAAAAATACAAAAAGAGAAGCACCTGTTGCCTAAAAAGTCCATGCTTGGTTGTGGGGTTGGAGTGGCATGTACCAAAGCCATATTTCTTAATAACAAGAGGCAAAATGTATACCTATGTTGATAACAATACTGCATCAGGGCTGCATTCAGACAGCAGTTTATTCCATTTTCCCAACTTGTCCTTACCTAACATGTTTTATTTGGTCTTTCACACAACGTAAAAGCCTCTTCTGGAAATCTAACAGAATCTAGTGGAAGTTTAGTGCTCATTTCCATGTTAGTTGCTTCCAGAAATCTGTTTGCAACCTGATTAACCCAGATTATTGTGGGAGAAAAGTGTCAAAATTTGGGGTGGTGTATCAGCATACAATTCTTTCCTGCAGTTTTCAAGGGGGAACCATGGAGAAACAGAAGTGTGCATGTGCGGAAAGAGTGGAGGAGTGTCCAATGATGTTTATAGTTGTGTCACACCACGCCCACTGGTATGAATGAAATTTAGCATGACATGGCAGTATATTGGTCAAAAAGCCACAGTTTAACAGGTACTGCAGTGTGAATGTTAGAAATTGGGACAGAAGTGCTACCATTATAATCAGTAAACCGAACACAATAAACCCGATGTCTGAATGCAGCCCAGGTTTTAATTTAGGTTTTTCTCTTACTCTTTTTATTTAAAATACCTTAGTTCTAATATAAGAGTCCTGGCCTTGCACTCTGATGGTTTTTCTGAAATGGCAGAACAAGTGAATTTTTTGCAAGAAAGGGATCCACCCAAATGGCTACATGTTCAAAAGTACCCCACTTGCATGCAGTTGCTTTCAGCATAGCTCTGTCATTGTGCACAGTACAGTAGGGCCCCACTCATACGGCAGGTTACTTTCCAGACCCCCGCCTAAAAGCGAAACCTGCTGAAAAGTGGAACTCATTAAATAGAATGGTGCCTGACGCCCAAAAAACGCTGTAAAAGTGGAACAAGCGCTGTATGAGTGGGGCCTTACTCTAATTGAAAGCCACCAAAAAGTGGGCCACCAAAAAGCAGGGCCCTACTGTACACTGAACTGAGTGGTGACATGTCCTGTAAAGGCAAAGTAATCAGTATGGATTAGTGATAGTTTTATTATCTCTGTGAGTGCTATTCTAACACGTCACTAAGAAAGTTTTCTGAGAACAATACATCTACTGTATATATCATCAGCTTATTAACTATGCAGTCTCAAATCAATACTTGTATATTGGTTATTGCACATAACATCTCCTTGCGCTTTAACAGTGCAATCCAAACCCAAGATCCAGAATAATGAGAGATCCAGGATGAGAGAGTTTGGATCCAGTGGATCTTGGGCTTTCCCAGCTGATCCAGGGCTTAGCTAGATCTATGCCAGCATATGACTCTCACCCCAGCTGCGCCAGAGATACATCATCTTAAGTCCCTCACCCCTGTTCAGCCAGGACTCAACTGGTAGAGCATAAGCTAGCGTAATTTAAGCCAGTGAAAGTCCCAAAAAGTAGGTGTTCCTACTGCAAATGCTGTTCAGCCCGGTCATGTAACCTAGGGGCCAATCCTCAAAATTCAGGCTCACACTCACCTGCTGGCTCACCTGGCACTAGCCCCTCCCAAAGGCACCTAAACAGAGTTTGGAACAGGGATAATTTACATTGGCATAAATTATGCGCAGAGTGGTAAGTGGTGGTAACGCAGCTGAAGCTCTGCTCACAGCCGGAGTTCGATTCCAACGGAAGGAGGAAGTCGAATATCCGGTAAAAGGGGTCGAGGTCCACTCAGCCTTCCATCCATCCATGGTCAGTAAAATGAGTACCCGGCATATGCTGGGGGGTAAAGAAAGGCCGGGGAAGGAACTGGCAAAACCCACCCCATATATACGGTCTGCCTAGTAAACGTTGCAAGATGTCACCCTAAGAGTCAGAAACGACTCGCACTATAAGGGCGGGGACATCTTTACCTTTTTAAGTTACCCCTGCTTCCTATAGTTAGGATTGCTGTGTAAGCCTTTTTCCCCCCGAACAATATTGTCTGCAAAGAGCCCAATTTTTCATACTTGATTGTTTGTAGTAAAATTTGAAATTATACAGTCCCTTATATCTATTTGTCAAGAAAGAGAAGTAGCCCTGCATTCTACATTTTGACTGATCACAGCCGAGGCCTGGTATGTGTGATGTTTTACATACAGTGGGGCATAGAAAGAGCCCCTTGTGCACTCCCTCATCCCGCTTGTAGAACCAACCTGCATGAACAGATTATCCTCAGATTATCCTCAGATTATCAACCTCTTTTTAATGTTGGAGGTGCAGCCTGTTCATGTAGCTTATGCAGCCTCTCACACATGTGTGCTGTGGTTCCCATTACAGGTTCTGTGAATTGTGCGTGTGCATGCACAAAGCATAAAGTCATTGCCTGTGCATCGTACATGCTAGAGCCATGACAAGATATAAAGCAACGTTGAATCATAATACCTTGATGAGAAAATGCATATAGGACAAAATTCTAGAAACAGATCTAGATAGAGGAATGACACACTCATTAATTCCAGTGTTACAATCACGGCTGTTTAGAGACAGCTATGACTCTAATGATATACCTCTATCTTTTAAACACAATGTGTGAGATGATCCTCAGGTTCTGCAAAACTAAAACAAAGCTGAGTGCATGAGACCAGTGAACCTCAAAGACATTGCAAGAAAGGAATTGGACAGAACTTTTCTAGCTGATTAATTCAGTGCCAAAACTATGCTCCTTTCCAGGATAGTTTGTCCAATCCCATCCTAGTTATAACCTCTCAGTCAAGTGGCTTTGTCCAGTAGCACTGTATGCCTAACATTCTCCCAGCAAGATTTGCAAGATCTAATTTATTGTGCTTTGAGATCCTCGATGAAAGGCGTGACAGGACTGCAAAGTGTCTCATCATGTAAAAAAGCTGGGGTTATAAAGACCCCAGTGGCCTCTGGCAGGCGTTTTATGTAACAGACTCCCATGCTTGCTTTCCTGCACTCTGAAGAAAGAAAAATTCACCTCTTGCATAGTGTCCCGTGACAATTGTCTTAATTAAAACACTGTAGGATGTCAGCGAGCATGATGTTGCCGAGTGACAGGAATTCCAGCACTGAGATTGAACAGCTCTGGGGGTGACAATTCCAGAGAGAAGGGAGGGTGGCTTGAATCATGGAGCTGTTCTTCTTTCTGCCTTCTGAAGGTATCCAACAATTTCTGAGAGTGAGAGCTGCAGATTTTATGTAGGGTTTGCTATGCTTTCCACAGATAAGTCCTCCTGTATGCCCAGTTTCTGTTGTTTTCTTTGCAGCCTTTCTGTTTCTTTTTGGAGAGATGATGTTTGCAAAAAACAGGTGTCCAGTCCAAGAGTTCATGCAGGGAGGGAGGCAGATTCCAGATTGGAGATGCGATTAAGTTCTTTGTTTCTTGTTTTTCATCCCTTTGGAAGCCTCAGAGCCTTAATCCCACCTCTTTCACCACCCCACCTGATTCATAAATCCTTGTGCTAATGCAACATTCCTTTGAAGAGTGATAATCAAATTTCCCAAAGAAAAGTAGTTAGGAAGAGAGAATTGTAAAGGAAGTCATAAATATATCCAGGAGTGGGGATGAACAAACAACATCACACACAACAGCATAAGGTAAATTGGATTAGAAGTGGGGGTGGGGGTGGCAGAAAGCGCAAGTTCATAATGACAGCAGTCACATCACTTTTGGTGTGTCTAACAGTCCATTGCACAATTTTCAGGTGAATACTCCATTTGAGATTGGGACCTCGTACTATTCATAAAATAGACTTCCGTGCAGGTTGACAACTCATTTTCCGAAGAAGGCATAACCAGGCCCACCTACCTATAATGCTGAAGTCACACACAACACTCAACTAGATGTATGTGGAATGGCAGGAAAACATAATATCTGCCACAGCATTGTGCCCTTCCCAGCATAACACTGTATACTCATTTTTCTCTTTCTAAAAATATATATTTATTTTTACATCACAAAACTTTGTGAGAACTTTGAGAGCATTACATAAGGATTGCACCAGATCACAGGTGCTCAAGCATTTAACTGTCCTTTTGTTATTTCATATGGTCATTTGAGCCCTGGTAAGGTTCCACACAGACTTTGGCTGGCTACTCTGTCTGGGTAAACTTTAGGTGACCACCAGCAGAAAATTTTTCACAAGCCTACTTGCCTTATTCATTCATTTTGTTATGTGAATAATGGTTACCCTGACTGCCATAAAAGCAGATGGACAAGTTGCCATAAGACATTTCTAACATCCCAAACATAAGCATATTTACTCAGAAGAAAGTGCCACTGACTCTCTCCCTAATAAGTGTGGATAGGATTGCAGTCTTACACCTCAGCCCTAGGCATATTTGCTTGGAAATAAGTCTTACTGTGTTCAGTGGAACTTATTTCATAGTAAGTGAGTGTAGGCTTAGTTCCTGTTCTTTCCCCTTGAACTATCTATCCTGTTGTTGATCCTGTTTCTCTGCCCCAATTGTACTCCAGCTTCTGTAGTGGTTCATTGTCTGAATTGTACTTAACTTGTAGGTTTCTTATTTTGGCTGCTGTCTGTTCACATTCTAGAAGAAAAGAAAAGCAATTATTCAGAAAGAAATTGAATGGAACAAAAATGGGCCCTGTCCCATGGGCCAGGGTAAGGAGAAACGCTCCAGACTCATCTCTAAGATGCTGTCCTGCTCTGCTTTTTTCCTGTTGCTGCTGGTGAGGGGTCCTAAGACAGGGAAGAGGCTGTTCCATCTGCCTACCCACCCTGTTCTTACGTGCCCAGCCAGCCAGGACAATGATGCTAATTCCACAGGAAGAGAGTGAAAACACCTGTGGTTAATTGTCTTATGTTCAGCCCACAGATCAGCTACCAAGGCTACTGCAGTGCAGACCTTTCGGGGTCTCCATGAGGGCATCACCCCTTTAAATTTGTACTGCTGTATGTATTATCCAGCAAGAGAAAGTGAGTGTTGTTGTATTATTGGATGATTGGAATTGTGCTTTTGCTGCCCAAACTGAGAATCTGGGTTGTCATGTTTTTGAATGTTTCAAAGTTGCCCAACACCTCTCAGTGTGGTAGACTAAATCGGTATAGAGTATGGCCCTAGGTGAGAGATGGGGAATGAATGGTTATATTACTGTTTGTATGACATTATATTGCCCTAGATGGAAGTTGTGAATGACTTGTTAATTATGCTTGATGCTGCTATGTATTTTTGTAGACCAAGAATTTGCTCCTTAATGCTTGTTTGAATGGAAATAAGTTGTCTATATGGTTGGTGGCAATGAATCAGAGTGGGGTTTGGATATGGAGGACTGCTAAGGACATGTTTGGGAGGAGTTACTGTAGGGGGAAGAGGGGTGTGGTGCCTATTTTAGATATTTTAATTACTAACAATGCTGTTTTGTGGAATTTGTTGTATTTTTGTATTTGATTTTATTCATAATGTTTATGTTGAGAAAATTTTATTTTTATGTTAATTGTGCTGTTTTGAATGTGTCTTTTATATTTGGTCTGTATTGGTAATGTTTTCTTTTAAAATTTTGTGATGTTTTTGTTTGATGTTTGATACCACCCAATGTCTTTAAAAAACTTGCAAGGTCAACCACTCAAACATTCAAATATCAGATTAGTAATACTCTGGGGAAAAGTTTACAAGGGTTTGATAATATGAATTGCAGGTATGAAGACTCTATTGGAATTCTATGTTGAAGATGCGTAAGCTGTACTGGGTTTAGTGATCATGACCAATTTAAATTTGTTATGAAGAATTAATTTAATAGAAGACTCAGAAGATCAATGAAATGATACATATTACAAAGAATGTGTTTCAAGACCTGAGTTGCTTACCAGAGCAATATTCCATAAAAAAAAAATGCAGGTACCACTTGTAATTCAGGCATCTCAGAAGATTCCAGTTGTACTAAGGGATAAAGTTCAAACTAAAATTAATTATATGAGAAAGCTAAATATGCAGGTAGAAGAACCTACAAAGTGAATCAATCCAACAGCTGATTTGTGGGCAAGTCCAGCAAAAACAAACAAACCCGGATAAGAATATATTTGGACTTGAGATAAGAGCAAAACTATTCTAAGAGAAGATATTCAATTGTCTGTTATAAAAGAAATCACCACTCAGTTAGCAGGAGTAGAGCTATTTATAGTCCTTGATGCCAGTTGAGGATATTGGCAAAATCAGCTGGGTGACAAATGTTCCAGACTGTATACATTCAACACATCTTTTAGCACATACAGTATTTTTTGTACTTCTGCAAATCTTGGAGTTTCACACACACACACTGCTGCTCCTTCCTCTTGTATGCCAGTGATGGTGTTTTTTGTGCTGTGCTGAAATCTGTCCTCCAGTTTCCTGAAAGTTTTATTCCCCAGTGAAACACGCTTGCATTTTTCTACTTTTTTCTCAAGACACTTTAATTTTTTTTTAGGATTTCTGCAAGTGTGGGGTTTTAAGCTTACTTTATTGTTGCAAGGTGGCTGAGGATAGCGTGTGTGTTTTTCTTTCCAGTAAATGTTTTCCCAGCACTCTGCAACCTCCCCAGCTGCCCATACTTCCTCATACGGGAAGAGTTACCTCATGATGTCTGCCCTTGGGTGTTAATTGAAGTACGGGTACTGGGGAAAGCAGCAGAGGACAGGCTACTGGTGACATGATTTGTTGAATGAAAGGATACTCACAAACACCCCTCAGTCACCTCAAAATTAAAGCAATCACCACAAAAAGAAAAAAAAATCCTGCACCTCACCCATAAGAATTTCACTGGAATTTTCTCTACACTTTGATAATTTTTAATGTGATTTCCTTTCCCATTAATTGATGGACAATGCTTGGGTGTGAAAATGGGATAAATTTGTAGCACAGCACTAGCTGCTTTTGCTACATAAGGATTGGTGTTTTTTGCTATTAGTATGGGGAGGACTGCCTCAGAGGGAAGCAGTGGTAAACCCCCACTGAATACCGCTTTCCATGAACACCCTATTCATAGGGTCGCCATAATTTGGAATCAACTTGAAGGCAGTCCATTTCCATTTTATACAGGACAATGATGCTATTTTTAGGGATCATGGATTGTAGATATCTTATGTAATATCTGCTTTGTAAAAAGATGCCACAGGAGACAAATGTGAAACCAACTCTGCTTAACATTGTGCAGTTGTTACCTAAGAATAGCCCTGCTGGATCTGGCCAAAGGCCTATCTAGTCTAGCATCCTATGCTCAGAGTATACTCTTGCTTATTGAAACTATTTAGAGGAATTGTATACATGATGGAATCTTTTTTTTAGAATGAGAGAATGCCCACAAGTCTTAATATAGTGAGTGCTGAATATCATACACAACATGTAGAAATTGAGCTATGTAAAAAGAGGCACAATAAGGTGTTTATTAGCCAGATATAGGTGCTCATATATAAGTCCTGGAACTGTCATGTATCAGATGTCAAATCTTCTGGGGGGAAAAACCCAAAAAGAAACGATGCAATTCCAAAAGGACTTAGGCTGCTTTCACACTGCACTTTATTCCGTTATTCTGATGATTTCTTAGCTGGTAATTTGCGCATTATATTTGATCTTTCACACGATGCACAAGCTAGCTTCAGAATTCTAGTGGAATGTAGTGGAAGTTTAGCGCTAATTTCCGTGAGAAATGATACCAGAAATAATCCGTTAGCAAGGCTGGGAACCCGGAAGATTGCAGGAGTTTTTCACTAGCTGCAGCCACTCACATGACAGGCATCCCAGCATGCAGTGCGTTCCCACCCTTTAGTTGCACGTGGGGGGGATGTTGCCTGACAAACGTTTTACCGGTATTCGGGCATCGGCACAGATAGCAGCAGGATTTCCCACACACACCCCTGTCTTGATACAACTAAAACCATTTAAAAAGTCAGATCCTAAAGGGAGAGGGCTTGCATGATGATGGGACAAGATCTTTGACCTCCTACACAGTGGGGAACAGTGTGTATGGGTGAGGGACGAAAACAAGCGATGTGAAAGACAATCCCGTGAAATGCTGAAAAAGCTGCTGTTCCTTAACGCAACAGGTACTGCAGTGTGAAAGGGATTTTAGAAATCGGAGCTACCTTTTTAATCCTTTAATCCTTTAAACTAACGTAATCAGCCCCATGTGCGAAAGCAGCCCGAGTTACCTTCTGTCAAATTGGAGTGTAGAAACCTGCAAAAGTGACTGAGCAACATGTGGCCCCAAATATGATAATGTTTGGCTCAGACTGATGATGCAGCTGTCTACAGGAGGAACAGAAGAGATCTGTAGAGCCTTACAAGTCTTGAGCCAGTGATGGATGAAACAACTGAGAATGTAGACATACCTGCATCAAATATAGACAAGCTAGAATCTCAAGACAGAACAAATGGAACTGTTGTAGCTGAAAAGTGCCAGTGAGACTTCAGAGAAACTTTTGGACACTAAGATGCTGTAACATCAAGTGACAGAATTAAAAACAACCCTACAGATAGTAATATTTTCTTTAAAAGAGGGAAGGAAGAATCATAGCAGGAACCAAAATGCTCTGTGAGTGGGTGTATGGAAGGAAACAACTCCCACACCAGCAGAGAAGTGAAAGGGAGGAGAGCAACCCTTTTGAGTTCAGTTGTCATAAGAACTCACGAAGAATAAGGCTATCACTGACTACTAGCCACATTGGCTATGTTCTACCTCTGGTATTGGAAGCAATATGCCTCTGAATACTAGTTGCTGGGAATCACAGGTGGTGAGAGTGTTGTACTCATGTTGTGTGCTTCCTGTAGGCATTTGGCTGGCCACTGTGTGAAGAGGATGCTGAACTAAATGGGCCTTTGGTCTGATCCAGCAGGGCTTTTCTCATGTTCTTATGTAAGAACTATACAAGTTTAAGTTTTGCTTCAGTTTATTTATTTATTTATTTATTATTTGATTTATATCCCATCCTGGGAGCCCAGTTCTAAGGCATATTTTTCCAAAGCAAATATTATTTGAGATATCTACCATCCCTGATGCTAAATCTCAAACAACATTTGATTTTAGCTCTTTAGCTATAAGAACAGAGATTATGAACCTCCCTACTGCCTCCAACATAGGGTTGCCATTTGGCCCACTTTTCTGGAGTTTGAGTTTTGGATAGGCCATCCAGAGTCCTTTGCTGCCCTTGATTCCAAGTTTCGTTTTTTAAAAAAATAAGTCACTAGGCTTTATAAAAGCAGAGGTACAAGGCAAAATGTACATTTTATTATTACATATTACATAGTATTATTTTGTTATTTATTGTATTTTTATGCTATTTTATGTTCACCGCCCAGAGAGCTATTGCTAGTCGGGCAGTATATAAATTTAATAAATAAAATATAAATAAAATAAATAAATACATGCAGTATTCTGCCTAATTGTTTTGTGAGAAGGGAGCCCTCTCACACCTCCCATTGTCATGGCAAATGAGGAAAGTCTCAGCTAGGATTGAAATGTATGGGAAGCAGTGATATCCACAGAGATGTGGGGGAGGATTAAGAGTCACAATTCATTTGCCTGCATATTGAAGCTATTTTTTTATTCCCTGGGGCAGAAGGGCTCATAGAAAATAATGGAGAAATCCAGGAATTTGGCATACCTGTGATTGGGCAGCAACATGCTCCCTCCCCTGAGAAAAGGTAGCAGCAAAGATCAGAATGTATGCTGTTTCTAGCTTGTCTCATTTCATATAAAAATGTGATTTCTTTTCTTTTTTAACTTTAAAATGCTCTTTTATCCCTATATTACAGGTGTGTGTGTATGTGTGTGTGTGAGAGAGAGAGAGAGGGTGTGTGTGTTAGCAACCCTGCAATATAGTCCAGTTAATAATACAGATTAGAGGCAGGTTGAGGTGGTATGGGTTTTCAGCCAAAATATTACATACAGAACACTGTCCAAAATTGATGCATTATCAGTGCATTGTTTTTTGTGCAACTGCCAAACATCAAACAAGAGCGTTGTTTCACTTAACTAGAGGTTTAATATATTATTGAATTTAACCTCAAAATAGGATCAAACTATGGAAGAAGATCAAGACTCTTGTGATAGCTCCACCTGCTTGCTTGTTCCAGGGGACTTGAGCTGCATCTGACTTCATACCCTTTTGGTTTTACTCGCTTACACACATCCATTTTTTTCCTCTGGAGAAATCTGTTAAGTAGGGCCCAGGAAACAAAAAAATAGGGGCCTTATTGATTTCAAATGTAGAGAGGAACTGAGTTCCCACTGTATCAACAGTATTTGGCGTGAAAGTGGCCTTTGTTCCAAGGCACACTGATTCCTTTCAGCTTCTCACTCTCCAGCTGCTGGGAGCTGGGCAATGTTTTGACGGACAGAGCAAATGCAATGCAGACAGTTGTTTTAATTCTTAGCCAGTTGCCGACATCACTCACAAGAAGCAGAAAAATGAAGGGAAAAAAGAGTCTGGATTCTTCCCTTTAGTTATCTCAGCACAAGAACTACATTTGGATGGCAGGGCAGAAAGAGAGCCTATTGGTGAATGTAACAGATACAGCAGGCTGTGCTTATGCATGGAAGAGAACTAGAGCAGGAATAAAAAAATTATTCTCAAACCTACTGGAGCATGAAGTTTTTTGGGGGAAACATAAAACCTTATTTTTCTCTTCACTTTCATTGTATCCATAGGGGCTCCTTTCCCTTTCAGTTCTCTGTACCTGTTCCCCTATTTCTTTCTTTTTATTATTATAGTTGTGCATATAGTGCCAGAAGTACCCCCGAAAAAGTATTGTTGTTTTGAAATATCTGTAACTTATTCATCCTCCCTTGCAGAACTGAATTTTCCCTATATCAGCTGCAGAGATTTCAACAAACTTGCCATTCTGAGAGAAATGCACCTTCCACATACACTTATTTAATTTATTATTATTTATTTATTTATTATTAAATTTATATCCTTCCCTTCCTCCCAATAGGAGCCCAGAGTAGCAAACGAAAACGGTAAAAAAAACTCTAAAACATCATAAAAACAGACTTTAAAATATATTAAAACAAAACATCTTTTAAAAAAAAGCTCTTAAAAAATCTTAAAAAGCAATTCCAACACAGATGCAGACTGTGATAAGGTCTCTACTTAAAAGGCTTGCTGAAAGATGAAGGTCTTCAATAGGCAACAAAAAGATAACAGAGATCTTAATATTTTAGTCCCTGATTTAGTTAACTAGCCTGTGAAGCAGGCCTGTTTCTGTTCAGCTAAGGGACAACATGATTGCAGTTATGGGAGTAACAATAAGACATCAGATAAGCAGCAAGTCGGCAGGATGGAAGACATCATAGTAGTTCAGAGGCCCTTTTGCACAATCAATTTTATGTGCAGTAACTGTGTATCTTGCTTGTTGCACACTTTAAGCTACCATTGCACAGTGTTTCATTTCTCAGTTGGTGATGAAAGAGCAGGAACATAGGTCTCCTTTCAGCTAGTGGGCGGGGCCCAATTTGATAGGAAAGAGGCAAACCCACATATACTCCACCCCCTGCACCCCATTGTATCTCAGAACAGATCCATCCAGCAGCAGATAGCAGGCTTTTTGCAGAGCTACAGGCTTTTTTGGAATCCTTTCAGAAAACCAATCACAAAACATTTATTTGATGAGGCTAGGGGCACATGGAGGGAAAGAAATCCACAGTGAAGGATCCAACTCTCCACTACTGATCTGGGAAGAAAACTTACTCTCGAACCACATGGAGAGAGAAGAGTGTATCACTGCGCCTGTTCCCCCTGAAACCGTATTAAAAAAAGTTTCCAAACTTTCAAGGCCATAAACATTAACTCGGGCCTTCAAACTTCATGGAGAAGAATTCCTCTACAGTAGTTGGAAAGACAGCACTGTAGCACAGTGCCAGATTCCATAGACAGAAGAAAGCACTCCATCCCTAGTCCGCAAACAGTTCTTATCACCATCCATTGTAGAAGGGGAAAAGCTTCACCTTGACCAGACTTGTGGGCTGTTGAAAAGCAATAGAAACAATGGCTACCTATAAAGCCCCCTGAGGCACTTAGGAAGGGTTTTCAAACTAGTGCTCTAGGTCTCTCTTGCGGAGGAAGAAGGATCCTCAAGTTAGCTTCAGCAGCAAGCTGGTTCCCCTTTTTACAATATGAGTGTACCAAGACAATAGCTATGGTATGGGACTCCAGAACCAAATGGGTCTAATGCTGACAAGGAAAGAGTAGTACTCCCATGTCTCAAAAAAGGAAGAGGAGTCCTATGGAGGTGAAGACATTATACCTGTAATAGACCACCAAGGCAGATGTCTCTACCTCAAGATATTTTCTGCTTAATGGTGAAGGCAATGCATAGGCTTGAACCAGTGTTCAAAGGTCCCCAACAAAATTACACCTCCACTTCTGAAAGCCTAAACAATCTCTAGTCAGATTTCCTTCTAGGGAATGTGCTCTTGGCAACATTTGGACTCAAAAACATAAGAACAGCCTGCTGGATCAAGCCAATGGCCCATCTAGTCCAGCATCCTATTCTCACAGTGGTCAATGAGATGCCTATGGTAAGCCCACAAGCAGGACCTGAGCACAACAGCACTCTCCTTGGTCCCCATCCTGCAGTTTCCAGGAACTGATACTCAGAAGCATACTGTCTCTGAATGTGGAAGCAAAGCAAAGCTAGTAGCCATTGACAGCATTATTTTCCTTGAATTTGTCAAATCCTCTGTTAGAGCCATTCAAATTAGTGGCCATACTGTGGGAGCGAACTCCATAGATTAACTATGAGCTGTGTGAAGAACTTTCTTTTGTCTGTCCTGAATCCTGTAATATTCAGCTTCATTGGATGTCCATGAGTTCTAGTGTTATGACACACAGAGAGAAACTCTATCCACTTCCTCCATGCCATGCAAAATTTTATAACTTCTGCCATGTCCCTTCTTACCTTTTCTGTAAACTAAGAAATCCCAAATGCTGCAACCTTTCCTCACAGGAGAGTCTCTCCGTACCCTTGATCATTTTGGTTGCCCTTTTCTGAATTTTTTTCCAGCTCTTCAAGGTCTTTTTTGAGGTGAGGCGACCAGAACTATATACAGTATTCCAAATGTAGTTGCACCATAGATTCATAACAGCATTATGATACTGGTAGTTTTATTTTCGGTTTCCCCCCCCCAATGATCCCTAGACTGGAATTTGCTTTTTTCACAGCCGCTGCACACTGGATCACATTTTCATCCAGCTGTCCACTATGACCCCAGGTCTCGTTCCTAGTCAGTCACTGCCAGTTCAGCACCCATGAGCGTATATGTGAAATTAAAATATTTATTTTTAATCTTAGCTAATCCTTTCCTATCTAGATCAGCCAAAAAGCTCACTGGCAAGGGTGGAGATATGCATTGTATATTTCTCACAGCATAATTAGTGATAAGTGATATAATTTTACCCAATCACCCAAGTTGATGCCTAAAGCAGCATGTTTGTGAACTTTCTTTATTATTACTTTTCTTTAAAAATATGAATATGTGTTTTCTGCCTGCCCACCCACCAACACACATGTAGCCAGTACTGTTTTTAAAAGGGGATTAAAAGCAGTGCAGCTATCCCCTTCCTAACATCTAGTATGTGTGCCTGGGGTATTGCCATATTGTCAGTGAAACAAAGGTCTGTTGGTGCATGATCTGACATTATGCAGAAAGGATCTAAAACAAAATCTGACTTAAACCCCCTGTTGGATCAGACCACATGCAGGTTGCCTCTCATATTGGAGGTAGCACAAAGGCATCACAATTAGTAGGTTGACAGCTTTATATTTCATGTTTTTTTAAATCCTGTTTTAAAACCATCCACATTGGCAGCCATTACCACATACTGGAAAAGCAAATTCCATAGTTTAACTACGTGTTGTGTGAAGAGGTATTTCCTTTTTTCTGGCTTGAACACTTTCTCCACACCGTGGAAAAATGTATACCCCCCTCTCCTGATTCACCTAACTAAAAAGCCACAGACATTATAATATTTCCTTGCAAAGGAGTTTATCAAGTCCCTTGATAATTTTGATTGCCCCTTTCTGCCTCTTTCCCAGCGCTATATTATTCATGAGCGCAGGACTCTTTTTCAATCCACATCCTGCTATCATCACTCCTTGAAGAGAGACTTGCCTAGAGTTCATTTTCTCAGGACCAAGTGCAATACACAGTCATCTCCCGTCACACCCACGTCTGCTGTAATTCATGTGGTTCAGCATTTGGGGGAACAGCTTTTTGATCCGGAGCTGTGCCAAGAGAAGTGTTGCTTGAGGCATTAGCAGACAGGTTTCCCTTGCTCAAGCCAGGAATCGATCCTTGATGTGTTCAGCTTGGACTACTGGGCCATCTGTCGGCACAGGCTGTACCCTGTTCTCTGGCCCTGCTACGCTTCTCCACAGTTACACAAAGTACCAGCAGGTAGTGAGGCAGTTATTGCATGATGTACAGCTATCCTTGTGTTGATGATGTCAAAAGGGGTAATCATTATTATTGTTGTTTTATTGAAAGAAATGTTTACAGACCGCATAAGGGAAAAAACACAAATGTAGCAACCCTCATCTGTAAATTGATATTTGATTTATTCCAGCATGTGACAGTGACTGGCCAGCCTTGGTCGCCAGCTTTTCATCCTGTTCTGCCAACTCTTCAATTGAACTTACCTATCTATCATAATTACCAGCTCCCTTTCAAATATGAAAGTAAAATGCTACATACCAGGTCTTGCTATACAGCTGGCTCTGAAGCTACCCTGCTGCTAGGGCTGCTAGCAGGCATAGATAGTACAGTACTATGCATGTCTATAGTGGTGCTGCATGTACCACCTGAAAAGCCAGTGGAAATCTCTGGAATATGTGCTTCAGCATAGCATTCTGTCTCCAACATTTTCACAGTTTGAACTTTGGTGCCCTCCCAAACTGAGAGGTCTCCCATTTTCACAGATTTATAAACAAGGTTGCTGCTAGTAACATATTGTTGTGCGCCTCCCCCGTCTCTGAGCGGTGAGATTTCTAGGGGTCCCTGCGCTCACCCAGGGTTTGGTTTCCTTGGGAAGAAGGTCAGTGGAGGCTGTGGTGTCTTTATGAAATATTTTTATTTATTTACACACATTCCAACCTGAGCTTAGGATGGAGGGGTTCAAGCATCAGCAGTCCAATATCCAGCTTTTCCATCAGTGTTACAGGAGGCATCCTAAAGCCATGGTGCAGAGAGCCAGTCTCTGTGCCTGCCTCCAGTTCCCAGCCTTTCTCTAGACACACTCAACACACACTAAAAACACAAACCTCTCCTAGCCTCCGGGGGGGGGTGAGGCTCTCTTGAAGAGTTTCAATGACAAAAGGATCTTCCTGGCCCATTCACCAGTTGCTGGGCACCTGATAGACCCATTAACAAACCTGGCCACTCTATTAGCTTAACAAAAGAAACTCATCTGGTCAGCAGAGTCAGCCCTTCACGCCAAGGCACAGGATTCCAAATCAGAGGCTGGAAGGGGACTCACAGGAATCATCCATTCCAACCCCTAAACTCACAACAATATAAAATAGCATACCTCTATATGATCCCTTTGTGGACATCTGTATATGAAACTATACGTACTGTTGCCTAATGCATTTTCCCCCTGGCTGTTGATTCTCTAAATCCAGCTAAGAAGATGAAAATTCAGTTCACTCAGCTGATAGGATGATGCTAAGAAAGTCAAGACCTTCTTACATCTTTTCTGTATGAATCGTTGTTTTGTATCTGAATAAAGGATGTCCAGGAGCTAGAGTGATCCTTTGAACAACAACAAGAAGAAGTTTGATGTGGGTTGAGAAAACCTGGAATTCTCATTTGACACTGATTCATTGGCTGGCCTTGAGCAAACCACTTTCTGTCAGCCCATCTGCAAAGTAGTAGTGATACTGACCAATGTCACAGGGTTGTAGTTCATGTAAAATGTTTTGTACATTGAAATTGCATTGATTAAATCAATACATGATTAATAATCAATATTTGGGCTCCTGTTGCTGTTCTGTGCCTGTCAAGATCGAGAGTTTCCACTTTATTCTTTTGTCTTTCTGTCAGTCAGATAAGTTTGTTCAGATACAGGGTCATACTGTTTGGCTCCGAGGAAAGTCTAAGCCCTTATTGAATGGAGTCAGTGGCAAAACAAGCTTGGAAGTGGTGAGATAAGGACTGGCTCTGCCGTTAGGCAGAGTGAGGAAGCTGCCTCAGACAACTGATTATGGGGTGGGGAGGGGAAACAAGATGAAACTCTGCAGAACCTCACAGCTTAAGGGCTGCAGGTAACCATCCCCATCCCACCCCAAAGATGCATTCATCACATATTGGGCCCACATTATAATGAAACGAGCGGGGGAAAGTGACAATCTATTTGCTTACATTTCTAGGAATGTTATGTGCTTAAATTTAAGATTTATGCACTCATTCACTACAGAAAGTTCAGCTCTGCATGGCTTGTTTTCTTGATTTATTGTGCAAGCAAGATGAGTGAAATTGCACTGAATGTTTGTTTTATTCCCTTTCTCTCTAGGTGTCTCAGGTTCCCGTTGAATCATGTGAACAGTACACAACCTGTGGAGAATGTCTGAGTTCAGGAGACCCTCACTGCGGTTGGTGTGCTCTGCACCATACGTAAGTTCAGCATTAACTGGTGATTATTATCTTAAGACCAGCTCAAATACCTCTTAATTCCTTCCATATGTGGTGCCATTATTACTTAATTAATGCAACCCTAAAAGCCATCAACACTATAGGGATTTCTTTGCTTACTTTGTGTGATAAATGTCATTGGGCTCTTAGAGAAGACTCCATTTTCTAAACCAGAAATTAATGCAAAAGTATAAGATAACATTATTACATGTGTGACTTTTGGACACTAAATCTAGTATACACACATCTTTTAGGCACTTGAATAATCCCTGAATCTTGCATTGTTTTGCAAGATGATATGAGCAAAACCATCTGCATTTTTACAAGCAGTCACATCAGCATAATCTCATTTTCAGCCACATTGGTATTTTGCTGTGACTGTGAGATCAGGCCAAATAACTGAGATCAAAAAATGATAAGAAACATGATACTGTGCAAATAATATAGTAATCATGATCATCTTCCAAGTTACTCAGACCTGTGTTTTTACCATTAATTTAATGTGTTAATTAGACATTTTCATATATCAGACTCCAGAAACAGCCACAATCCCCTCTAAAGCCTACTTACGTTTGCCTAATATTGTCACTTTAATCTTAATGCAATGCCTCCCCCATACCTTGTTGTCTCCTTGTCTCTATTCCTTTTCCACAAAACAAGCTATCGCACACCTGTCAACAGCCCTTCCTGGCATCAGTTGCTTCCCTTTGACTTCAGCCTAATAGAATCACTGTTTAAATACCACTTAGAAATTTCAGAAAGGCTGTACACTTCAGTCTCTGGCTTAAACCCTGAAAAGTAATGAAATTGCCCAGACTTGGTAGCCTAGCTATTCTCTGCTGAGCTTGTCGATGTCTACTGGGACAAAGGATAAAGGTTTTGCAGGCAACATCCTCGGGAAAGCTGAGGAAGCTGTGCCTGTGAATTATTGAGGTGTTTGGCATCTTTTTCACTCCAACAATGGAGTGCTGCCTTTAGCAGAAGGGGTGCCCAAAGTCTGAAGGAGGGAAAGGCCTAGAGTTCATTTACAGAAAGGAGTCCAAAAACCCCTTTGGGCCTGTTGCCAGCACTCCCATGAAGTGTTTAGCAGTTGGGGTGGAGGCAGAAGGTACCCACACAATAGCAGTTGGCAAGATGCCCATGCAGCAGGTGTTGAGAGAGTAAGAGAGAAAGAGTGGAGGAAGGCTCTGATGCAATATCCTGATTGGATCAGAGACCTGCATATAGCAGGCTAATTTCTATGCCTCACTGTCAGAACGCGTTCTTCCAAGGCTCCCAAGGCTTGTTGTCCCTTTTAAAAAACCAAACCAAACCAAAGCATTTTGTCTCTATTCTGTTCCTCACACCACTTTTATCATCATTTTGGAATCAAGGTAAAGCAAAGGTTTTTCATAAAGCTCAGTTTCCATTTTGGCACAAAAATAAGGAAAGGGTTTTCCAAAATGCTAAGTCTCCAGTTGCATGTAGCCTCTTCACAGAAACCTTCCCCATCACAGATCTACAGGGATAAGTAAAGCTGTACCCAGCAGGATGTTTTTTTCTATGCAACTTTTAAAGATGTAAAAGTTGACTCAGAGTCTGTTTGTTGTTGTTGTTATGTGCCTTCAAGTCGATTACGACTTATGGCGACCCTATGAATCAGTGACCTCCAATAACATCTGTCATGAGCCACCCTGTTCACATCTTGTAAGTTCAGGTTTGTGGCTTCCTTTATGGAATCAATCCATCTCTTGTTTGCCGTCCCTCTTTTTCTACTCCCTTCTGTTTTTCCCAGCATTATTGTCTTTTCTAGTGAATCATGTCTTCTCATGATGTGTCCAAAGTATGATAACCTCAGTTTCATCATTTTAGCTTCTAATGATAGTTCTGGTTTAATTTGTTCTAAAGGTAAAGGTGTCCCCGCACTTGTAGTGTGAGTTGTTTCCGACTCTTAGGGTGATGTCTTGTGACGTTTACTACGCAGACCATATATATGGGGTGGGATTGCCAGTTCCGTCCCTGGCCTTTCTTTACCCCCCAGCATATGCCGAGTACTCATTTTACTGACCACGGATGGATGGAAGGCTGAATGGACCTCAACCCCTTTAACCAGAGATTTGACTTCCTCCTTTCGTTGGAATCGAACTCCGGCCGTGAGCAGAGCTTCGGCTGCGTTACCATCGCTTACCACTCTGCACCCAATTATTTCTTTTTTGCAGTCCATGGTATGGGGAAAGCGCTCCTTCAATACCACATTTCAAATGAGTTGATTTTTCTCTTATTGGCTTTTTTCACTGTCCAACTTTATTGATTGATTTATTGATCTATATCCTGCTCTTCCTCCCAGCAGGAGCCCACTTTCACATCCATACATAGAGATCGGGAATAGCATGGTCTGAATGATCCTGACTTTAGTGTTCAGTGATACATCTTTGCATTTGAGGACCTTTTCTAGTTCTCTCATAGCTGCCCTCCCCAGTCCAAGCCTCCTTCTCATTTCTTGACTATTGTCTCCATTTTGGTTAATGACTGTGCCAAGGTATTGATAATCTTTGACAAGTTCAATGTCCTCATTGTCAACTTTAAAGGTACATAACTCTTCTGTTGTCATTACTTTAGTTTTCTTGACATTCAGCTGTGGTCCTGCTTTTATGCTTTCCTCTTTTACTTTCATCAGCATTTGTTTCAAATCATTACTGGTTTCTGCTAGTAGTATGGTATCGTCTGCATATCTTAAATTATTGATATTTCTCCCTCCAGTTTTCACACCTCCTTCATCTTGGTCCAATCCCGCTTTGTGTATGATATGTTCTGCGTATAAATTAAACAAATAGGGTGATAAAATACACCCTTGTCTCACACCCTTTCCGATGGGGAACCAATCGGTTTCTCCATATTCTGTCCTTATAGTAGCCTCTTGTCCAGAGTATAGGTTGCGCATCAGGACAATCAGATGCTGCAGCACTCCAATTTCTTTTAAAGCATTCCATAGTTTCTCATGATCTACACAATCAAAGGCTTTGCTGTAATCTATAAAGTACAGGGTGATTTCCTTCTGAAATTCCTTGGTCCATTCCATTATCCACTGTATGTTTGCGATATGATCTCTGGTGCCTCTTCACTTTCTAAATCCAGCTTGGGCATCTAGCATTTCTTGCTCCATATATGGTAAGAGCCTTTGTTGTAGAATCTTGAGCATTAATTTACTTGTACAGTATGGGATAATAAGGCAATAGTTCGATAATTACTGCATTCTCTGGGATCCCATTTCTTTGGAATTGGGATATATATTGAACACTTCCAGTCTGTGGGCCACTGTTTAGTTTTCCATATTTGTTGACCATTTTTTGTCAAAATTTGGACAGATTCAGTCTCAGTAGCTTGTAGCAACTCTATTGGTATGTCATCTGTTCCTACTGATTTGTTTCTTCTAAGTTTTTAAGAGCAGCTTTCACCTCACATTCTAGAATTTCTGGTTCTTCATCATACGGTTCCTCTGTGAATGAATCTGTCATCCTTGCATCTCTTTTATAGAGTTCTTCAGTGTATTGCTTCCATCTTCCTTTTATTTCATCTCAGTCAGTCAGTGTGTTCCCCTGTTGATTATTCAGCATCCCTACTCTCGGTTTAATTTTCCCTTTACTTTCTCTAATCTTTTGGAATAGGGCTCTTGTTCTACCCTTTTTGTTGTCCTCTTCTAAGGCTTAGGTGCTGAGATGCCTCCCTGAAGAAAGAGACCTTCAGTTTTGGAATTGAAGCTTCTTGAGATCACATTTTGCAACATTCCTATTGCCATGATTCTCACGATACAAGGCTGAACTCACTAGATAGAGAGTTGTTAGGGCACTGGCACTGGCAACTATACGTTAGTAGAGAAACTGTTGGGGCTTAGGCCATCTTAGACTAATTTATGTGCCTCTGGATGCATATTGATTGTCTCAGTGGATATTGATTGTCTGTTTTCTGTCCTCTTTCCTTTGTTCTACCAGTGCAACCAAGGCAGCTTTGCCTTTGTTCCCCCTGGAATGATATTGGGATTTACCTCTTTTTGCAAGCCTTTTTTTCCCCCTCCGGAGACTTATCCAATGGATATCTTTAAGCAGGTTTAGTCAATGTGGTGGCTTCTGAACGTTGTTGGGCTACAACTCCCACCATCCCTGACCACTGGCCATACTGGCTAGGGCTGATGGAAGCTGGAGTCCAAGAATATCTGGAAAGCACCACAATGACTACCGTTGTCTTAAAGCATGCCTTAAGTCCATTCTTTTACTACACAGGCTACAACACAATTAGTGACTGTTGCTGCTGAGCTGGTCTTTGCTACATTTGCAGACGCTCAGGCTATAGTCCTAAACACACTTACGAGGAAATAAGGCCTGTGGACATAGTGATAATTTGCATGCATAGGATTGCACTGTCAGCTATTCTTTTTTCTGGACCTGCAGGGGCCCAGAATGAAAATGTTTTGAGACTGTGTAGTCCAGGTTCATATGTTCTAATACTAGAAAAAGAAATTAATAGTTTAGTTAGCCTGGTCTCCTGCAAACATTGTGACTGCTATTTTCAAAAACTCTCAACGTGCTTCAGAAGACTTATTCATTACAACATCTGCTGGGAAAATCAAGGTTTTGATGCTCATTATACCAGAGATAAAGTAGGAGGCTGCAGGCTCTGATAGGGTTAACTTGTGCCCAGACTGTTGTATCATTCTGCTTAATGTTTGATTCAATAACTGCTTCTTTCCACACATGTATGTATGTTCATTCATTCATTCTACTTTTTGGCAAGAAGGCCCTCCCCTTCCCATCCTCACACAAGTGGTTAGCAAGCATAAAGTAACTATAAAATACAGGCAACAAATCACACAACACTTGGGGGGGGCAAAGAACCATGGACACACCAGATTGAACACTACTAAAAAATAAAAGCAAGAGCAGAATATTAAACAGCATCTCAAATGGGAAGTGCCTAACTGGTGGCCCTCCAGGTGTTGTTGGCCTCCAATTCCCATCATTCCTGACTGTAAGACATGCTGGCTGGGTCTGATGCAAACTGGAGGGCTGCAAGTGAGTCATCCCTGATCTCAAAATATATTTATTTTATTTTATTTATTTAATTACATTTCTAGACCGCCCTATAGCAGAAAGCTCTCAGGGCGGTGTACAACAAATAAAATCACAATTAAAATATGAGCAAGTGTGGAAAATATATATATATATAGTACAATTATAAAACATTAATAAAATTGCCATTGAGATTTAAATTAAGATCATATTAAGTTTAAAATGTTAAATTAAAATATTTAAAAATTTACAAAATTTAAAAAGCCTGGGCGAAAAGGTAAGTTTTTACCTGGCGCCGAAAAGATGCCCTGGGAGGGCATTCCATAGTTCGGGGGCCACCACCGAGAAGGCCCTAGATCTAGTTGTTGATCTCCGGGCCTCTTTATGGGTTGGGACCCGGAGAAGGGCCTTCAACGTCGAGCGTAGTGAACGGGTAGGTACATAGCGAGAGAGGCGCTCCATCAGGTATTGCGGTCCGATGCCGTTTAGGGCTTTATAGGTAAGAACCAACACTTTGAATCTGGCATTCAAATGTCTTACATTTCAGATGTCAAAGTCTAGCTAAATAGCATGGTTTTGTTTGTATTCTGAAGTTAAGGATAGATATAGACAGAACACCTTCACAGGGGAGAGCATTCTACAATGCAGCTGCAACATTTCCAAGTCTCTATTACCAGAGACAGAACACAGCAGGGATGAGTTGATGAAGCACCATTATATCAATAGTGATAACTTAACATCACAGAATGGCAGAGGAACATTTCAGTCTCTCGAGCCCTTATTCCCAGCTCTATCATTACACTTAGTATGACCCCAGAATCCAGTGAGGTTCCATTCTTTGAAATGAAATGCAAGATGTGATGCTTTGTAAGTTTTACAGATCAGAATAAAAACCTGGTGATCCCAAGGCAGACGAATACAGCATGGAGTTGCAAGTGTATAAAAAACATGCTGCAGTGGCTCTGTTCAGTCTAATCGTATTTTATCAGCCTCTCTTTAGAATTTCCTTGCCTCAAAAGTGTCTTTCTTGAGCACTGATTATTTTTAAGCCTAGTCTGAACCTGTGAATAACTGTGTTGATCTTACTTTTCCAAAACTCCTCTCCTGTTTGCTTGGGGGCTTTCAGTGCATGAATGTTTGTATTTCAGTTGTCAGCTCTTGCCTCTAATTGTTATGTTGCCTCTGCCAAATGGGTCAGTTGCCTCAACGCTCTGTATAGAAGAGGCTGGAAGTCAAAGCCATGCTGTTCACATTGCATTTATTAGGCTGATACAGATAAGAATGTGGAAATTTGGGGTGGTGGCATCATGTTATGGCCACCTTTTTTATGCTTGAGGCTGCTTGCTGTGATCCCTTGCATAAAGGCACTGAACAGATTTACAGGTCACCACCTCTCCTCTGTTAAGTGTCATGCTATTGTATGTATCATGCTGTGCATCATAGATGCCATTCTCTCAGCTGGAGCCCTCAGAGTTCACATCTGATTTAATAGTGCATGCACAGATGCACTTCGCTTCTTCCAAGCTCTGGATGCATGCACAGAGTTCAATACAATTTTTTTGTACAAATAGTACAAAATGCAAAATAGCCTATTTCAGGATTTGGAGCAGTACTCATTACTCCACACAGACAAGTTGGTGGTGGAAGATGGAAATGGGAAGCTGAAGAAAGGAGAGCATGCTGGAATGTGGAAAAATCCTCACACTATGCCTAGGGGGCTGAATGTTGTTGTTAGAAATGGGGATGGTAAAAGCCAGGAAGTTGAGTGGGAAAAGGCCCCATAAACAGGTTAACTAAATTAAGAGGGCAGAGTATGGAGTTGATTGAGAAGCAGAAACAAGAAGACAGCATGGTATAGGAGTTCTACCAGAAAGAAGATGGCTCATAGAATCATAGAGCTGGAAGGGACCTCAAAGAAGCAGAGAATCCACTGCTACGGCATCTCTAATAGGTTGCCGTTCAGCCTTTGCTTAATGACCTTTAACAAAGGAGAGCCCACCTTAAAGCTGTCCATCCATTTAGTGTTGATCTTTTTTCTTTTCTTTTTTAAAAGTGAACTGGTTCCCAAACATTTTACGGAATGTTTGTGTGCAAGTCCTATCCAGGATTGTGACATTTTTTCCTGGAATGGAAATTCAGGGTTGTTGAAAACTGCTTTGTTGAATTACCACCTGAAACACAGCTGTTTAATACACAAAACCTCAAACAGGGAATATGGTGGTGACTACACTGAACGCTATCAGTTAAAGATGAGTGAAAGTTTGCTAATCTTGATGTGTTTTTAAAAAAAACCTTCCCCCCTCATTTCATCAAAGCAAAATCCTGTGGCAACAAAGATATCCAGAGGCCTCTCCGAACTATTGTTCATCTCATCACAACTTTTACCAGAGCTTGGAAAAGTTACTTTTTTGAACTACAACTCCCATCAGCCCAATCCAGTGGCCATGCTGGCTGGGGCTGATGGGAGTTGTAGTTCAAAAAAAGTAACTTTTCCAAGCTCTGTTTTAGACTCCTGCTAATGTTCCATGTGAGCAGAACCCTCCAAACCTGCCTTGGATTTTGCTTTGAGCAGTATTCAGTAGCATCTCTGCTCCCTTGCAAGCTGTTGTTCAGAAAGCCTTGACAATAACGCCAAGGCTTAAGTGTTGCTTCCATAAAATCTCTTTTTTAAAAATCTCAGACAAAAATAGAAGGAAACAAAGTTGTCCTGTGTGCAAAGTATCCAGCACCTGAAGTGCCTACGAAGGTGAGAGTCTCTGGGTTAAAATGGAAAAGAAAGTTTTATTCCTCCTTCTCCTCTTCCTCCTCCTGCATTAGCCACCCTGTCGTGCTGGTGGCAGATAGTGCCCACAAGGAGACTGCTAAAGAGTCTTCTTGGTCCAGTGGGGTGTATAACCTGCAGGGCTCCTCCATATGCTGCTGTTTATGTTATTGTCTCCAGACCTATTTATCTCTGTTAGGGCTGTTGCCATAAATAGTATGATAAAAAAGAGCCATTCCAGCAAGTCAGTGAGATAAAGGCTCCAGTCAAGAGCACACTTTAGAGCAATCTCATTTAAAACACAATAATTCTTTTCTTTGGCAGCATTCATATTTTGGTCCATTATATTCAAGTAAAGGAGGAGGGTATGGGGAGAAAATAGCGGTATCAGTTGCCAGGTATCACTGTGTCTGTCTGCAAAGGGAAAATGGTTCGTGCTCCCCCACCCCATTGCCGAGTGCTATTAAGAAGCAAATGGTTTTTCAGTGAAGATTCCTGGTTTTGTGAGCCATTCTTGTCAATTCATCTGTAGCACATTTGTCACTGGAAGATTAAGACCTTTTGTTGAGCAGTCTGCATATGTAGACATTTTATCCAAGACTGCATTCAGCCATCACAAAAGGAAGAATAACTGAGCCAAGTTCAAGATGTTACTATTGGTATATAAACCCCTTAACAGCTTGGGACCAGTTTACTTAAGGGATCTCCTTACCCCATATATGCCCACTTGACCAGCTTGATATGAAGAAGTGGCACTGCCACGTACTACTCATTTTGCATTTGTAAGAAGTTGATCTATTAGCATGGCAGCACCTACATTTTGGAACTCCCTGTCTATTAACATCAGGCAGATGCTTTCACTGCTTTTTGATGCTTTTTGGCGCCTGCTAAAAACATTTTTGATGAGGCAAGCCTATCCAGACATGTAGAAGCTATGTGTTTTAATCTGTTTTTAGCTTAACTGTTGATTGTAATTATATTTTGAATTTTTAAAGACCTCTTTTTAACTTTGTCCTATAATTGTAATGCTTGTTTTACTTTTTGTAAACTGCTTTGAGGTTCTACAATCAAGCAGTAAATTAATTTTGTTAAATAAAATATTAAATAAATAACAGCAAAACCTCTCTCTTTTTGCTTTGTGCATCCTTTCCAGTATATCTGGTCTCAATGGGAAGAGGAAAATGAAATCCTCTTGCATCACTTACACTACAGGAAGCCAACATGGGGGCCTCTGGATGTTGGACTAGAACTCCCATCGACCCCAGCCAGCGTAGCCAATAGTCAGTAATGACTAAAGCTGTAGTTCAATAACATCTGGAGGGCACCACATTGGCTACTCCTGACTTTCAGCAACAAATGCTTCTAACAATAGTTTGAAGAAGGAGTAGAAACACATAAAGTGCTAGTGTGGGACTCCAGGATCTTTCAGGATTTATTCATAACTATGCCATACTCCAGGGTAGCCAATGTGGCACTCTCCAGATGTTTTTGACTAGAGCTGCCATTGGCCATTCTGGCTGACGCTGGTGGGAGTTGGTACACAACATTTGGGGGGGGGGGTCACCACATTGGCTACATCTGCCATAGTCAGTACTGATTTTATGCTAAAACATTGTGCCTGGTGGACTTTACATAGTACTAGTTCCCATGTTCCTTTAATACACAATATAAAACTGGTTCACCAAATGGCTAAAAGATAGCTCTACATTTGCCATATCAAATCAAACACCAGCTTCTTAAACAACTTGCAGAAGGGACAAACTGACAACACCCAGGCAGAAGGAATATTTTATACACACTCTTAAATTACACTGTTTGCCATGGAATCACAGGACATAAGGGTGAAAGGGATCTAAAGACCATTTCATTCTAGAAAACTACTAGCAGACTAGTCTATCGTCCTGAGAATATAGAAGTGTCTTGCAGCAGTTTAGGACAGGCACAACCAAAGTTCACTGTGCCATATTTACTTGTGGGTATTTAAATACACCAGATCATTCAAATAAGCCAAGCCCCCCCCCAAAAATAACATGGTTACATTACACCCCAGTCTTGATAGAAAATTTCTTCTTTCTTCCTCTATCCCCTCAAAAGAAACAGTGATCATTTGCACAAAGAGCATGAAAGCAAACTTCATCATTGAAATACCCCCTTCCAAATCTAGCAAATAAATTTGCTTTACTTTCCTCTTTTGGACAAGACCGTTAACTATGAAATGCCACCTTTTGATCTGGGCCTTCTGCTCCATCCTTATCATCTGCCTTGTTATATACCCTGCTGCAATGAATAGTGCTGCAGGCAGAACTACAACATCTATGGTGCTTGTTTAGTAGCAGTTCTTCTTCTACTGACTTTATCAGAGCTGTTTCTTGGTGTGCTCAGTGACCTCTTAGCCTCTCATGATAAAGAAAATGGAAAGCTGGAGGGGCGATTAGCCTTTTCTCTCCATTTTTCTTCATTTTAATAGGAGCTCGAGAGTTTCAGCCCACGCTGGGGGCCTTCTCAAATGAAATGGCTTTGGTGATGAGCCAGGTGTCCAGCACAAGCCAGCTGAAGCACTCATAACTCAGCATGTGACAAGTAATGGCTTCTGTTCAAGGAGGAAAGTTGTGGGGGGGGTAGTGCTTGGGAGACTCAAGCATGATAACGGGCCTTAGCTCTGGGGTCTCCAGTGTGGGGAAGAGGAATCCAAGCTTCAAGACCCTTCACCTGTCTCAGAAGGAGATTAATTAGCAACAGATTTTGTTGTTAATTAAAGTGTAGGTGTTGTACTGCTTTTGCCTTCCACTAGCATTCAGATCTTTAAGTATGCATGGCTGCAATTTCTAATGCTAAAAACTAGAAAAAGGGGCCACAGGTAGACACAGAGCTCTGTGTTGGCTATTCAGCCTCCATAACTGAGATTCCATTTCCAACTGCTTAGTGTACAAAGTCAGCTCTAATTTTAGGCATTAACATAGATAACTGTTGGTTTGTTGGTTTGTTTTAAAGACTGCATCCCCAGAGATTTCCATTGACTTTCCATTAAAAATGGGAACTTTATCTTACCAGAAAATCTGTTTTTAGCTGAGGGCTCCAAAGCCTTCAGAGAATAATTGTCCGAGCCCTGGACACTGAATGCCTTGGAAACCACTTATTTTTCTTTTATTATTTATTTCACTTATGTAAAATTGTTCATAAAAATCACAGAGCGATTTAAAAGTAATAGCAGCAACTGCATAATCACAAATAGCTAATAAAACCAATAAAGTTAAAAGCCCCCCCCAAAAAACTCATCACTTTCAAAAAGCAACATGTGAATACATACTAACAGACAATCTAAAAGGCCTCTGTGACGGTCCTTCCCTGGCTCTCCCTGTCAGGTTCCTACCTGCTCGTGGTTACTGCCTGTCACTAGGCACCACCAGGGACTCCACCAGTCCGGACTGTCCTTTTTTATGGTTTCTCTCCCCGCTCTAGCACAGATCTCAACAGATCCCCCTGCTAGGCGGCACCACCAGTCACGTCCTATAACCAGTATTCCCAGAGACTCTGCCTGAGTCTCTCTATCAGGTTACCTCTGTGACTGCGTGCTTAAGCTGTCCCAATCCCTTTGTATCAATGCTGATAATTCTGGTTTGCTCTGAATACTTGTGGTGTTATTCTTCCCTTCCCCGCTGCCACCATTTGTCATCTTCAGCCTTGGTATTTAGCTTACCCTCCCTTCTGGTCTGTGAAACCCCAGCCAAGGATCAGGCCTTTGGTAAACCAAAAGTATTTATTAATAACAAAGATAACAAGATTTCTTTAAAAGGCACTTAAGCATATGGTTACATCTATTCCTGAGGTACTGGTCTTAGTATTAATCCGAACTCCACACTCTCCTCTCATAAACCCACCAAACAACCCTCTAACGTCCACACTCCACCTCACATCCACCTTCCACCTCACATCCACCTTCCACCTCACATCCACCCAGATTTACCTGACATCCTTCCATTTATACTGTCAGCCATTTTAAACATTCAGCCAATCATTCAGCATTCTACTGCCCATTCACTCCCCCCTCCTCTTTCATTCCACTTACCATGTATCTCCTATACAAACAGCACTTACCGTATATACACTAATAGAGGAACATCACAGCCTCATTAGAACAATATCAAAAGAACTCAAAGGCCCAGGTGAAGGGATGTGTCTTAAGTAACTGGAGAAACTGGAACACTAAATACACCTGGTACACCTCCAGAGGCAGGGAGCTCCACAAAGAGGGCGATACAACTGAGAAGGCTTTAGCTTGGGTCACAACCCCTCAGAGGTGGGACTGTGATATGGGCTCCCTTCAAATATCTAAATGGTCAGGCTGGCACATACCAGGAGATACATTCCATGAAGTGCATGTGCCCCCAAGCCATTTAGGCCCTTGTTTGTCAACATCAATACCTTGGAAGCAACTGGAAGCAAACAGGCGGCCAGTACCATTCATTAACCAAGCAGCAGCATTCTGCACCAGCTGCAGCCTCAGAGCCATCCTCAAGGGCAGCCCCACACAGAGCACATTAGGGTGATCTAGACATGAGGTGCCAGAGCATGGATCATTATAGCAAGCTATCCCACACCAGGAATGGTGATAGCTAGTGAACCAACAGAAACTGAAGATAGGCACCCCTAGTCACTGTGGCCAGTGACAGAACTGTATCCCCAAGCGATACACCTGTCGAGCCTCCGCTGTCTCTCAAAGAGCAGGGAGGGGGAAGGCATGAATTGCAGGCGCCTCCACAGCCAGAAGGCACGGAAGGTCCAGCTGTTGTTGTGTCTTTTCCAGTCTTGGAGGAAGGGAGTGTGTTAGATGCTCCGCCAATTCCCACGGGTGAACCCTCCCCCTTTCAGGATAGTGCTCAGCCTCCGAACACCCTCTTGGAGCCGTTAGGGGAGGATTCCGAAAGAGCAGTAACTCCCCCTTTGTCCACCTGTAACTTAGAGATGTCTCATGCTTCCCAGCCTTCTACTTCCCTGTCTGTTGATAAGGACCCTGTTTTGTCAGATGAGCCCTTGGAAGTTTGCCCCCCTTCACCTCGCTCTCGACGGCGGGAAAAGCGTACTGGTCAGAGGGCGGGGGTACGAAGGAGTGAGAGATTGCGCTCCAAAACTTCCCCTATATAAGTCTGCTGAGTTTGGAGGGGGGTGTTGCGTCAATTCTCTTTTACGTTGCAGACCATGTCTAAAGTGTTGTTAGGAAATTATAGTGAGTTATTGTAGGAACTCTATGAAGCACACTGCTTTTGATGTATCCATTACTCTAATAAAACAAGATTTACTTGCACCAGCGTCTCAGCCTCTTGGGTCCAACTCTGGACGGGACAACACCTGTTCCTTCAAGGGGAATGCCAGCCATTCTAGAATAGGTCACCTCCCTACTTCCTGGACATGGGAACTGCCCACCAACAGAGACTCCATCTTGTGAACATTCAGTCTCAGTTTCTTGGCCTTTGTCCAGCCCATTAGTGCCTCCAGACACTGGTTCGGCACCTGCAGTGCCTGCACTGTCTCACCTGATTCAGATGGAATGGAGAGACAGAACTGGATATCATCAGCATACTGTTGGCACCTTGCTCCAAATCCCCAAATGAACTCTCCCAGCAACTTCATATAGATGTTAAAGAGCATGGGGGACAGAATGAAATCTTCTGTCACCCTGCAGCATGATTGCTACAGGGCTGGGCAAATGTCCCCCAATGCTACCCTCTTGAAACAATCCTGCAGGCAGGAGCAAAACTAGCATATCACTTTGCCCTGAACTCCCACTACACAGAGCTGCTCCAAGAGGAGCTGCTCAATGATACCAAAGCCGCCAAGAGATCTAGGAGAATAAACAGGATTGAAATAATCAATCGGTACAGTTGTCAACTAGGGCAACCAAAGCATTTCGGTGCTAAACCCAGTCCTGAAACAACATTGAAATGGGTCTAGCTAATCCATTTCTTCTAAGCACAGCTGAAATTGACCATCCACCAGCCTACCTCATAAGAGCATATTAGCAACTGGATTGTAATTGTTCAATAACTTGGCTCAAGGAGGACTCATTGAGGATGGTGCACCAAAGCCTTCTTATTTATTTATTTATTTTATTAGATTTATATACCACCCGACTAGCATTAGCTCTCTGGGCGGTGAACAAGACCATTGGCACCACACCCTCCTGCAAGAGTATTTTCTTCCCTAATTCTCATTGCATCATCTATATCTATTGAGAATGGCCATAATTCACATACTAAATTCAGACAGCAAAGGAATGGAGAGGATAATCTACTATGCCATTGGACTATCCCTACAGCAGGGGTAGCTAATGTGGTGCTATCCACATGTTGGATTACAGCTCCTGTCATCCTTGATTATTGACCATGCTACATGGGCCTGATGGGAGTTGTAGTCCAGCAACATCTGGAGGGCACCATGTTGGCTGCTCCTGCCCTACACTTACCATAGCTTGAGCCTCTTTCAGAGGTTTTGCACAACATTAATATTCATGTACAGGACTGTGTTTTTAATTCAGTACAAAAAATAGTACATATTATATTTAGCCCACTCTGAGCCCCAGGCCATGAATGCCAAATAAACACAAATATGACATTTTTCTAAAAGGGCTAGAGAGTTTCTACAGTCTGGGGGTTACTCAGTTTTCCATAGAATGGTCCAAATACACACACAGGCCAGTGTACTAGTGATCAGACTCTACAGTAAAGTTAGCACGTTGTAGCAGTAAAAGTGTCACACTTATGAAGCACAAGCATGCAGTCATGCCTGGGACATTACGTGTAAAAGGCAAAGGGAGCTATAACGAGCTGTGGCGTCTCTCTTATCTCTCATTTTGAAAACAATTTTCCTTACGAGCACAACCTTGATTAAAATCTGATAAGGTCAATGGGAGCCAAATAAAATTGCTCTATTGACCAGATAGGCCACAATCCGCTTTATTGGTTACCCCTGCTCTTTATTCAACAGATGAGTCTGGTCTCAGCTTATTTTCACTCCCTGATGTGCCAGACTTGGATTCCCCTTAGCTGAGATATCTGCATATTGACTGGTAGTCCTTTCTCTAGATGTTGCAGAAACTGAAGCAGGATGTGACTGATGAGTTAAAATCATCAGTGAAGTGGAGAAAGTGTTATTTGCCCTTTCAGAATATGTACCTTTCAGAATATGTGCCAATGAGGAAGTACTTCAGTTAAATAGGGATGTAGTGTTTAGTGTTTTCCTCCAAAACAGTTGACCAGTGGAAGGTGTTGCAATAGGATGGAGGAAGCCTATATTATAACTGAATACATGCTCCCTGCGCTCTTGCCTCCTATGTGCAAACATTCAAATTAGATAAATTCACAGAAGAAATTATAGGTGAATGGTCAGTGTATGCAAAATATTCTTAAACATCTTATTGCTGTACAGATGGGAATGGCTGGTCGAGGATTAATTTTTCCACAGCTGTGAACATTTTTGTAGCATACTTCTATATCGTTTGGTTTTGGCTCCTATTGGGGGTCAAATGCAAGGCTATATGAACAAATTTTGGGAGTCCTATTTATCTGTTTACTTTATCCTGTCCTTGTGGTATCAGGTGTTCCCGGAGGGACAAGTGTGAGCGGGCAGATGAACCATATCGATTTGCAGCCAGCATCAAGCAGTGTATGAGTATCATTGTGCAACCCAGCAGCATCCCAGTTTCTGAGCATAGCCTTCTGGTATGTAGCCATGGCAGGTGATGACTTGCTTGTTTAAACAATGTTTCCTATGCTCATTCTCTGAAGTTCCACAAAAGTGTGATGTTTTGTCTCAGAAAATGACACAAGAAGGATTTTGCCTAATACTTAGCAACCTTCACCAACCTAGTCTCCTCCAGATATTTTGGACTACAACTCCCGTCAACCTCAGCCAGCACCTGCTGGTGAAGGCTGCGTTGTAGGCCAAAATAATAAATACCCTTTTGCATTGTTCTTCTCCCCTCAAAGCACTGAGGCAGGCAGAGCAGGAGAGAGATCTAATCTCTTCTCATTTTCATAACTGAGACTTGTGAGAAGATCCTCACTGCAAGGTTGCTTGTTCTGTATGGCTAACCCGCCCCCCTCCAAAAAAAACCCACCCTCTATTAATTATAAAATTGGCTTTAAAATCATGCTTAGTGTTGACAGTTGCAGCACTGGCTCAGATTTAAGGCCTACTGAACTTGGAGAAGAGCCATAGCTCAATGGTAGAATGTCTGCTTTGCATGCAGAAGGTTTCAGGTTCCAGCATCTCCAGGTAGGGCTGAGAAAGACTCCTGCCTGAAAGCCTGAAGAACTGCTGCTAGTCATTGTAGACAATACTGAGCCTGATGGACCAATGGTCTGACTCGGTATAAGGCACCTTCCTATGTTCCTATATTACTCCATAATCCTCTCAGAGTGTGGAAGCTGCAGTTTGAATCGTTAACTTTCAGCTATAGGTGCCACAGCTCTGAAGCAGCCACATGCAACTCAGTGGTGATTGTCTTTTTGCATGCCTTGGTGAGTGTATTCACAGTGTATTCATTGTATATTCTCAGTGGTGGAGAAAAAGCCAGTCTTTGCTGAGTTTTGTTATGGCACTGGCATCTACTCTATTACCACAGTGTGTCTCACCAGTAGCTATAAGTCAACAAAAATGTACTTGTCGTGTATAGGGATCTGAGTGGTTAATGAGAATAGGCCCTAAGGAGATATCTTTTACTGATCAACCTCTGAGTTTGAATGGAAAATCTAATTCCATTGTATTTCCAAATGGCTAGTGCACAAAAGTTCCCCAGGTTGAAAGCTGAGATGCTTGCAGTTTTATTAAAAACTTTGCACTGTGAAGCTATGAGAGAATTGTCAGTTCCACTTCTGCCTGCTGGTATTATCATGCTTTAGGTCACTGGAGCAACTGCAGATGCTGTATAATGACTTAGGAAATTGTTGAAAAGCAGCTTGCGTCTTTGCTTCTCCTCCCTTAAAGAAAGAAAGAGAATTAATATTCCACTTGCCTTTTCCCTTCTCTCTTATGCATTGTCAGGTGGTGATCTCTTTTCTTTCCTTCTATAGTTTTTGTTTTTTGTTGTAGCTCAGCTTGCTGGTAAGAGACGCACCTGACCTGTCGACTGGTATCACTTGTGTATTTGGAAACCTCACTGAAGTTGAAGGCCAGGTTTTGGGCAACCAGATTGTATGCATTTCACCAGCATCGAAGGATGTCCCTGCCATACCTGTGGACCAGGGTGAGCTGACTTATCATTTGGGGTACAACATAGGTAGTAAACCCATTGCACAGACTGTGGCACAAAAGAACAGGAGTTGGACAGCTGGTGGGCTTGACTAGGTTTAGATTTAGGCTTAGGTCTACACTTCTCTCTGCCTCTCCAGTACTGTGTTGCTATCTAGTCCCTGACCCAGTAGACTACAGACAAAGACACTAGAGTGGCACCTATCACTGACTTCTGTGGCACACAAGTCCAAAAAGATTGTCCACCACTGGTATAGCATCTACCGATTTGTAACTTTACAGTTGACAATGAGGACATTGAACTTGTCAAGGATTATCAATACCTCGGCACAATCATTAACCAAAATAGAGACAATAGTCAAGAAATCAGAAGAAGGCTAGGACTGGGAAGGGCAGCTATGAAAGAACTAGTAAAGGTCCTCAAATGCAAAGATGTATCACTGAACAGTAAAGTCAGGATCATTCAGACCATGGTATTCCCGATCTCTATGTATGGATGTGAAAGTTGGACAGTGAAAAAAGCAGATAAGAGAAAAATCAACTCATTTGAAATGTGGTGTTGGAGGAGAGCTTTGCGGATACCATGGACTGTGAAAAAGACCAATAATTGGGTGTTAGAACAAATTAAACCAGAACTATCACTAGAAGCTAAAATGATGAAACTGAGGTTATCATACTTTGGGGCACATAATGAGAAGACATGATTCATTAGAAAAGACAATAATGCTGGGAAAAACAGAAGGGAGTAGAAAAAGAGGAAGGCCAAAGAAGAGATGGATTGATTCCATAAAGGAATCCACACACCTGAATTTACAAGATCTGAACAAGGTGGTTCACGACAGATGCTCTTGGAGGTCACTGATTCATAGAGTCGTCATAAGTCATAGTCGACTTGGAGGCACATAACAACAACAATTTGCATGTTATGTAGCAGTTAGCAAGTGCTGAAAGTTCAGACTTTATCTAGGGCTGTTGTCTAGTAGGGCAACCTTGGGGTACCAGACTGGCCTACTTTGCTGAGTGGGTACTGTAATTTTAAGAATGCCTCTTGTAAATGAGTGTGGTTATGAGCATATGGACTTTCTCTGGTAGACAAAGCTCTATGTCCAAAGAGAAGGCAAGAAAGGGATATCATCCACAAATAAGGCTTACCAAACTTTATGCACCCCACACATTTAAAAGTCATTCTTCAAGCCATCTGCTTTCTGGGCTTATGTATCACTAGGGGTCTCAGTCTTTTATTATTTGAGGCGAATAAGGAAGGAGGTAGTGTGGGTGTTCGTTCTCTGAAGTCTGACTCAGTCACTGTGAGTAGGTGGAGAAGCCTTCTATTTTTTGGGCTGTTACTTTGCTAATGCCATTGCTGTCAAGTTCTCTCTTACACCATTTCCAAACAGCTCATTGTTTTAAACTTGTTTTCTCATTGGCTGATTTCCAAGTATCCATATTTTCCTTCTAACTGTTTGGTATGCAGAAAATACTTAATGAGTATTCACATAAGTTCAGGCAAGCCTGGAAGTTCTGAACAGGGCTCAGTGCAAACTCCTGTTGTAGTTTGACTAGTTTATTCACTTTCTGATTATTTCATTTCCTCCCCCTTTAATACTGACTTTGGAACCTCAGAGGAATAGATTTCCATAATTTGCTGGAAGCTCTATGAGTAACTTTGTTCACATTCCTGTAATAGGTGCCTGGCACATATGTGGAAAAATCAAGAAGGCATGACCTGCCAGTCTTGGACACAGTCTTCATGTTACCCCATTGTCATGGAAATTCCAGCAACAATGGCACTCCTCACACCATGCAACACTATCAGTATTATCCCTGGAAAACTGGGGTGGTGTGTGGAAAAGGTGCAAGCTGCTGCCCATCCACTACCAAGCCAGGTTCAAGGTCCTTGTATTAATTTACAAAGCCCTGAACAACTTAGGTCCAGAGTATCTTAGGGACCACCTGAACCCGTATATCCCAGCTCCATCACTGAGATCATTTGCAGGAGCAGCTTTGGTCATCCCCCGAGTTAGCAAGGCTCATATAATATCAACATGAAATCGAGTCTTCAGTGTCATTGGCCCAGTTCTCTGGAATGCTCTGCCAACAGAAATTCAGCTGGCACCTTGTGTTTTAACTTTTAAATGCATGCTGAAAACCTTTCTGTTCCACCAGGTTTATGCAGTCAGTTAAGAAGATGTCTTTTTGCAACAGTTGACCTCTGTTTTTACTGAATTTTTAATGGTTTTTAGTGTAATTTTTTAAAAAAATTGTAAACTGCTTTGATGTTTTTAAATGAAATAGCAGTATACAAATATATTTATAAATAAATAAAACATACGAAGCTGCCTTATACTGAGTCAGACCATTGGTCCATTTAGTTCAGTGTTGGCCACACTGATGGTCAGCAGCTCTTCAGGGTTTCAGACAAGGCATTCCCAGTTCTACCTGGAGATGTTGGGGATTGAAACTGGGACCTCCTGCATGCAAAGCAGATGCTCTGCCACAGAGCCATGGCCATTCGCCGTGTGAGTACAGCCTTAGGTGTTGTGACAGGACACGAGATAAGAAGTGGTTTCTTGGGTATGTACAGTCCAGGCCTTTTAAGGTTTTCTAATTTTATAATTTAGACCCTCGATGGCGCAGAGTGGTAAGCAGCGGTAACGCAGCCGAAGCTCTGCTCACGGCCGGAGTTTGATTCCAACGGAAGGAGGAAGTCGAATCTCCGGTAAAAGGGGTCGAGGTCCATTCAGCCTTCCATCCATCTGTGGTCAGTAAAATGAATACCCGGCATATGCTGGGGGGTAAAGAAAGGCCGGGGAAGGAACTGGCAATCCCACCCCATATATACGGTCTGCCTAGCAAACGTCGCAAGACGTCACCCTAAGAGTTGGAAACGACTCTCACTATAAGTGCGCGGACACCTTTACCTTTAATTTATAATTTAGAAGAGCACCATTCACTTGTGTATGGAAAGCATTAGGGGGCCAATGAGATGTGATCCAGTGATCCTATTGTAACAGGAGTTAGGTCAGTACATACTGTCTCAGCTGTAGATAACAGCCATACAGTTTAGCACAATATACTTATTTGTCTTCAAAGCCATAAGTTATGTTTGCCACATCCAAACTAGAAAATAAAAGGTTGCAAGAATCTTATTGGAGTTGTGGGGAAGCACACCTGCTTACAACTGGAGGCCACCATGATGAAGGAAAGATGCCAAAAAGATGAGACAATATATGAGGAATCTGAAAGATTCAATTGGTATACCTGGTCTTTTTGTTTCAATCACCCTCTCTCTCTCCCCCCCATCTCTCTCCCCCCAGATTGGTTTGGGATAGAGCTGCTGCTGAAATCCAGAGAGACTGGCAAGATGTTTGTCAGCACAGAGTTCAAGTTCTACAATTGCAGTGCCCACCAGCTGTAAGACATCCTCTCTTGTTCTTTCTAACCCACCAGAAACTGAAGGCTTTAACAATAATGCTAATTCTGTATAAAGGTTTCTCAGTGCAGTCTTACACACTGAGTTCCATGGGGCTTATTCCTAAGTAGGGGTATAGGATTGCAATCTATGTTGAGTATTAGACCTGAAAACCAAGATAATATGAGTGAAAGTGCCAAATTCAAAGCTGTAGCAGCAACATTCACTAACATCTACCCTAGGCAAAGCAATTCTTTCTCAAGTGTGTTAGGGAAACTGGTTTTTAGTTACACCCATATATTATAAGCACAACTTGATCATGTCACCAATGAAAGCATCAAGGTGATTAGATACTAATGACAGACCAATATAGCATCCTCATAACATGAAGGTGTAAATCATTCTAAGTTGCTGCAAGCTCTTTTTTTCCCTGCTGGAGGTCTATAAATAGACCAAATAAATAAAACGAATAAATCACATTCTGTGATATTGTGCTTGGCAGCTATTGGTAGGTCTCTAAGCCCGCATGTACTAATAGATTAAACCTTAGGATCCAGGTGTTAGTTCTGCAGACCTTGAACCCAGGTCTTGCTTTCCTTAAGTACTGGAACCCATAGGCCTGATGTTAACCTGTCTGTCCCCAGAAGAGACGAGCACTTCCTCAAAGTTAGGGTTTTGCAATGGTAATGGAGAAAAGGGTTCTTGTCATTCAAAAGTCCAAGGTGACACCATAATCTTAGCATAACTAGGAGGTGGGGAAATGGGCAAAATGGGAAGGAAGCAGGACTTTAATGAAACAGCCATCCTAAACTGCGGGAGCAGGGCAGGGAGTCACAAGGAGGGAATTCTAAGCTGAGGCAAAGCAAAAAAATGGCATTAGAGTCACCACATGGTACAATGACATGCTTAGTGCATAGCTCCTTCTGTCTAATGACCACATGCTAAATAAGGAAAGCTCTATTTTTATCCTGAAAATGGGAGCTAAAGAGCAGGTGCCACTCAGATCCCTGTCAATTGGTGAGAAAAATGGAAAGAGGAACAGGTCAAATAAATGAGTAATTAAATATGCTCATACTGCTTAATATTCCTACCCCACTCAGATTTGCATTTGTATGATTAGAACAAGCTTCCTTAGCGATTAAGGTCATTATAGAAGAATCAAAAGGCAATTACAACTGAGAATTTAAGATGGAAGAAGATGGTTAATGTGTGAGGGTGGGCTGGAGAGAGATGCCCACAATCTCTAATGTGGCATAGAAGTATCTTCTGTTTGTGAGGTGGTGAAATCAGCGGCGTCACTAAGGGGGTGTTTCTCATAACAACATATATTAGCTTAGATGAGTTTTCTCTGGTATCAGACAGAATAATAGATCATGCCGAGCATTAAAAATCCCTGTCCATCCATACTGGCCTAAAAGAAACAACTGATTTTCTGTTCCATTCCTATTGCTTCCTATAAGAAAACACAACCAGAGGATTCTATGCCATGAAATGGGGAAAATAGCATGAGGAATTGAACTCTTACACCATACAGATGCTTCTGGCCTCTGAAAATATAAACGTCCCCTTTTTTCTCCCACATTGTTTATTATTAGAAATAGAAGAAAAGACTCTTCTATGCGCTAGAAGCAGAAATGTTCATGATTCAAATGCTGTTTAGAAGTTTGTCCCTTTGGGAGCAGCTGCTCTCAAAATATCCTAAGGCAAAGATCGGCTAAAAACACCATCTCAGTGACAAGAGAAGAAAAATTGCATGCATTGCAGAGGCTAACCAAAGCCCTGGGCAGAATCTGAAGCAATCGTAGCTGTCTTTGCATGAGCTCTAGCTGACCCACTAGATGGCATTAAACTATTGCTGCTGTTGTCACATATCAGTTATAGACAGACACTTTTCAGACACCAGGTAAGTGGCTTGCCAGCCCAGTGCCCATCTGATTCTGGAGCTATGTGAAACCTGAAGCCCTCAAGAGAGAAACTAGGGTTATACCAAAACCAGTTGCCAGCAGGTGGCTTATCAGAGACCTGGGACAGAAATATTTTTCTGTGAGTAGTTAATTGTATTCTCAATCTTTTGGTTAATGAGTCCTAGTCAGAAAACAGCCACTTCATAAACTTGCAGCTGTGATATTACAATCATAGAGAAAAATCCTCTGTTGTTAATTCTGAATTGATCAATTTATCACAAGATATTGTGGCATGATTTTCTTTTTGTATCTGCAGTTGGACCAGTTATATGAAGCCTAGCCTTGAAATGCCAATTCACCATATAAAACCAATAATCATGGATCAGATGTTTGTTATATTTTTATTGCACTTTTCAGCCATTTGCTCCCAAAGGGGTCAATAGAAATTAAAGTACACTGCAAAATGCCGCTGGTGGAGGGTGTGTGTGTCTCCGCTGGATCCATCCAGGCATGATGGAAAGGTGCCCGGCTGCTTCCTTTTTCCTTCTGGTGGCCAGGTCATGAGACATATTCCAATTTCCTTCTGTCTGTACAATTTGAGTACCATGGCACTCTATCTACCTCAGTCTTTGTAAACTTAACAGGTGTCATACTAGGAACTGACATACATATTGACCTCAATCCAAAATATATTAGTCATATTTAGCTTTTTATCTGCATTGAAATAAATGTGATTTTTAAGGATCCATATAAATCAAATTTACTGTGGATTGAGCCCAGATTTAACAGTGACATCAGACTGCCATTTTTAAGACATGTCTACAAAATAACTGCCCATGTTTTGGTTGCGTAAGTACTTTTTCTGACAGAAACCTGGCCTTGAAGGTCACTCAGTCTAGACCAAGGGTGGGGAACATATGGGTCTTCAGATGTTGTTGCATTTGAACCCCCATCAGTCCCAGACAGCATGACCAGTGATCAGTGATTATGGGAGCTGCAGTCCAGCAACATCAAGAGGGCCACAGGTTCTCCATCCCTGTTCTAGACATCCCTGTCAACACTATGGATGTGTGCAGAATCAGCTAAGACACTCCACACATCTTGACCATGGGGACTGGATGTGCTACTGAGAGCACATTTCAAGTCCAATGTGCAGATATTCCTCTGTCCATAAGCTGACTTGATCAACTGTCCCTAAGGGTTTCTAATAAGCAGAGGAAACAGAAAGGAGAAGATCCTTTACTTTGTGAGTTCACTGTGTGGCAAAGACCACCTTTTTGCAGTAATGGTCGGCAGGGTGGGGTGGGGCCAGACTATACTATTTCCCTGGCTTCCCAATGTCCAGGTTACTGCCAGTTACTGAGAAGTAGAGGGGCAAGTTGGCAGGGAAGTCGGTGCAGTGCAGGTACAGTGGTGGGGACATCCCATTGGCTTCACTTCTGTGCCCACATCATGCCAACTTCTCTGTTGCCTTGTCCCACTTCCTTTTGGTCATTGGCAGTGACCCTGATGTTGGGAAGTCAGGTACTCAGCACAGCTCCATCTTGTCCTGCCCTGCGCATCACTGCTGCCTTTTTTATTCTGTTTATATCCAGTGCCTGGCTCAGTGGGATCTAACCTGAATGAGCTCCTGGTAATGCATCATATCAGTTATTTGACATGATCCTTTATATGCAGGTTAGCAAATCACTGGAATTATTTCAAAGACCAAATATTTGAATTTATCAGCATGTGTCCTTGCATGTAAGCAATGTAGCATAGCGCTTAAGAGACTGAGTTATGCTGTTGGACTTGAATTCCCATCTGATTCAGACCTCATCCTTGCCATGAACTCACTGGGGTGCCTTAGGCAAGTTACTATTCCCTCAACTTCAGTCCTGCACCTAGAATGTTGAGATAATGATACTAGCCTGCTTTACAGAGCTGTTGTAATGATTACTGAGATAATGTATGTGAAGACCTTTGAACACTCCAAGTGCAGCATAAATGCTAAGCGTTATTATCATTGTATCCTTTCATCTGCGTAGGCCTGTCAAGTTCCCTGCAGATAAGTCTGCACTGCATAAACATTTTTTTTTCTTAATTCTTTAGTTTTCTTCCGATAATTTCATGGTACTCTGTAATCCCACTGCCCATCTGTTTGTTGATTTTAAATTTTAGCACTTGCTAGAAGTAAGGAAGAAAGACATTTGGCAGTCAAGGCTGTCATTAAAAACTAAAAGGCGCAAAATTGCCAATACCATGGATGCAAGAATGCATTAAGTATTCGCCCAGTAAATCACATCTTAACGGTTAATTCCTTTAACCAAATGTGCAAATGTTTAATGAGCTTTTAAAAAAAAGTATCCATAAATTTTGTTTAATTGTCAATAGTATCATTAACTGGCTGTTCAATAATAACTGGACATTGTCAATAATAAACACATTTGCCCAGACTGAAGCCTAAAGAATATCGCTTTCAACCCCACAACTTGGTCCTTTATTCCTTTCTTGGCAGGTGCCTTTCTTGTGTGAACAGTGCTTTTCGCTGCCACTGGTGTAAATATCGAAACCTCTGCACTCATGATCCCACAACGTGTTCATTTCAAGAGGGGCGGATCAATGTCTCTGAGGTATGTACGCTGGGCATAGGGACTAGGCAGTACCTTTGAGTGCAATTCTCAGATGTTATCCTCGTGATGCTGCCTGACACTTTCCCCCTCCCTCCACCCCTGCCCCCAGTGAAAAAAGACTCAAACTTTTCCCAAGGTGAAAAGTAAAGGTGAGTACTTTGGTTGATGATCTCATTTCAGGTGGGCTAAAAGTAAATTGAAGGTATGGAATCGCATAGGTGCACACCATGATTCCAGTCAGAGATGGATGTACATTTATAAGCAGAAGGCTTGTGAAAAATTCTCTCTATTGGAAGGATGGTAAATAGCACCTATGTGATTGATGCAAAAGATAATGATCCCTATAATCTTCTTTTCTAGCAAAAACTGTGTTCTGTATCTTTAAGCAGCAATGCACCATCTGCTTATTCAAGCATAAATCTCGGAGAAATAAATGGGGTTTATCCATGCATAGCTGGCCAGATTTCACCACTTTACATGAATTGTCACAACCATGGCAGTGCATATATGTTTACAGAGTACTTCTGACGTGATAGCTCAGTCATAGAACAAGCAAGACGAGGCTTTATAGAGTAATTGGTGCAGAGTAGTTTAGAGAGAGGGCAAAAGCTGTTGTACGCTTCATTCTCTATGAGTAATGGAGAGAGATTTAGGTACATTATTTCTTGCCAATGTTTTTACTTTGATTATATGTTTAATGTTATCCCAATTATATTGACTTATTTGCAAATAGAAACATATTTATTGATAGTGGTGTGGATTCAGGTTATGGATGACTGCTGTTTACCTGTAGGCTGAAACTAGAGAATCACAAACCCTGAAACACAGGTTTGAAGAAAGGCTGCTCTCACGTTTATGGGGCCGATTGTAGCTCAGTGGTAAAGCACCAGCTTTGCATGTAGAAGTTCCCCATTTCAATCTCCAGCATCTCCAGGTAGGACTGAAACCTTGAAGAGTCCCTGCAGTCGGTGTAGCTAGATGGATCAGTGGTCTGACTCAGTATAAGGCACCTTTCTGTGTTCCTAAGAAGGGGCTGAGTGAAGTGCCAAGGCAAACAATAGTGCAGGTGCTTATCCTTGCTGTGTAGGATATCCTGCTCAGGCATACCAGCTCAACTAGGCATGTCCTTCCCTAAGAGGAAGTCCCCCACTCCTGTTTGCTGGCAACATGCTGGTAACAAGATTTGGTAGGAGTCCACTGCAAAGATTACTGTAAACTCAAGACCACCCCCTTGACTGCGTAGAGCTTGATGTGTTGTTTGGCAGTTGGGGGGAGGAGTACTTTTCTTTTTTTAGGAGGAATTGTTAGCCATTTTCATGTAATAATTTAAAATATTTACATCCCTATTTTCTGCCGAACAGGCTTCCAAGGCTGCTGATAAGAAGTGTACATTAATACATAATAGACATAAGATTCTTCGATTGCTGCTATGTAACGCCAGGTCTGTGACACAAAAAACATCTGTCATCCATGATATGATACTGGATGAGTGCGCAGACCTGGTATGTATTACGGAGACCTGGCTGGACGAGGCCTCAGCTCCCACTCTTGAGGCCATGTGTCCGCCAGGTTTCCGCTATGCGCAGCAACCGAGGGTAGGAAGGCGGGGAGGGGGAGTGGCTGTCATCTATCGGGAGTCCTTGATGTTCACCAGGCCTCCGCTCCCAAGGACCAAGTTTGTTGATTGCATGTACTGGAGGTTGGGCCCGAAGGGCAGTCTGGGGATCCTGCTTGTGTACCGCCCGCCCCGCTGCACGGCAGACTCCCTGACCGAGGTGCTGGAAGTGGTCTCAGATGTGCGAACGTTGACCCCAGAACTTTTAGTACTGGGGGATTTTAACGTACACGCTGAGATCACTCTCATTGGAGCCCCTCGGGATTTCCTGGAAACCATGGCTTCCTGGGAACTGCACCTTAGTAACACTGAGCCCACCCATGTAGTCGGTCATGCTCTCGACCTTGTATTTGTCCTGGGAGTGGTGGGGAGTGTTCTGAAGTTGGGGGCTTTTTCTTTTACCCCTGTGTCATGGTCAGATCACTATCTGGTGAATTTTGACTTCTCGATGCCACACACCCTCCGCAGGGGTAAAGGACCTATTAGAATGGTCCGCCCCAGGCGCCTGATGGATCCGGATGGATTCCTGACTGCGCTTGGGGATTTGGAACCTGCTGAAGGTCGTCCGGTCGAAACCCTGGTGACGGAGTGGAACGAGGGAATCACCAGGGCATTAGACCAGGTGGCTCCGAAACGTCCTCTCCCCCTGAACAGAACTCAGACAGCACCGTGGTATACACCTCGGTTGCGTAGTCTGAGACAGGAGGTGAGACGACTAGAACGCCGGTGGTGGAAATCCCGCCTCTGAAGATGCTCGAACACAGGTTAGAGCAGCAATAGCTGCCTACCAGGTGGCAATAAAGGCAACAAAGAAAGATTTCTTTGCTGCCTCTATTGCATCCGCAGAGTGCTGTTCCAGGAAGCTGTTCCAAGTGGTCCGAAGCCTGGTCGGTCCAGTTGCTCAGGAACCCTTGGAGCATTCAAAGGCTTCCTGTGACAAATTGGCTAGGCACTTTGCCGATAAAGTCGAACATCTGAAGAACTCGATTCCGTACGCTGTGGATGCAGTAGAGGATCCAGAGTTGACCAGTTGTAATCTGGTTCGGTGGGATTGGTTTCAGCCTCTTCCTTCTGAGGATGTGGACAAGGTACTTTCAACGGTGAAGCCAACCACCTGTCTGACTGATCCTTGCCCATCATGGTTCCTTATGAACTGCAAGGAGAAATTAGGCGAAGGGATTAGGGCGGTGGTAAATGCATCCTTGAAGGAGGGTGTAATGCCACTGGCCCTCAAGGAGGCAATTATAAAACCCATTCTAAAAAAGTCCTCCTTGGATCCCCAAGTTTTGAACAACTTTCGCCCCATTTCGAATTTACCATTTTTGGGCAAGGTCATTGAGCGAGTGGTGGCTAACCAGTTGTCAGCACACTTGGATGAAACGGATTATTTAGATCCATACCAATCGGGTTTCAGGACTGGACATGGTACTGAAACAGCCTTGGTCGCTCTGGTAGATGATATGAGGAGGGCATTAGACAGGGGAGAATTCACCTTTCTTGTCCTCCTGGATCTCTCAGCGGCTTTTGATACCGTCGACCACGGTATCCTGTTAGATCGCCTGGAGGGATTGGGAATAGGAGGCACTGTTTTACAGTGGTTCCGTTCCTTTCTCTCTGACAGGCATCAACAGGTAGCATTGGGAGATGAGGTTTCAGACCCTTGGCCCCTCACTTGTGGAGTGCCACAGGGTTCTATCCTCTCTCCCATGCTATTTAACATCTATGTAAAACCGCTGGGAGCTATCATCAGGAGTTTTGGGCTGCAATGTCACCAATATGCTGATGACACGCAGCTCTATCTCTCCTTTAAATCTTCACCGGAGTTGGCTGCAGAGTCCTTGTCCAAGTGCCTGGAATCCGTGAGTGGGTGGATGGGAAGAAACAGGCTGAAGCTCAATCCTGATAAGACCGAGGTGCTACTTGTGGGTGACAGGGGAAAGTTGGGTGTTGCTGACCTGAGTCTTAATGGGGTAAAATTACCCCTGAAGGATCAGGTCCTCAGCCTTGGGGTTGTTCTTGATTCCAAGCTGTCCATGGAGGCTCAGATTTCGGCAGTGAGCCGGGCAGCTTGGTATCAACTACACCTCATACGGAGGTTGCAACCCTACCTCCCTATTCATCAGCTCCCACTGGTGGTACATGCCCTGGTCACCTCTCGATTAGACTACTGCAATGCGCTCTACGTGGGGTTACCCTTGAAAACAGTCCGGAAACTACAACTGGTGCAGAATGCGGCGGGACGCCTGCTTACAAACAGCCACTGCCGTGATCACATCACGCCGGTGTTAATTCATCTACATTGGCTTCCAGTTATTTTCCGGGCCCAATTCAAGGTGTTGGTCTTAACCTTTAAATCCCTATACGGTCTCGGCCCAGTTTACCTGAAGGAGCACTTCCAGTACCACCAACTAAGCCGCCCAACCAGATCAGCCACACAGGGCCTTCTCTCCGTCCCACCAACGAAAACAGCTAGGTTGGTGGGGACTAGAGAGAGGGCATTCTCAGTGGCGGCCCCCACTCTCTGGAACTCCCTCCCATTCGATCTTCGCCATGCCCCTTCCCTAGATACATTTCGCCGAGCCTTGAAAACATGGCTCTTTGGACAGGCCTTTGGGATCCCCGGGGTGGGCTATTTTTTTTTATATTGTTTTAAAATTGTCTATTGATGGCCCTAAACTGTTTTGTACTGCTGCTTTTAAAATGATTATTGTTGACTGCACTGTATTTTATTATGTATTTATATTGTATTGTTGAACTTTAATGTTGTACGTCGCCTAGAGTGGTTTCGGCCAGATAGGCGACACAAAAATTAAATTTATTATTATTATATTATTATTTAAAGGCAGTGATGACTTCTGATGGCTGCCAGTGTGAGGAGCTGTGGGGCTTGGCCTATGGCTCTGTGCGGCTGCCCTATGTGGCAAGCCACTGAACTGCATGTTGTTGCATCTGCCTGGTTTGGTATGATCTGGCCCTGAACTGATCCCACCCACCGAGGCTGGGTATTGGATCCTTCTGGACAGGAAGGAGTATAAGACAGCTTTGCTCAAGCAACAAGATCTTCTAGATTGTTCCAGATTGTTCGTTAGTTTTCCTTCAGTCCTGACTTATGGCTTCCTTATCAGTCCTGCTTCCTTTCAGGCTGAGGTCACATCAGCTGCCCAAGAATGTCAGGTGTTGATGCTGCCCCTGAGATTCACAGGTGGGCATTATTCACTAGGAGTAGTGTCTCACTGAGATTCAGTTGAGCCTAAAAGAGCCTGTTTTGTGGGTCTGTTATCAGAGTAATATATTGGTGATGTTTCTGTTCATGGTTTATTATGGATGGAGATTATTTGTGGGTCATATTCCAGCTGAGACAAATGTGTGTGTTGGGGGGGAAAGTTGAGGCTAGTTACTATCCATGAGATCTAGGGAAGGCATTCATTTTCCTTTTGACATTAATCCATCAATATTTTGAAAATATGGGAGGTGGGGAGTTTCTGCATTTTGGTTGAAAACTTCACATATATTTCAGAGTGCAAACAGGAGGAAGTGGTTGTCATTCCACCTCATAAAGATGGAGCCTGACCAGCAAGGAAAAAAAGATTGAAGAGAAGAAAAGGCATAAAAGGGTTTTTAGTAATAAAAGGCACAATTGAGTTTCCTTTCTTCTTATTGAGGAACAATGTTGCATACTGTATCAACAAGAAACATCAGGTTAAAACAACATATGTGCCTTCCAGGTTAGAGACAATGCCAGGAAATAGGTAATATAAAACTAGACCTAATATATGTATATACATGAGTAAGGCTAGGCAACAGAAAGGCATGCACGTTTGGAAGCTGTCACTGCCTCATAGGTGCCTTTAACCAAAAGTGACACCAGGTGGCTTCTGCGTCGCTGTCTGAACTTCAAAGTGTTTCATCAGAAGTGAGAGAAGATGCTCAAGGAAGAGTTCTAACTCTGGAGACAAAACAAAAGCTTTAAACAGCTTGATACAAAACCAAGAAGCATATTTTCAAAGTGGCAAGAGGGAGCCATTGTCTTTTATTTTTCCTGTGCTCTCATGAGGATGGATTTTCCTTCCTATCTGGTGAGGTTGTCTGCATTCCCTTTGCTTGCTTTGGGATTCAGGTTTGCACTTTGAAAGCAGTGATGTCAAAGTTCCCTACTGTTGTAGGTCACTCTTACTAGCCCAGTAAGAAATGGAATGGGGGTGGGGGAAGAAAACACACACAACAGGATTTGTCTAGACCAGGAAAAGGAAGTGAATGAGAGACAAAGCTGAAAATCCAAATCCAGAGGGAATCCTGTCTCTGTGTCTTCTTTAATTGCTATTACGAAACCTCTTCATGGGTTTCAGTAGGATATTAAAAGAGCTATTTTCTCACTGTGCTGAGGTCTCCTAAAAATCTGTCCATGTGGGAAGTACTGAAGGCTGCAGGACATCTGTTTTTCTTGAAAATCATGCTTATTGTTATCTTTTAATGACCCAAGAAAAGATGTCTCTAGGACCTACTTTGGGGAAACCAGAATACTTAGAAATATTGCCTGACTGTCCTCTATAATGAGCAGAAATTCTGTTAATCTCTCTCTAG